>NW_008710834.1:32259-250765 GCF_000327385.1 Lottia gigantea | reverse complement strand
GCGGTCGACTCTGAGGATCCCCTTTTTTTTTAAAGTCGTAATTATTTTACTCAATTTCACTTTACAAGGAAACTTACCAGCTACATGTAGTACTTGAACAGTTATTTTTTATATTACTTCAATAATTACTCACTTATTAGCCAATTACTTACCTAAAGAACATTTACTTGAACAGTTGCGTCTGAAGGAATATATACTTACTTATTGTAGAATTACTTATTTACTGAACATCACTTACTCAATGAACATGTACTTAACATACTTAATGCTTGAACAATTACTTAACTTACTCACTTACTCACTGATTATATACTTTACCAAACTACTGATAAACACGTACTCAATGAACATTTACGCAATCTACTTACTAAACCTACTTACTGAACATACTTAATCGCTTAACAATTACTTAATCTACTGAATATGTTTAATACTTCAATAATTACTTCACCTACTTACATAACATTACATAACTCATTGCATAATTACTTAACCTACTTACTGAACACCACTTACTCACTAAACAATTACTTAACCTACTTACTGAACACCACTTACTCACTAAACAATTACTTAACCTACTTACTGAACACCACTAACTCACTAAACAATTACATAACCTACTTACTGAACACCGCTAACTCACTAAACAATTACTTAACCTACTTACTGAACACCACCAACTCACAAACAATTACTTAACCTACTTACTGAACATCACTAACTCGCTAATCAATTATTTAACCTACTTACTGAACACCACTAACTCACTGAACAATTACATAATCTACTTACTGAACACCACTAACCCACTTTCCAAAATATCGATACATTTGTAGTCCAGGTCAAACGCTAAATTGGCTTAGATTCCAGCTTCGATCGTTTTGTCAATTAAACACTTCGATCAGTTTTTTACTTTTGGATTATTGCAAATTACGTAAGTTACGTTTACTGGATAATAAAAGAGTTTTGCCAAAGTTATCTTACATTGGTAGAAACATGTATTAATATTCAATTTTGGGCAGTAATAAATTAAAGAAGAGTTCAGTGCTCCAATAACGAATTCGCTAGTATCAATATTTTTCTTAACCTACACGCTGCACCAACCATCCCATAATCTGGTATGTTCTAGAAAAGAAAGGGCGTTATATAATCTAAAATGATTATTTCATTATACCATTAGTAAAGTCTACATTTTATCCTTCATTAACATTCCTGCATTCTACAATATCAACAAGCTAGTCATGGAAGAGCATTACGATTTCACTGAATATCAACAAGGTTGTCACGTCAGAGCGTTAGTGTTTTATGGAAGAGTGTTAAGGGTTTTACTGAATATCAACAAGAGTTTAACTAAAACTCGTTGATGATGTCACTGAAGAGCATTACAGGTTACTCGGAAGAGCGTTCAAGTCTTCATTCATCCCATCGTTTCAAAGCTTCTGAACATTGAAAAACGAAGTGACTATTGTAACTTTTAAAGTAGAAGAGTTATCATAATTAAACTAATTGACAGTAATAACATAAAGATACTGACTTCCTTTCAGATAACACCATCATGTTGACCTACTTCAATACCATCAACAACCAAATCATGCTTGACCCCTCAAACTAAATAGCAATAGCTTTCATTTAAGAGTCCTTGATATTGCCAAATCTTCCCATTGCCGTTTTTCAAGACTGAAGCGTTCTTTGAAAGGTCTGATTCCTTTTAAATATTTGAAAATAAAGACTTGTAGCTTGCCAGGATCAGATTCTATGTTAGGAACAAATAGTACATTTTCATTGTCATATATAGTAGCTATATGAGCTATATAGCTTGATGAGCAAACTGGTAGAATTGAAAAATACGTCTTCTCTTTCAAATCAGAAGCTGCGCACGATTCGAGTTTGATTTTTTGCATTCTTATCATAGTTTGTTATATCAAAGCGTAGGGGCGTCTGATTAGAATTATGACAGTTTTCATGAAACGCAATTATAAATTGTTATCAGTAATAGTTAATTTCCTTAAATCTTGGGAATTTGTATTAGCTTTTAACAAAATATAATCGAAATTTGATCGTCATAAGTTGTTAAACAGAACACCAATGGTTGGTATATCAGCAGTTAAAGAGATAAGGTTGACCTATATTAGATAGTCTTTCACTAAATACTAATTCTGTAATCATTCCGAGCTTCTCCTTGGTACGTTATAGTATTACTATATCTTTGAAGTTTGTTGAGATAAGGACTAAGAACTGTTTTTGGTACTGTGTTTCCACTGTTACAAATTTGGGTGTACCAAAGAACCGATTAACGCGTGAAAGTACAAATACGAAGTTGTCCAAAATTCAAATACCTCATATTTCGCAAGTTTTTTTTTAACATCTTTTGTTTCTCATTTCTGAGAAAGCGATCTGTTGCCCCATTGGAAATCTAGTTTGCCCTCTTCAACATAGTTTTGCTTTTAAACTTTCCACAGTTTTCGGTTCTAAGCCGTCTGTTTATATCTTATCTTATATAATTAAGACATAATATTAGTTGTGCTTTCAGGAATATTAAAATAAGTTGGGAATACATGTGGTATATGTAATAAAATATTTATTTGCTTCCATCAAAACAGTTAGACAAAACTCTTCACTACCGACGCAGTTCACCGTTTCCCCTCAACCATAACCATTTTTACAATACGAAATGTCACTACCAAAAGTATAATTAGTCACCAACAATGTATTTCTATTATGGGATATAGGATACATAGTAACTGAGAAAAAAATTGTTGCTGTGCACAATAAGTCACTGTTTTTGACTACAGTTTAAATGAACGTGCTTGTATGAAACAGTTCAGCCTGGCCTATTGTAGTTCATGAAATGGAAAATGAAAGAAAAAGTTTTGTGTCTTTCTTCTGGGCGAATGTAGTGGTAATGTTCTGTCCAGATAGCTATGTAGTTCAATAGAACTAACTAATATTCTACTAGCGGTCATGATCGTTGTTATTCCCAAATTATTCCCAAATGTCATACATTACAGAAGATTAAGTCAAGGCTGTATATTAATAGAGAATATTATTGACTTGAATATAAATGGAAGGAATTAGTGGACTGAATAATGATAAAACAAACACAATTGTTATCAAGGAATACGCCCATACATACAGTTTGTAGCTCGTGGATCCTTTAATATGATTTGAGTATTTCGTAACCCTAACCATCTTCCACTTGTCCATTGTGAAAGTAAATATTGTTTGGATTTTGTAAGCTTCATTCGAAACAATGAACCATGAACTGGCTTGAGACTGAAGTTTTAAATAATTATGGAAAGTGCCGACATCACAATCGAGGCCTACTGCTTTCACTAATATCCGTATTCCGAGTGTTAAAAGTCAATAAGCATGATAGAATTGATATGGACAATATAATGCACCGTGATGTCTGTATAATTATCATCAATAATTCCCAAAGCCAAATAATGACAATTAATATCAAACATGAAAGTTAATAATTAGTACATTACCACCATGTTATTATGTCATTATTTCATTAATTTGATTAATGGTAAGGGTTTTATTGCCGATTTGGCGTATTTGAATGTTGCAATTGTACATCCATATGGTAATGCTATTTAGAGCCATCATTTCTTGTCTAAAGATTTGGTATGCATTAACGTTGAGCATTCATAAGCACTAAACTTAATTCAAGCTTTTATTTTTCCAGAAAACCCAATGCCACTCTGCACATAAGTTTTTCACCCCTTATGAGTTCTTATAAGTAATAATATGTTATAAGTGTAATAATTCCAAAGTTATTAAACTAAATGGTTCTATCGTTTATATATAAATGTCATCAGAATCGCTCATGATACAATAATTATGATAATTAAGAACCGGGATAATTATTACAGCTAAATTAATCTAACGATTGCCTGACACAAGTCATATTGTGTCATGAAAAGCAACGTGTGTCTCTTCGTACAGATCCAGATGTCGCCCTTGACTGCTTGAACCAAACGACCTTGACCTTTGAAAAATTTTGCAACCAAATAAAGTCATTTCGATCAAGGCACATCCATGTATGTATCAATACATATCGCTAATGCACTCTTAAGTTTGATCGAAAGGGTGTTTCGAGTTTGGAGTAAACCCCCCCCCCCCCCTCCCCCCCATTTTTTGAAAGAGGTTATTTACTCTTTAAATACGCTCTGGATATAAACATCTGCACCCGAGGCTTTAGAGGTTGTTTAGATCATAGTATACGGTACGCATTCCTTATTTCTATACATGAAAATTACCGTAAAATATTTAATGAGCAATATCATCCATCAACAACAAATCTCGTAGTATATTTTTCTTGGTGTATGTATTTCTTGTTTAAGCTTCACACTGCCAACGATAACAATAGTTATAACGAAACGACGCTGATATACCGATGTAATATACCACAGTTAATCGCATGAACAATTGTTTACCAAAATTACTTATCTCATGTGGATTTGCAGCCAAAGACTTTATATTCGCAGCAATCCAATTTCATATGAAACGTCTGACAATTTTGGCACTTCTAAACTCCAAAAGGGAATATGAATTCTGTTTCAAAACCGACCCACGTAAATTGCATTAAACAAACGTTAAACGTTATTTTCAAATGCGTTACTTTTGGTTTCAGATTTGAATTCTAGTTATGTCCAATCCTTGCAATTTTAAGTTATTTACTGATAAAAACTATCATAACAAAATTCAATGAGCTATGTAAATAAAGGTATGCTCATAAAATCTGGTTTGTTAATTAACTAGTTTGGTTCACACCCTTGGTGAGTTCGTAAAAATATACCAGTAAATATACCAACTGATCTTTCTAATTAATCAGCAACAGAGCTAGGTTCCTTGAAACATTCTTATTCCTGGTAACTTCACTTTGATAATTGGTAATCAATCTTTTACTTGGCTACATAAGTGACCAATCGCTCGTCAAGTCACTAAAAATATTCAAGTTTTATTCAAGGGCAAAATTTGAATTTATGATCATTTTTCATTTCTTTCAATCGAAAATCTACCTATGAAAAAGACAAAAGATCATGGGTGGTTACAAATTGGAAGTGGTTGTATTTGCTAATATAGCAAGTTTGTAAGTTAAAGCTGGGTGTCTTCCCCTTCTTTCGCCATTTTCAAAAGCCGCAATTGTTTTGATTTCCATTGTGTTGTGAGTGAAAAAATATTGCATTTTTTATGCCAGTTTAAGCAAAATGACACATTTCAAAAGCCACGAAAAACAAATTTCTAAAAGAAACGTCTATTAATTTATTGCAGACACCTTTATATATTCTATTTCAAATTAACAGTAAACAATATGACATACCATGTAGGCTTGCCAACTTTTTTTTACATATATTTCTCAAGTCATAATTGTTTTGGCAGATAAGAATTTAGTTGAAATTGTTTTATTCGCACTCTCGATCATTATTTTAAGTAACAAGAAAGATGAACAATTATTTTAACTTGTGTAATGGGAATAATTGAAATCTTAAATGCAGAATACAGAATGTTGGTTAATTCTCAGGCGGTCCTAGTGACTGAAAAACATTTAGGCTGCTTGCATCCTGCAGTGTTTAGGAAAAACCGAGTGAATTGAAGACTGAGCAATCAATGTTTCTGCAAGTTACCATCATTTTAAGGACTAAGGATTTCCAGAGGAGCCAACAAATCAACTGATGATTAAACCTCATTATCCAAAATCGTCTGACGAGGCAAAAAAAAAATGGCGGTCCAAACTTCAATAGTGAAGATATCTGACTCGATAGTGTAATTTAACTGACGAGTTTTCTAAAGATATGCATAATACCAGAATAGTTCGCATTCCAAAAGAGATATGTAGATAACAGAATAGAATAACAGAACAGTTATCAAAAATTATGTAGATAAGTCCAGCTCAGCTATCCGGAAAATTCAACAAAAAATTCTTCTTTGACGTCATCACCTAGCTACTGGCTCTCAAGACCTGTTGAAACCTGGAGATAGTATCGTATTTCTGTTATTATAATCATAAATGTGAAATGACCATACCGGAAATACACTAGGGTCAGTTAAGGTTAAATATATCGTATCATATCTCTACCAATAACTCACAAGATAATTTACCTCTTTATTAGTGGCTTCGATTTCATCTGGAAACTTAAGAAAATACTCTCTTGCACGACTTTCAGACTTTGTAAATTTTCTACCATCTACCATTCTTTAATCATGTTTTTACTTTTGGCATGTTCCTTTTGCAATATTTCATCAAAAAATTATGATTTTTCAGTTTTCGAAAAGCGACACGGTGAGGTTTCTGGAGTGGAGGGGCGGGTTTGAGATGAGATGGTTTGGTGCTCCCCCCCTTCCATACTCCCAATTTATTTTATCATTTTAAGTAATATATCATTGCATGTGATTTTCCCCATGACAATTCCTTGGTCCCTACGTGGTCTTCACTAAATGATTCATAGCGCCAATGAAAAGTTTTCTGCCTATTTAATAACGTGTCCCAATTAACCTCAGATCCGAATGCAACAGATTACTAGAAGGAACTAGATAACTATGTTAATCCGGATCAAATCAAGATTGGCAAACTTCCTAATGAGTTCTGCTTTATGAAACTACTTGTAGGAGATCCATCCAAAAATAATTCCTACCCATCGAAACGAGAATGACGTGTTTTCGTTTCGGAAGAAGACTGTAGATATCAATATATCTCTTGTAATCTTGGTGGAATAAATACATAGATAATATCAGACAAATTTGGCTAATATGACAGTTTGGCTTGTTATGTTATTGAACTTCAATTGTATGGTGTCTGGGTTATTCCATTGTCTGGTTATAATAGGTAGAATATAGCATACATCCACGTTAAAAGAAGGACCCGAAAAGTACAGTTACCAACCTTGCTCTTACGAAAGTTTAAAACAATTATCAAGACGATGAGTTAAGAATTTCAATATAACCTATCTTTCTGGTTATACTTTGGAATGGTACATTTCAGTCCCTCAAAGTTCTCTTGAGAATGTTGACCAAGGATGTTGTTTAAGGGAAAGCTTTACGAAGTATTTTTTCGACTTATTCATATACTACTGTTTTTTTTATTCAGATCCACTGATGACATACGTTTCTTCGGTTAATCAATTTTAAGGATGTTCCCCTGTCATGCCTTGATTTCGAAGGCAATCGCTGTCATCTTTGTTGGATTTGATCAATGGTTAATGAAGTAACTTGGTTATTCCTTTCACCTAAGGCTCGTTAATGCTTTCGCACATAACTACCAATGGTGCATTTAATTCAGCTCTAAATCCAATTTATACCCCATGATGCACTGACCAACTGTTAACATGAACTTAAAACACTGACAGCTAGAAAGATATAGATATGTATGTTGTGATATTGGAAAAGAAAACACCTGTGAGGAATTTCGATATGACAAACAAATGTATTCTATAGCTAGATCTATTGCTGTGGCTGTCGACACTTAGAGATTTCATCTGACATGGGGTTTGGTTAATAGAGGTTTCAGTTAGGATAAAAGCAAATTTTATTGGCAGTTTTGGTCTTGTATTTCAATTCAGTACTAGCCACCAGGTTCATCCCTTGCTTTCACCAACTTTGAAAGAGCCTTTATCGCTGATACTCTAGATAATTTATATAGTTCTGTTTCTATGTGTCTTGTTTGTTCTCTAAAGACTAGAAACCAGAAAAACCTCAAGCAGTCCAACAGACTTTACTTATGTTGCAATTCTCATGCAGTCTAGCAAACTTTACTTATGTTGCAATTCTAAAGCAGTCCGGCAAACTTTACTTATGCTGTAATTCTCAAGCAGTCCAGCAAACTTAACTTATGTTGCAATTCTCAAACGGCCCAGCAAACTTTACTTATGTTGCCATTCTCAAGCAGTCCAGCAGACTTTACTTATGTTGCAGTTCTCAAGCAGTCCAACAGACTTTACTTATGTTGCAATTCTCAAGCGGCCCAGCAAACTTTACTTATGTTGCAATTCTCAAGCAGTCCAGCAAACTTTACTTATGTTGCAATTCTCAAGCAGTCCAGCAAACTTTACTTATGTTTCAATTCTTAAGTAGTCCAACAACTTTACTTATGTTGAAAATATCTGCTAATGCGGTAAACCGTGTACATTATCTACCTTCAAGCTGTGAAGGCTTACTCATGTACAGATGTTACATTGAATCGTTCACGTTCTCCGCGTACAATCCCACACTAGTTCGATCTGAGATGTGATAAGAGAAGAGTTATGTGAAAGAACTGAAGGTGAAAGCCTGAAACAAGACGTGTATTATCATAGCATCAAACCTTTAGATGATGTATCACCTTCTTAACAAGTATTATACTCCATGTTCAACGTCTATTTAATTACAATATGTTCTTTGTATTCTAACAGTATAAACATGTTTGACACATGCCGTGTTCTTGCTTATTTCTTTAGCCAATCCTTCCAAAACCGATGAATAGAAAGTTTGGAATTCTCACGTGAAACGTACACCCATTTAATTTTCACATCCACACGCAGGAATTGGGCTGACCATCATATAGTTAGATTACTGGATGCTCAGCTTAATAAATCAACTATGTTAATCGTCGGTTATTTTAAGAATCTTAAACAGACTGGTAAAAACTGCAGAAATCATTTCTGATACTTGAAAAACTTGATAAATAATGGTTGAAAGCTAAATATATCTGTACCCATCACGATACAGCACCTGTCGTCGCCACATCTCCAATGTGAATCTTCATTCAGTAATTGAAATACTTTTAAAAAAAAATTGAAGTATTTTCATTCAGATTATTTTAATGAAACACTTAAACACTTCTCTGTGGTCTTGTGGCTATTGAGAACCCTAGAGGATTTGTTGAATTGTAAAGTGCGGGCGCCTGTAAACGACTACTTGAACATGGATAAGCGCTGTTGAATAAAATTGACAAGAACGAATCTTGTGATGTTAGTTGGGTATGGAGGTTCTAAAACCAATATTTGGAGTATTGCACGATGATGGCCTGAAGCACGAATGCATTATAAGTTGTGCCATGCCATAGCAACTGAGCACCACGCCTTAACCAGCTAAATATCCCTTCAAATGTGCTAGTGTATTAATGATCTACTTTTCAGAAAATACTGACTAATTGTTATCATCTACAGTAATGATAACGGCAACATTACTTTAAAATCCTAAGTTAAATTTGTGTTGAGAGATAAATTTTATGACTATCTAACAATGATGGTGGCAATGTGTTACTTCTGTAGGCCTACCACTGCTTAAACCGTAACCAGACCAGATACGTGAACCAGTTCATTACATTAACCAAGGTTCCTCTTGATACTGCTCAGTCCACAAACTGCTACAACAAACGATATGCCTATCATGGATGTCGGGGCATTTTAGTCGACCAATGACAATCGTTGAAACAAAATACTAAAAAGTTCGGAAATGTAATAACTATGCTATTATCAATATGTACAACGATTGCTAATAGTTTCACACATAGTCTCTTTATTCGCAAATGATCGGATATCATGTAGCTGTAACAGCAATATATCTCGACTGACAATGCAACTGGAATGCAATTCAGAATTTAGGAAGCCCGATGAGTTTATACAGCGAAATTGGATAACGAAATGCGGAAACCATATTTGTAAGTTAGTAGATATTTCTTGGTGAAGTCATTTCCCCATCTTCTGTCATAGTGGAAATTACCATTTTGTATCCGGTTGCCATAGGAATAGTTTAACCTCTACATGACGAGGTTTGTTTCATATGAATGAGAACCTTGACTTCCGTCTGTATCTAGAAACAAACGCATCTTTCATAACAGAGATAAGAAGCAACAGACTTTAATAATAAGTATCAGTAAGATTAAATAAATAATATATGTATGTTTAAAGGGAGTGGTTTATTCACGATTCTATGTGCATTGTATAAGTTTTTATAAGACTTTTTTAGCAATATCGGCATACCTTCCATTATATTCGCCTTTTTAAGAGTTGTCTAAAATTGGTACTTTTGTGATCGAATTACTTAGACGTTTGCTTGCTAACCTAAGGGACACGAGGTTCGACCCTAGAATAGAAGGAGATTCCAACCTTATTCCAACCCGGTCTTCCCTACCATGCAGATGCAGTTTGGACGGCTATATAAAAAGCTGAGTCCAGTGTACTTGTTATAGATAGTTGAATATTAAAAAGTTCTAATTCTGCTGTCCTTGCAAATTTTCCCTCATTGCAAATTGTAAGGCAATTGTACGGATATCCTTAGAAAGATTCTCTAAGACAAGAAAGATGGATATCTTAGTGCCGAAACAGTTCCTTTAACAATGTAAACCATTTAAATATCAATTGAAACATGAATCTTATAGACTCTATATTTTGTATATATGACGTAAGTGAAGGGCAATAAAAGAAGGTATTATTGACTACAGGATATTATACATTATAGCTTTGTTCCGACTGCTGACCAAAATAGTAGCCTATTCGATTGGTACTTCCGGTTAAGCCTCTTGTAAATAGTCTGTCAAAGAAAAGAATGTCCGTTACTGATAACATTTAGTATCATATTCAAGGTCTTTTTTATTTTAGGAATTTTATTGTGTCCAATTTAGTTTTTTTCCAATTTTTCACTTGACCACAAATTTAACCTTGAATGATCAAAGTTAAAATAACTAGAGAAAACACTTCACCATAACATTGATAAGTTAGATTGAATGTAAGTAAATATGAATTGAAAGTATACATTTAGGAAGAGGAAACTAGAGGCCTTTTGACCTTTGTCAGCTGGTCCAGGTCCTAGTAAAGAAACATTCCCACCATTATTATCCGAAATATGGCTAAAACAGTTCATCGTACGAATCGATATTTTAGGAGGCCATTCAATGTACGTCCTTGAAAACATGCTACACAAAAATGCATTCACGATTGTCATTTCATACTTTTCATGTTCACCTTCAAATGAAGATTTACCTAAACTTAAGCATAGTGACTTTACCTGTAGAATTTGTATAAAAGTACTGGCTATTTGCACCGTCACGATGGTGTTCTCTTTGGTTGCTAACAACGGTACGGATAAGATAGGATACCATAGGCGCGCTATTTTGATTGTCAAGAATGATATTAAGTGACTTTGTTAGGGTTAGGTAGGGATGATCATATGTTTTATAATGCCCATTTTTGTACCGTCGCGGAACGAATAGCAACTGCTTTGTATAAAATGGTCTTGAACTTGTTGCCATTGTGCCAGACGATTCTACTATAAACCACAAAACGTACATACAAAAAAAAATATAACTACAATCGGCGATCTGAATAACCTTGAGAACTGTGCTTTTCTCATCTTCAGAACATACTGGTACTTATAAACAATAGATTAGATACAATAGACACATAAACATCAAATAAACAAACTAGAGCGTACTAACACATGTTTTTTTATAATATAGCATTTGTACTTTTCTGTATGGAGAAAGCCAGACAGATCATTACTGGTCTACCTGGAAGGATCGAATTAAATATGTGTATCTGAAACGTATCTGTGTTAGATTTGGTGTGGTGAGTTTGGGTTCAGTTAAATGAGGTGCACTTTTAGGCGAATGTTCAACATATCCCTCCATATGTACACCATATACATGTAGACTAATCAAAAGTCGAAATATTAATTTCAAGATCATAGCATTACTTAAAATTTAATGAATTGATTTAAAATGTTCAAGACAATTCCCTTAAGTATCCAAACGCAAATATCGTTATTTCGAATTTCCTCCACTGACAAAGTAATCCATCAAAATGCTTTACCAGTATTTCTTTAACATGCCCCGAGAAGGCGAAAAGCTATTATCATGATATTCAGGCCATTCTCCAAATTAAACCCCTTTCTTCAGTTCCTCATACCCATTAGGGCATACGAAATAACGAATAATACTTAGCATATATCAGCATTTGATCACAACATACATGTTCTCCAGACTTATCTACTAGGTTAGCGAGGTCCAATATATATACATATCTTCCAGTATGCTGTACCCTAGGGGATACTGAGTTTGTTTTTAACTCAATTATCCTAAGTATATTTTATTTATTTCCCTAAAGTATACAAATATGACGTCATGCTGTATTAGCTGAGGTTTAACTGTATTCTAGTATTGAATAACAAATAATGACGTAAGAATAATATTAGTACTAGTATAATCTTACAGAAACAGCAAACTGAGTAAAATGTTATCAATTGCAATAGATCGTATGTTAACAATTACTGTTCAATGGAAATTGTCCACAGAATTAAAGTGATACTACGTCCTAGAATGAACATAAGATTTAAGTTCTCAAGAATGGTCAATATGAGTATATATTCATCAGTAATAAGACCCGGTGTTATACAGTTACAACCAGTAAATCTGGAAAATTCATAAAACTAAGTAATTATTGAAAAACGCCTAATCTCGGTATTTTGGATTTATCGGATTATATAAGGATCCTGTTATACAACTTTTCAAACAAGTTATCTTGTGGATAACTAAGTAATCTGGATAAACTGAAAGGCATATCTAAAAACAATAAATGACTTTCTGCAGAGTAATCTGGAGCTGTAATGCATTATCCTGATGAATTGAAGCAGCTTAATCAGAGGCACATAGTGATAATTGAAGAGAAGTGATCTTAAGCGATTTTTCTGTTATATAGTTGTTTAAAAATTTATGTTATGTCTACTAGACAGAAATAGATAACATAAATGTCTGAGATTCATGTGGAAATTTCGAGACAATGAACTGAAGATGATATTGCCTATCACTAACATCAACCTACAACCATCTGGAAACCATTGTATCTATAATATCGAGATTTAATGATAGTTGACTCTCTCTCTACTATTTCTATTTACTCAATAATATATTTTACTTCTTAGTTTATCTCGAGATTTTATCTACTCTTCTTAGTTACTTCACTGGTGTAAGTACTTTAATCGATTCCTTATTTTCCACAAAACTGAGAGACGCAAGTATCTTCTCTCTTTGTAGGTTGTAGGTTAAACTAACCCTTCTATTGTTATCAACTATTTCATCAACTGTTTCGTTGTGTCCATTTTGATTGGACTATTGGTTGTATTCATTGTAGTTTAACTATTGGTTGTGTTCATTGTAGTTTAACTATTGGTTGTGTTCATTTTGATTGAACTATTGGTTGTGTTCATTGTAGTTGAACTATTGAATGTGTTCATTGTAGTTCAACTATTGGTTGTGTTCATTGTAGTTTAACTATTGGTTGTGTTCATTGTAGTTTAACTATTGGTTGTGTTCATTGTAGTTTAACTATTGGTTGTGTTCATTGTAGTTTAACTATTGTTTGTGTTCATTGTAGTTTAACTATTGTTTGTGTCCATTTTGATTACAGTCAAAATAAAAAGTGATTCTCTCATATAGTTACTTGAAATGTGTATAAAATGATTTAATAGTACAGTTACACGTCGAATATCGACCACCTTTTCCTAACCATCCAAAAAATGAAATATTCTTTATCATACACAATTATCATAGTAATATTATTTCCAGTATATTGATTTTAAATTACATTCTATAGAATTTCACTCTAGTGCATCTTATTCTAGACAAATACCGAAATGTTTTCCGGTTTCTATGAATGAATAGCTTGAGATTGTTTTCCATAGAAATTGTAACTTCATTAACATGGTACTTGAATAAAAGGATTCTAAAGTACAGTTAAAGTAACTAAAAGGCGACCAATGCTTTGGATACCTTCTCGTCCAATACTCACACCGCTTTTAGTACGACCATCAACAGCTATCCGAACCCTCAGCGCATCTCATATAGTAGAGGTGTACAGCAGCTGAAATGGGCGACTTCTTCGAATTGATAAAGTCTTCTTTCTTTGAAAACTCCACCAATATTGGCTTATATTCCCTATTTTCAACAACCTAACCAAACGCTTTTCACATCTCACATCTTGGAGATCTACAGAAGCTGAAATGGGCGACTTCTTCCAATTGATAAAGTCTTCCTTCTTTTTCATATTTTCCTATTTTGAACAATGTAAAGTACTGCCATATTTTCAATGGTGCTGCTGCTCGTCTTGATTATCCAATACGGTACAGAAATATAAACGTAAAACACCATTTCAATTCATTTTTGCTGTTTAATGCAAATGGATTTTGAACATTGACTTTACAATTATCTATAATTTCAAAGGTATCACGAGATAAAATGCCAAAAATTCAGTATAAATAGAATATATATTTCTGAAACATAATTTATAGAAAGACAGGAAAATACAGTAACGTGAGCAATGGTGATACCATCTGTTTGCCTCCACACAGCTTGATTATATTTTTAACTCTTTATGATATCTCGACAGTTTTCAACAGTTGAATACCGGTATACATTTAGTTGATGTCTTTACCCGATGTTTGCCAACCAAGAGGTCAGATGTTTCAGAGAGTCGGGTTCATTTCTATATTTTCATATAAATGCACCCTTTCTTCATTCTGAATATTATTTTTGGTGTATTTTGCCGTGTAAAAGGCACATGTTTTTTTTTAATCTTACATACTTTGTAAAATGTGGACCGCAAGTACAAGTCAACCAACTGTACTGTACTTGTATTGTTACTGGTACTTCTACAATGGATATTGTTACTATTTTTTGCTAATATATATCTTGTACTTACATGTACAAATGGGTGCAGTTTATCAGCCACAACTTCAAGTTTAAGCACAATTCTTTGCCCCATTGCATATTGCATGGCGTTGCTTGAAATTTGCTAACTATGACCATGACCTCGTGTACTTAAGGTATAACTGGATGTACTTAGTAGAGAATTTAGGTCAATTGCATATTCATTGTTCCATTTTATAGGGACATATTCTTTGGAACCAAACCACAACGGAAAGGAGACCATTATTTCAGTTTAATACAAGTAAACCATAGGCCATGATATCTCGGCCGAGAAACTGTTACAATTACTCTTGCCTGGTGGCAGTGTGTTTCGTGATATTACATCGGAAACACAGCTTACGACTATGTCAGTTTGTTTATTACTAATACCATGAATAAAGGTTAACCAACATTCTCGACAACAATGCCATTCTTAATAAGAAGATATTGTTGGTCCATATGGATAGCTTTCATTGTACAAGAATACAGAATGAGGTCAAGCCTTTCAACATGTGCTCGAAACCTGGATAGCTACAAAATTGATCGCTTACAGTAATACTAAATGGAAATTTAGCCAAGGAAATATATTCATGGTAAATTTATTGTATATCTCATTTCTGCTAGATAAATACATCTATACATAAATTGATTAGTAATGGTCCAAACAGTCAGCCCTGAGGCACCTCTTGTTGAAAGACGATATTTCAAACAAGAGATAAGAATTTATTTCCATTCCTCAGAACATTGCATACTCCAAAAGCTTAAAACAAATCTGTCTTGTGTAATGGTAACAAGATAACTATGACTAATTTTTGAAATGTTTCCTCAGAAAAGAAGGACGTAAAACTCCATTCATTTTTTTTCGTCTGAAGTTGCCATTACGAGTGTACCACTATGTCCCTGAAAGTATATGCAACTGGAAAAATAACAAATAAGATTTTACGTAAGATCATCGAACACATCTTCTCCCAGTGGTATATCAACGGTTTTAATTACACAGTTGGAACTCTAAGCACATGAAACTAATTAACCCAGATACTTTTGTATTCGATTTCTAGGGCTGGACAGGAGTTGTATATACAATCAAATCAACAATTATAAACAGATATCTACATAACATTATACAGTTACCATGATAGGATTAATCTGTTGTTTATTTGGTGATGGTTGATTCATCATTGTCAGATATGTCGAAGCCCTTTCTCGGATTAACAGCACTGGTTAATGCGTTACCAAATGAGTTTTGTTCGCGACAAACCCGGTAATCTGCATTGACCAAACTTCAGATTTGAATCTTGCTGATCAGTGCTATATACACCCCGGATTCTCCCTTCAACTGTTTTGCTCTGTAACTGTTTAACAGCACAGTAAGTCTACTTATCGGTTCTCATCATATGATACGTTGACATTACACGATCTAACAAGTTACTTCGACCTTTTAGCTTAGATTCTATCTTGTATATCAAGAAATGGTTAACGTATATCCTGCTTCTGGAGAACCTATAGGGTTTTAAAGACTATTGCCATTAGCATCAAGCGGTATTCAAAAGTTAAACAAATTTGCAACGCCAAATCATTTTCGAATCAGTACCATGAGTTAAACTCTGCATTTTATGTAACTTAAAAGAGTACTCTATTCAATTCTATTACATTTTTACTAAAAATGCACATTTCCCTAGATTCTTTGGAGTCGTCTAGGCTACGGTTCACTTTTTTAAAATATAATATATTCAAATAACATGCTAAAAGACTTTATTTCTTAACACCTTCAATAGTACTTAGTGAATGTTGCCTTTGAAAAAAATATCATTTTCGTCACAATTACCAACCAGAAGTCATTTAAAACTTTATAAATACATTATATGACATCATAACCATATTACAATGAAACCTGACCTAGAAAAGGTACCGGCAACATGAGGTAACTATTCATTTCAACAATTTCAGGAACTGACTAACTCGTTACAAAATACAAATCAAACAGACCCATATTTTAAGCGACGGAAAAACGTAACCAAGTACTACCACGTGTTCGAAAGTCGGTTGATTTTGGGCGGGAACAATCCTGTTGGTAATAATTCGTGACATAGAAATTGTCTTTGGGTTACCCTGACCTTACCGTTTACTTTTGAATTCGAATAACTGAATAAGCCACTTATTGTATGGGCTCATACAGGCTGCAGAAGCTCGACAACGAAATTGCAACAGGGAATCGCCGTAAACCACAACTTTCTTTGAAACCCCTTTCCGATTTTGTTGCTGTGGGTCTTGTATGTCTGAAGGCATAATTCGCTGATGATGATATATTTCTTCCTCTTCTGTGTTCAGGGTAAAAAATATGTTTGTTTAAATCTTCCATGGCTTGCAATTCTTTTGAGGAGAACGAACAACGCTTAGCAACGTCATACAGGATGAAATGAGCAAAGCTGGACAATTCAGAAGTCAGCAGAAGTCAACTTCATGGTTTTCAGTTAGATGCTACAAAATGAATCGATATCACCAGACTTGTAGAGTAGAGTAAATTTCAAGGCTTCTTGAAAGTAAATTGGGTGCATTTAGACAATAATTACAACCATGTTTCAAAATCTTTTCAACTAACACTCAGTTAATTGTACACTTGGTCACACCTAAATATAACTATTCCGTCACAATTATGTGCATATTATACAATGAAAATTTGACGGTAATTTCAAAGCAAATAATACTACAAAATGAAGCTATAAATTGCACTCCTCGTCTGAGGAGACTCCATGCATCTACATTGAAAATAAAATCATCTCAAACTTATGTGACAAACGAGTCAACTCATTGACTTATATTGATCCGTTTAAGGGCTGTATACATGAAAGAATTAATTTTGCAAACATCTGAAATAAGCCCTATATGCTGCATTGTGTATAAAAATCAACGACAGCTTGTAACCTATTCAAGCTGTTTTGAATCTTCAGCGTCTTTCTTTTGAAATTCTAACACGTGGCTTTTATAAAGCTTGAAAATGGTTATGCTTATTTGATCACCTGTCCTCAATGCTATTGAGACACCACACTGTTGGTTTTCTTTATAGACGTAATTTATCAAACATCAATACCCTATTGAATCCAGTATAATAGAAGGCACGCTTATGGTGTCTTCGTGTTAACAAGAGATGTCAATTGAGGTCAATTTATATGCATTCAAATACAATACAAAAAAAACATACAGTATAGGAGGTACATGTTGTGATTTGAGCACGGTGTGGAAATCTTTAATACGTCATATATGTCGTATGGATTCGAGCATAAATACCTAATCCAGCGAGAATTTGTGTTATTGTCCATTAGTATCGTGTCGAATCATCAAGTTCTCAATTAGATAGATTGTACATCTTTTCCACATATTCCTATGGACTATGGTCCATCCCATTGAATGTCCAAATATACAGTATATGATATAAGTTATGAACTTCTAATTGCTTCTATAAGAATTCCCTCGACAGTTTCAAATTGTAAAAAGGGTAGGTTAATGCCGTTGTCCTGGCAAAATTTTCCCTCATTGCACACTATATACCGTTGTCGGACTTCATTAACACAACTAGGTGCAGAGGAGTAAAATTATATCTTTTTTATCAGATTATCCCAATTGTCTTGACTGCTTTCAGCATTTACATCTATGTGTAACCGTAGCTATGGCATTTATGCTTTTGTTCCTAATACTTATATACATATCAATGCTAAATTTGAAATTAAAGATGCGCTGCCCAGATTGTTTTCAGCATAATACAGTAACGTTGTTGTTTCATTTACAGTATTCAACGAATTATCAAAGCACCGTGTGTAGATGCAAGATAAACCAAAACTTAAAATAAATCTATTGAATTTTTTGGCAATTTATCAGTTATCTGGAGGTTAGATAACTGTACAATATACTGATCTAAACATTCCATGTGCATATCATTTAAACACTCGAATTTTCTATTCTGACCTATTTCTATATTCAAATTTTAAGCCAAGGTTAAATTTGGCTTAGGATTAAAATAAATCCATCTGTGTTTAATATAAACCAGCACATATTTTCAAATTATAATTATCATTATCAGTTAAGTTAAATTTACGTGTTTATTTTTTAAATTGCTCCAAAGTCTTTATTTATAAAATCATTGTATTCATTACCGTACTTGCAGTGAAAAATGTTCCAAAGCTAGTTGGTAAGGAATGTGATTTGCAGACTTTTCTTTTCAATGGTAGTCAAATATGTACTTTAGAAATGTCCATTGTCTTAATATTATAGAAGGATGTGTTGCATGATTTTTCTATTTATTCATGTGTATGTGTTTGTTTATCATTATGATAAACAATGTGTTGCATAAATTTTCTATTACAAAACAATGTGTTTTATGATTTTCAAATTAATCTAGAATACGGAAAAAGAAAAAATTGCCCTTCCAATAAAAATCACAACTTACCTTGTATTTTAAAAGTAATCCTACACTTTAAAGACTTTTAATCCAAACTAAAATCGTATAAAGTCCTAAACAGTATAACTAATGAAGAGTTCAAAATATTTTTAAAAAGAATAATAGCTGCCTTGACGTAGAACTCTTTATATAATATCCAAAAAGAGAATGTAGCGGGTGTTTAATGTTATTTCCTCTAACCGACCAAACAAAACGGCGCCCACTAAAATTAGCGTATGAATCAGAAATATATAGAATCACACCGAAACACTACACACCCCTCCTAACCATGCCAACACTTCGAACACAATCGGGCTACTGAGCTTCACATTCAGGTCGCTTCCAATTCACACTGAAGCTAGTGTAACACGATACGTTTGAAGAAAACCTCCGTTATGAAGACCGCGTAATGAGGTTACACAGCGATGTATAAACGTACAAATATCCCCCGCCCTGGAACATTTAATATTACGTTAACAAACATAAATCTATGTTAATTGGTTCTAAGACATAATTACATGATAATACCAGTCAAGATGTATCGTATGATTTAATTCAATTAACTGGCCAATAATTTCAGACGTGTTCTGTTCTCTGTCGATTTGTGAAGTCATTAATGCCAGAATGATTAGGTTTAAATCGATTGTAATCGTTTATTTATCTCACAATACAAATAATGTGTCAGTATTAATCAACGTGAGATGCGTTACAGAAACTTCTGTTAATTTAGACCTAATAACAGAATCAGAAAGTACCGTCAGGCCCATTTCTACTTGCTACTGTCTTTACTTAACTCAGGGAAATTTTTTGTCCAATTTCTTTGGAAAATGAATTGTTATTTTGTTATTGTGCATTGTTATTTGTTCATTTGCTGTGGAAATGAATTGGTATCTGTCAATTTGCTTTGGAAAATGATTTGGTATTTGATCACTTGCATTTGCATTGTTATTTTTTAATTTGCCATTGGAAATGATTTGGTTTTTGTTCATTTGCTTTGGAATTTGTTTTGTTATTTGTTCATTTGCGATTTCATGGCAAATCGTCATAACGAACATTTAGAAAGCAGACGATAAAAATTGAATTGAGTTACAACAGACCAGAAAATATTTTGATAATTAGATAAAAATGTTTCATTTCTCCTTCGATAATTCATCGTCTTTAATTATCAAAACAATCAATAAGTTAAGAGGAAAATATAAGATAATTATCTTACATGGCCTGAGATGTTCTCATTCTTACCAAATATAGGCTATGTTTAATGATCAAACGAAATGAAATTTTAAATCCTTCTTTTATACTCTGTGCAACAAGAGGAATTTTCTCAGGACATTGGCATCAGTCTACTTATTTCAATCCCCATATAGTTCCTAAGGCGAAGCCATTCAACATTGCATATATGCATTTATTTACCAGTTCAATATACATCTTGATTAAGTAGAATAAACAAAAACAAAGTTATTGAATTGGTACCGCAACCCAAAACTTATCATTCAAGCGTGGTACAATAAGTTATAAAGCAATATGTCTTAGGGCTTATATCTAAATCGCTATACAATTGATTTATTGAGCACTATTTTAACAGTAAAAATATTTTATTATTGTCTCTTAGGACTAGCTGTATTAATTACATATGTTCAAAATTCAATGCATTTCAATGTTGTACGTGTACGTACATTTATCAGTATACATGAACATGCTTATTATCCTACCATGGTATATTTGACAGCAATAGGATTATTGGTTTAAGCAATGTAATTAAAGCTATAACAAGATGGTCTTAAATTTCATTGTATATTTTATCCATGTACCTGACCTCAACTCTCATGAATAAACTTATTAGCTGGGTACAATACAAGTAATATGACTTGTCCACAATAAATATACTAAGATACTGTTACAAATTCATTAATTTCTTATCCGTACTTAGCTATTTTTTCTCGTTCAGTTTCTGGTCATTTGTAAGAAAGATTTCACCATTCATAAATAATAGTAGCTTGTAGGCGGGTGACGCCGATTGTCATATCTTTTTCATATCGCTTAAGTTGTGGACTCGATCTAACGGCATATTAAGTTGAAAGATGTTTATTATCGGCGCATTCATACCAGTCTTTTAAGGTATACCTGATTGCTGTTTAAGAAAAGCATCTAACCCATGTAGGCTTCCCTGATCAGAAACGACATACTTCTTAAAAATTCCCCTTAGTTGCATTATTAAAAACTGACTTCATAAGTTCATTTGATTCAGTCACAAAACTCTGGAAACTATTATATATGAGTTTTGGCTATTTTGATCGTTTTACATAGAACTTTAAATCTCCACTATTCAGAATCTTTTTTCATTTTTTCTGGGTAAATCGGACAAGAAATTTGATCCTTTAATCCTGATAGTAAATTGTACATTTTCTGTAGTATCTCTACTCACTTTTATTACTTAAAAACAAGATAAGGAAGTTTGGGTTATCATAAGAGATCACGCTCTTAGAACATCAAACGAAACCTGTAATAGCCCTTAGTTACTCTATAGAAAATAATATCATATACACGGTGTGAGGCAAGGGGATACTCTTTTGCCCTTCTTCTTTTCGAATTGTGTGACTGATATCAAATATAGTAATTTGTTCTACCCACCATCTCGGACCTAAGAATTTGTGTGGTTAAGTCTTTAAAAAAGACCCCAATTGATCTTCGATTGAATTGAAATGCATCATGGTTTCTCGAAAATGAAATACAAATAAATTGTGAAATTAAATAAAAAAAAATCTTTGCATCAAAAAGGTCATTTTATAACGTCAAGTATGACGTCTGTACGTAAAAACGCTTGTCATTTCAGCGAAGTGGAATTTAAATTAGTAACCATAAGCTTGACCTCAGTTGATCTCGTGAAAAATCAGAACCGCAAATACTTCAATGACTTCCATTATATAGTGTTATAAAATGACATCCTGAGAAAGTTGTGAGTTAACAGATTTGAATCGTAAGAAACTTGATCATCTGATATAAACCAAATCATAAACATACTATCTAAACAGTTCTCATCGTCTCTGTTGTAGCTTCTTGCATTCTTTACTTATTACGTCATTCCCCGTGGTATACTAGTATCGTTTTATCCTGATTCAAGATCGTGGTGGTATTTTCTGGCCTAAACTCTATTACTCAAGTTTAAGATTTGAAGCGGATGTGTAAGTAAGAAGCACAAAAGCGTATTATATTATTGCAAGTCACCAATGCCTGATAAACTGTTGCTCTAATCTATTTCATCCACAGTCTATTTATTGAATATATCTCAGGGGATAAAACCGAGCATGCCAAGATAAGAATTCTGCACTTGAAGTAATGGATTGCTTTGGTCAATATTGATATAAATGAAGAATCTGCGTTCAATGCGTTTTGTTCATTTCTACGAGTCCTGAATGTAAGAAAAGTCAAACTATTTTCATTAGACGCTGGTGACTAATCACAGAGCTGATGTTTTTGTATTAATATCTATGAATAGTACAAGCACTATTTTATAGTACACAAGATGTCTAGGAACTCTAACAAACAGCATGTATCTGAGAATAAAAATGAGATATGAGTTAAGGTTAAACTCGACAGTAGATCAAGATAAGCTAACTATATTCTAGTACAAAGAATTTCTTCTTTCTATATATTAATATATCATTAAATGCAGTTAGAAACAGTCACTTTGAGAATGTGCAGAATGGGGATTTTTATATTCCTGTTTTGACGTTGTGATTTATTGTTTAAGGTTGTTATCATAATTGGCTATGGGTGCTGCACGTTTAGCTGTACAACACAATGGACAAATAACATTTTTTCCCACAAAATTGAATACTTGCTTACTTGTTCGTTCAATACTTTACATTATCAAGTATATTCATGCAATGAATCGGCAATATGATTTACTTATTTGAATGTCCTGACAAAAAAACTGGACGCACTGTTTCCTGTGGACGGACACCTCCGAAAACCTAAAGAGATTGCAAGTAAGGCAAGATGAGCATAAAGGATCGTTTTGCTTTGAGTCACATGGGTCATATAGCTTGATTAAGACTAAATTCTTATATTAACTTTCCCACGGATGTTGGAGCATCTATTGCATTGTAACATATCAATTTTTAATCTAAGTTTATCAACCTCAAATTTGCGCATATAATACATGACCTATAATTTTACCCCTTTTCAAGTGGTAGAATGAATATGTCCACTTATCTTTCAAACAATGGGTATACATTATGACTAGAACTAACTTCCCAAACGATCACAAAGGCGCTTTACATGAATAAACAATTGAGTTGGGAATTTTAAAAATAGGATGATTTAGAAAAAAACCTAAGCATTTCCATAGTACTTTATGCAATATATACGCCGTTTCCGTAATTAATGACAACGATGCTCTATATAACCGTGAATGTGCATATTTATATATAAATATATGATGGGTAAAGGAAGGAGCGGAAATTGTTTATAAACATCAAAGTGACTACGGAAATTCATTCATGCCCTTCCTTATTATATCCGCTACACTTCAGTGTTTTACTATTGTACTTTAAGGAAAATGTTCGAGATATTTATCAGAAAAATTACGATTATCAGATATCCAACCCCCTTTCCAACCCCAAAAAGATTAAATTTGGTGCATTTAAGGTAATTCTTGTCAGGAGAACAGGTTTAGACTTTCAGTGTAAAAGGTTCCTACGTATATAGCCTTAAGGCACACGGAGCCTTATCATCCCCTATTTTGGGAACGAACCCCTAACCATAAGTTTCTTGCCTACCCCGGCACTCATATAGGCCTACACAACTAAAAATGTAACAATGGGATTGTACGGTATATTTCTTGATTGTACGTTCAACGACTTCGAAATTCATATTGAAAAGGCAACTATATAGCCTATCTGAAATGTATCTTTAGCCCTAATGCCATTTGTGGATATAATTGAATTTTACTTTGGGATTGTAATCATTTTAATATATTCATTGTTAATTCCGGCTCAGTTTGCAGCATGGCAAAATAGTAACTTCTGGGGTATTTAATGTGACCTATTTCCGGTTTGAAAGTAAAGCACCACGCTCCAGGTCTTTAGTTACTCTATTTATGCACGTGCCTTACTATGATCCCGCAGAATCCGAACAAAGCTTCCAACACAAAGCCTGTTGGTCGTGACGTCATCACATTCTATTTAAAGTTCAAATAAGATAAGGTCTTTAAATATTAATATCATGATAAATTAATTACCTCGGGCATAATTTTAATTGACATATTAATTATTATGTCTAATTATTATTAGGTCACGTGGTACACATTGCATCGACACTGACGATCCTTTGTTTTCACGGGATGAAAGAGAAACAATGATTTGAGATTAAAACCTGTTGCTGTTTGCTTCATTTGCATTTCTGTTTCCACCTGAGCTGACTCATGCCGTCTCCGTCATAATAATCCCCAACGACAAAGATAATTATGAACGGTTGACTTAAATGCGCCAAGATCAGGTTTTTATGTTATTGGTCAAATAAAAAAAGAAACGTAAAAATTTACCCCTGATTCATGAATAAGCACTGTCAAAGAGCATCTGGCTTTCTTTAATCATGTTTTATAGCTAACCTAAATACTAAAATCGATACTAACAAAACTGTCTTTGTTCAAAATTATAAAAACTTAAACAAAGTCTCAGGTTCATATTTTTTTAGTTGAGATTTAGACCTTGAACTATTTCTGAACAAAAAAAAAACAAAAATCGATTATGATACACATGTTGATCAATTGTACCGAATAGCACACATTAAAATGCATTGATCATTCAAGTAGAACACCTTCGAAACTGCCATCTAATCTCGATTTATCTCGAACACGTGCTCTTGTCTCGTAACATCATGTGGCAAGTGAGAAGTTGATTTTAAAATGTATGATATAGTATGGTTCACTACTAAGTTTTATTTTATGAGTGGCTTTTCATGTCTGGTTCCCATTACCAGTCAATGACGACTCAGCCATATTGAAAATGAAATTTGAAAAGTCAACAGTGTTGATTCTTTGAGTCACAAAGTACAAATTTCAACATTTTTAGGCGGTTAGAATATTTATGAATGGTGTGCGTTGAATTGAGTGCAGCCTTCGTGTACATTGCATTTCCGTTTTATTACACACAGAATAAAATTCATATTCCACGTTTTTAATAGGTGGTAGGTAGGGACCTTAACAAGAGGAAAATTACTTCGTGTATTTTTAACAGTTAAGTAATAGGGGTGTGTCAGAAATGTCCATGGCAAGACCAAACCGCCTTTATTGCGTTAGAATCGGGCATAAATAGTCATAAAGTGACGCAACAAAATGGGAGTATGTCACAACGATGGAAATAATTTTATATGCCAAGGGACTAGACAAATGTCTCTTGGGAGAACTTTGCTTATTCTAAAAACGGAAAAAAATGTTTCGAATTTGGTACAAAGTTCGCATTTTATCTTTTTTTACGTAAAAGTTGACCAAAGTCATGACCAACATGTAAATGGGTTTAAACGTCATTATGGTTCACTGACTTGACTGATGTTAATATCACTTTTTATTTCTCTACAAGTAACATTTTGATAAAGATATCTGGTCATGACAAACAGATCCTAGTAAATTAAGGCAGGGTTAAAGTATTAAGGTGGTGGTCAGTTCTCGGACACTGATATGTATGAATAAATAGGCCTGGACCATGTCCATGTTCATGTTTTCGGACAATATTGTTCTAAACAATACATATATGCTCTCCTTCATTTTTTTCTGGGTGTGGTTCAGCCAGTCCCAAAGGTAGGTAGTTGAACCACTTATAATAGCATGATTCAACTTGATTTCCTTTAGAAACATGGATAGGTTTGTTGGCTCTTTTATTTCTAAATAGAAATATGGATAAATTTATTGGCCTTTGTTTTGTCACTTGGTTTTAAAAAAGGTTCGAAAAGTTATTTCATTTCTAATGGTATCAACAAAAGCACAAAACGACTTAGTCATAGTTTTATGTTTGAAAAATGACCACTAATAAGTTAATAAGAGAGAGTAATTTGCGTTGACCTTTACTGACCACTGGTATGTGCACTATAATCACACTTAAATACTTAATAAGTTTAGAATAATAAGACCTGTAGTTGAAAGGTTATAAATTGGTTATGTCCAGTTGTGAATGAGGGTTGTATGAAACGTTTCTCATACATAAATCTCTTCAAGGATTTCTCGTCTCCATATTAATCCGATTACGATTATGTGTACATGCATTCATGTGACCTTATGTGACCTCAATGTCCAAGGCTTCTTCAGAATTAAAGCCTGCAGAAATCGCTTGTTGCTACAATTTAAGTCACCACACACAGACGTATACACTACTTTTGAGTGATGTTTAAATGTGTACTGTAAAAAACCCACAAGATTGCACATTCCTTTGACGTTGTGATTTGTAGTACTGTGGTTTTCGTCTTGCTTACTAACCGAACGATAAGATGTAAAATATACTTGCAAGACCCCTTCCATACTCAACTTAATACAAAGAAGGAAATATCTACATCGAAAAATACAAAGCATGTGGTTATCCTCTTTGAATTTTGGCTTTGTCAGGAACACCGCTTGTAGCACCTTCGTTTTCATCAACTCAAATTTGACGCTCACAAAGACTTAATATTGAAATGCAGTTGTAAGAAATATATCTATATCGAAAAAAAAAAAAGATTCCATGGCACGGCATGTGTTGTATATTCGCAGATGCAATTCCAATATTCCTGATAAACCTGCAAGTCATTACTGGAATTGGGTCAAATATATTTTTACTGAATGTCGTTTTCTATTGTTATAAAATACGATATAAATAATTTTCGACAAAATACAAACAATGACCACTTGTGGGCGTTAAATAAGTCTATTTTTGATGCAGAACACATTTGCAAGGGAAAAGACGAAAATTCAAAATAGGTCATAATTTTCGTGAAAAGAACTCTTATATGGCAAAATTTAATCGCTAAATATTGTTGAGTTTTTCAGAAAAAAAAAAGTTTTTTTTCTTCAAAGACTATGCCTCATTTGCATCAATTCTAAAACATACAAAGCTTTCTTTGACTCTTATTTCTAAAATAATAGTAACCTTTCTTATAAGATATAAACCAGCCTTGTGTTACATTATTTGATAGCATCATACAGTCGAAGATAACATAACTTATAAGAAAATAATGTTAGTCTTAAATCTCTTATCGCGCCATCTTGAATTTTACCATAAAGACCACGTGGGTTCCATATTACATTTCATTGCGCCATTTTCATTCTAGAAATTTTAAATAGTTTTCATTCACCACGTGTATTTGAGGATTTATTTGAGGCCAATGAACCGATTTAATGCATTTTTGATGTAAATTACAGCTTACGATGGAAAAATATTATTTTATATTAGTCATAGTTTCTACCTGTCATAGTTTCTACCTGTTTTATATTAGTCATAGTTTCTACCTGTTTTATATTAGTCATGGTTTCTACCTGTTTTATATTAGTCATAGTTTCTACCTGTTTTATTTTAGTCATAGTTTCTACCTGTTTTATATTAGTCATAGTTCTTTCCCTGTTTTAGACTGGTAACAGTTTCTACCTGTTTTATATTTGTGGGAGTTTCTACCTGTTTTATATGAGTGATAGTTTCTATCCCTGTTTTAGACTGGTAAAAGTACCCGTTTTATATTAGTGGGAGTTTCTACCTGTTTCATATTAGTCATAGTTTCTACCTGTTTTATATTAGTCATAGTTTCTACCTGTTTTACATTAGTCATAGTTTCTACCTGTTTTATATTAGTGGGGGTTTACTTTCCCTCTGTTTAAGATTCGTAATAGATTTCTACCTGTTTTAGAATTGTAAGGATTTCCACCTGTTTTTGGATTGCTAAAAGTTGCTATATCTGTTTTAAAGGTGCTGCCATGCTTTAAATTGAAACAACTTATACTTGAATCATCCAGTAAAACGCAGTTCTTTAAAAACCAATCAGCTATTCATAGCTCATGCATTTAATGTAATAAAAATTCCATATTTATTTATAATTGTCGAAAATAGTTAAGAGTTGATTAATAAAACATCTCGACTTTTCTAGGTCAGGTGTAAATCTGACATCCGCTTTAAGAATGTTAATGTTAATTAGTTACTTGAAGGTGAAGTATGATTCAAGTTGATTCAACCTGATGCACCTCTCCGAATGGGTTTTTCAACTCTGTATCCCCCTATGAAGGGTATATTGGTAGATAATATTGTTGTATGGCTATTTTTATATCAGCTAATTATTTGTAGACACTATGTTCTATATAATTTTCTGAAGGCTGATGTCCTGGTAATCAACTTTAATCGTGTCTTTAGAAATATGTTCCTTAAACGTTTTACATGGACATTTGTCCGTCGTTTTAGAGAACACATACCATCTGTAATCAATAAATACCAAATAGTTCATATTTTCGGCAAGGTCTTCATAATATCGATCGTATGTAAAGACCTGGGGAGATGGGAGTTTTGATAACTTGGTCTGGTTAATTACATCAACATAGAATAATGACAAGTGTAGGATGTCCGACAAGTGAATAACGATGGCAATTTCCATCCTCGGCGTTAATCAATGATTGGTTACCACTAAAATCTAGTAGCTTTTTAGTCTGATGAAGCAAAAACGGCGGACGAATTGAGAGTGTTTACTATTGAAGGACATTAGAAATCATCTTCGGTTATTATTTCTTGCTGTAAAGGGTAATAGCTGAAATGATGTAGCTTGGTCTTAATACAATATTGCTAAAGAATGTACTGTCCCCTCTTTAACTAGTTTTTTTTTTATTTATGCGTTGTCCATTCGATTTCCATGCTTCATTATAGTTATTAAGTATTCGATAGTATCGGAGCTGTACTGCGTGAAGAATTTTTGGCAATCATGCGCTGTTATATCAAAAAGAAGGGTGTTAGTTGCGTAAGACATAATTATTCCATTACATAATCGGCATCATTCCTGGAGAATTCCAGAATTTTCAAAAGTTGGTCGTCTTTTATCTTAAACTGTAATGATGCCGAGGAATTTCTTGGGGAGGAGATTTTGGTAAATGCCAAAAAGTCTTAATTGAGGGTGTTATCTTTTGGAAAATTTTCTGGCTGTTTGCGGCGACTTAAGCTCAAAGAACGGTATTTAATATAAATTGCAAACTTTATCAAGGGTGAGGCTTCCAGCACATGTTGTACATGACCTTAATATTAACAGAAAAGCAAGATTTCACGCCCAGAATACTACCAGAAGCCGGTGAATATAGCCAAGCGTTGAGAGAAACTTGATAAGGCCGGCAAGTCGGTATATGTTCTTCCTTACTTACTGCTACAAGAATATATACTTAGATAAGAACAACTTTTACTCAGTAAACCCACGCCTACAGTATTTCTGAAATATTTAAAAGTGTTCAACTAAAACTACCGAATTATTTCAACCGGTGTAGATGGTATAGAATGCCAAGGTTAAATGTACTCACGGTTTTTCTATGAGAGA
The DNA here is from genome assembly GCF_000327385.1 of Lottia gigantea. Lineage (NCBI taxonomy): Eukaryota > Metazoa > Mollusca > Gastropoda > Lottiidae > Lottia > Lottia gigantea. Next base: position 221,147 of record NW_008710834.1, on the reverse strand, counting down.
TATTTCAAGCAGCCATTATCCAACTTATTCTCCACAGTGAAACCGACATAGAGATTCTATAAATAACTTGGAATACCCCGGTGCTAAATTGCTGTATTTGGCAATGGTTCACTGCGGGATGAGGGCTTTCTCTTTATTTTCACCAATCAGAAAGCGGGAAATTTCTTCGCGAACTCTGTCATGTCGGGACACCAGAAATCAATGACGTCATAGTTCTGAAAGTTACCGTGTACCTCTATGTAATTCCGGTTTAAATCTTATCAGGACTCACTCAACTAATTCATTTGCCATCTCTTCCCATGTTAAAACACGAAATTCAACCTTCTATAACTTTTTCCAGAAATCTCGTTGAAAGCTTTCCAATATGTAGAATGAAAGCCTGACCAATTCTCAATGTCTCCTAAAAAATTCATTATATGATGACCATGAAAATTTTGAGCTACTAAAATTGAAAGTAGACTACTACCGGTTATACTCATCCGCTAGAGTTTGGCAGTTCACAAAACGACTATTTTTAGAAATAGCCTTCCGCCTTTAAGTCTCTCATCATCTCACTCTAAGATACTGCAATTTCAGACATCAAATTCCAAATCTAGACCAAATTTTACCCAAATATAGGCAGGCAAAAACCCCAAAAGGGAGAGAGAAAGAAGATTTCTAAAAATAGCCTGGACTACATATTTGCATAAAATGTTTTAGTGGAGTGAGTCCTTATGTGGCAGTCTAGCCTCATTTTTTGTGTGATTTTATATAGTAAATTTTCTCACAATGGAATATCACACTCATTCCCAAGTAAACTAACTTATTATGTCTACCAGTTATCTAAAGCATCTTGTCGGATATGTTATATTCTTATGCGCGCATGACTTGCATATAACTGTCTGTATCTGTGGGCATTAGCCCAAACGGTGCATAAAAGTAGGACGTAAAACTTCACTCATTTAATTTCATTTTATAGTTATTTCAGATTATTATAACCCGATTCATAAGAATATGTACAACAAGATGATTAGTTTTTTAATTTCTGAAAGTGACCCAACTGGTCATCTACGATCTGGAGAAATTCTCCTTCAATTGCGTTCAATAGTTTTACCCAATAGCGTTATTACGTGGACCTGTGGCATTTAATGAGAGACGTTTTGCAAGAACTCAGACTGCCTTCAACTATTTCGATTACAAATGCTCAGACCTACAAAGTGTGATTTTCGATGACAGTTTATTCAACTTAAATAATTGTCAAGTTTAAACTTTGTTGAAAAATGTTCAGTACCGGTACATTGCATTGCAGTGGGTAAAAGTGTGGCCTGACGTTTTTACCCGATTACCAGTCGATTGGACGTAATCTACTACGATTTCAACTACACTTGACTATGGGGCATGATATAAGAATTTTAAAGACTTTAGAAAGAGGAATGAAGCATGAAATTTATTTTCTAAGGTGAAATGAATATCAAACTATTTTGACGGATGTACAGCGCGTGCAGTAATTGTGTAGTGTAACTTCTAAATTCTATCATGCCAATAAAATAACATAGTCTTGATCATTAGGGAATTTCAAGTTAATATTCACAGGGGCAACTTAGGTAAAAGTTTTTGTTCCTGGCACATTTTGGCATGTTTCGCAGATACCGTTGTATTTTCTTTGGAAGCTGAAAGTTGCCGATACGGAGATATGTGCTTGGGCTGTTAACAATGTTCTTTGGTCAGATTTTGTAGCGTTGCCTATAGGTGATTGTATTTGAGGTGTCTTTCAGTGTTCATTTGGTAGTTACATCTGCTCAACCCGATACACTCACTAAGATGGAATTTTCTTGAATTCAACCTTTATTTTCTTTACCATGGCTTTCCCGTGACACCCATATTTAAAACTTAAAAACTAGAAAAGATCAATTGATTTAGGTAATTCTATTCCGCCTTGTTCTTACTCACATTTTTGGGATGGGATTTCATATAAAACTCATTGAATTCTTCCATTCATCTGCGGGGCGTAGTCTTTGGTAAGTATGCCCCCGTTCATGAACTCATATCACTATCTGGTCGAAAGTGGCTTTTACACCGGAAACGTACGATTGTTATGATGCAAGGACATACTTGCAACCATTAAATTCTTGAAATTATTTAAATACGAATTAGATGTTTCTACGCTCTGTAACCAGCGCTTACTCTTTCCACAAACATCTGGCTCTATCATTCTTTAGTATTTTGAGAAAGACTCAACTATTTGATCATATTTTCTTGATTTGGTCGTCGTTGTTTAAGGGATATTTTCTACCTCCGATCCGATGGGGTTAATGAGAGGACCTCGCAACCAGAAACGTTTTGAAATGAATGGAGTTTTACGTCCTACTTTTCTGCACCATGTAGGCTAATGAAGACGGTAGGAAAAGTTTTGATAAACATTACTGAAAGAAAATAGCATTCCTACTCATATTTTGGGGCACAAACATTAAAACAGCTCTATAATATTTTATAATTTCTAAGAATTGAAGTAGGCGGTACAAACTTTACCCCCTCCCCCTGCACCCCCGCTGGTGCCAAGACTGGTGGCTTGCATTTCCTGAAGGTGATTTAAGCAATAAACACATACTGACTCTGAAATTTATTGAGAATATTAATACCAAATCAAACGAACATTTGGTTTTTAATACGCGGTTTAACTTGATTCTACATATGGTTAAAATTATAATATTTGTTGATTTTATCCACTAAAAACTGCCTTTTCAAGATAGTTTTCTCTGCGTGAAGGATTTTGGTTACAACTTTTAAATTTTAGGGTTAATTCATTTATTTTAACAGTCGTGTTTCTATATACAGAGCTAATTCTTAAACGCCCTTTTTACATTTTCATCAATTGTCATATACTGTCTAGAACATTTTCAGCCGAAATAAGTTGATAGGTCTTAGCAACCTCGCATGGAAGCAAAGGAAATGAAATTCCGATGACAAGACAAGAAATATAAACACTTCGAGGGCAAGAGAATTTAAGTATCGTCAACAAGCAAATGATAAAAAAACATTCGACAACCAAAAGCAATGAAAAACTCAACATTGAAAAAGCAACATAAATTAAAACCCCTTGGCGACAAGGGCAAGAAATGATATTCGCTTGACAAGCGTTCGAAATGAAATTCGAAAGAAATGAAAAACTCTTGACAAGCGAACGAAAATAAAATTTCGAAACTAGTAGTGGTGAAACGACTGAAAATGGAACGTGGTCAGTAAGTTCCAGTCTGTGTGGTGTGAGTATGAGTAATGGTTATTATGATAAGAAAACAACTGAAATGTCCGACATTCCCCAGTCCTCATAAAACTATCACAGATGTGTTCTGACCTCAATGGGTGGGTAATAGTTCTAAATTGACTGACAGTCTGATGTAGACTGGATATCGTTACCCTCATAAAATACGTCTTATGTTACCAAGGTCAGAGAATGAAATGAAATGGAGCTTTACGTCTTCCTTTTCGTTCCGTTTTGTATAGTTATTCTATTTTTGTTGGATGGCTAGAGTAGGATTTCATCGTAAACATGTAACGAAATAGATCTGAATTTAAAATCAGATCAAGCCCCACCATATTACACTAAACGAACTTAACGGTCCTTCCATATACCACCAGTTTGTGCTGCCACAGCTCCTGGAATCAGTGACCAATGTTGTCCGGTGTATCGACACGTGTCCATCCTCCTGGGATAATCAGGAATAAACACTGACCCTGTCTATTTATTTATCTAACGGTTGTTTAAAAGTTAAAGACTGGAATATTGGACTATTTAACCAATTCAAGCCTGAAACTTTAAATTAATGACACGTGATGATTGAGTCTAATGTCTGGGTATTTTATCTGATGAAGTCGTAGAAATTTATCTTGATGAACGTGGAGGGTTGATGGTTTCGTCAGTTGTTACCAGGACAACTGTCAAACCCTTGGGTATTCATGCAAAACATAGATGGCTGTTGAGACGATTTTGATGACCATCAGAATATCACTTTCAAATTTTAATTGACTGGCTAAAGTAGGCTACTAAAATTTGCTGACCTTATGGGTTTACGATAGTCAGTATGCAGAGATCAGAAAAATAAGGATTGAAGCAGATAAGATCCTTTTAAAGCCATGACCCTGGTAGGTTAGGCCTATATGCCAGATGATTAGCAAAGGATGATTTGACTTCTAAAATCACTCGGCTGTAGTTAGGTCTTGTAATTAAAGGATCCATCTCCGCTCGTCAAATATTTTGATTATAATATGTCTGCTACACAGAGGATCATTTTTCAGTCTGTATCTGATATTTTGTCTAATATAATAACAACAAGAGATTATTTAGGAATTAATCTTTGTCATTATCTCCCTTTCTTATCTCCATCATGTCACGTGATGGTAAACCTGGCGGCGAGACATGACGTCATGGTGAGATCACAGTATGATAGATTACATAATGCAGCTTAACATGAAAAAAATATATCACAAATGGTTTCAGTAATTGAAACATCTGCAATAATTCCACTTTTGGTGTAAAAAAAAATTCGTTATCTTGTTATTTGGTTCTTTTATCAGTGGGGGAGGAAGGGGGAAGGGGGGGGGGGGGGACACAAGTGCAATGGGACTATGAATAGGCCTAGGCTAATTTTCCTAGGCTACTCTTAATCTTAACTGACGAGGGATCATTGAATTGCACAAAATCTAAACTTGTTTCGTCAAAAACATATTTTGGATCAAGTTGACTACAGTAGCCTAGTCTCGGGCGCGCGATGGTTGTGTGCTTATTTTTTGCTGTCCAAGGGATTGACAAAATTAAATAGGCCTTGGGTTCCACTCCAAATCTGAGATCTATTCAGAATTACTGACAATATGTCTGCATTTGTATCAAGCATTCTTCAAGAAAAATCGAGTCGTCAATTGTTCAGGGGCAGTAAGAAAAAAGTGAGTTCAAAAGACCAAAATGTTTGGTTGTCTTCCGGCGTTGGTGGAGATCAAAAGATTTAGATCCCTACAGGACTGTAAATACTGGTGAAAGAATGTGTTAATTTGTATCTTATTGGGCTTCGTAAGTCAACAGGGAAGTGTCTTTGATACAGGTTTGATACCAAACACGTGTGGACTGGTGATTTTACCGTTTTCTTTCTTATCCAAAGATTTATCAACGTTGATTGAAGCATTGTGGACAATTTTGCTGTTTTAGTCCTTGAATGTAGGCCCCTATTGAATATAAAATTGTAACATTAACTCTATTCACAAAAAAACTTTAACTCCATGTTTTGGTAAGTCGAACTGTATATTTACTCGAGTCAAACTAGATCACTTGGTCCCGATCGCAATATACATTGTGAGCACAGTCCTAACAGATCGCAATCGTTTGCGAAAGACAATCTCATGAGACCGCAAAAGCCAAAAATTTTAAGGAATACAAAACTTTTCGCTTTCGACAATAATTTCAGGTTGTCGTTTGTTCTACTATTATCATGCAATTCTCGGCGCGATAACACCTCGACCGGTACGGTAGTCATGACAACGTAAACGAAATTCCATCGTGTTCTGAAGATATACCACGCCTAGAACTGAAAGAGTTGAAAAATATATCATTTTTCTATTTCAACACAAGGCATTTACTTGGACGTAACAGTAACAATCTGTGTAAGAAAACCGACAAAGACTCGTCTATAAAATAACACTAAGCCTAGTTGTCGTAGCTGTATTTCTACACATAGTCTATGAAAGTTTAAGGCATACAACAAAGTTTTCTTAATTTGGGTGGATTTTCTTGCCAGTGAACCAAAATATCGTGAAATTAATGTTGTTGTAGTCTGTAGTATGAAAATCGTATACTGGAGTTGTGTCCCTTATAAAGGATAGAAGGAATACATAACCTGGGGGTAATTCCTCCCATGGCGTTAATAAAGTATCTGTCTGTGGGGAACGGATGAGTCGCCTTGTAGTCGGGAATTACACATTTGGACCAGCATAATTTTTGAAAGTCTTTCTAGGCTATATTCTCCGACATGAAAGAGATAGCAAGGGAAAGGCTACTTAATAAGAGGGCCGAATACAATATCTTTGAACATAGCCTTGACTTTCAGATTTTTAGAAGTAGACAAATAACCTTATTACAAATCTTCAATTCCCAAATCAACAGGTTTTTACAAACAACGAAAAAGCTTCCATTCGAAGACTCAATCAGAGATCTACGGCTCTTTACCCAATAATATTAGTTTCGCGTTGTCTGAAAATCTATTTCTAATAAAGAGTTCTCTCCCATTATGTATAATGCTCGCTTGAAGCTCAACGTTTGAGTACTTATTGAATATCTTGCGTGCAGATCTATTTTAGAATAAAAACTGGGTCAGTTTATTACTGGGATAGCCGAGCAGTCAAAATGGTGAATACGGTGTTGAGAACTGATTAATTTACCAAAATCAGCTATTATCGTAAGTTTAAATTTTCTTTCTCTTTTAAGATTTTAACAAATTGAGTGTTTTTTAACGATTTCTTCCACTGTCATTTACTTAGAGCCGGAATAAGCATAGCAACCAGCAAGTTATTGAATTACAATAAAAATGTCAACCTGACGAGAGTGGCGTATGTCAATGAAGACTGTATAGTATATGGAGTATTTTGATTGTTATTCATTATCAATAACGTTAACGGCAACTATTGATACATCTTGATATTTGATGGCCATATCTCGACCTACAATAAGTAGGTCTTATGCTTAATCCTATGTTAATGATCATGACTTGACAAATTGTCAATGCGTTTGACGTTACACTTGAATGACTTTCTTATGCAACGTTGACGCACATGACTATCGCAGTATCGGTATTGAGTCATATTTATCTTGAGAAAGACGGAAAGGTTATTTTTTATATATAGATTACAGATTATCATCTGTTTTATGAGCATGTAAACACATGACAGATAATGATTTTAAAGTTGGAGGACCAGAAAATTTTTGTCTTCAAACATTGTTGGTTTTTGTGTGGAACAAACTATACTCTGCTGCAAAAGTTAATTTTGAATTAAAGTCTGTTGCTCATGCAGTTAACTAATTTGATATTTTGTCTGATTTGATATGTAAAATGTAACATTTGATATGATGTCTGTAACAATACATCTGATTGGATACGTTGTCTGTAACATCTGATTGGATATGTTATCTGTAACATCTGATTGGATGTGCTGACTTTAAAATCTGATTGGAAATGTTGTCTGTAGCATCTGATTTGATTTGTTGTCTGTAACATCTGATTTGATTTGTTGTCTGTAACATCTGATTTGATTTTTGTCTGTGACATCTGATTTGGTACTTTTGTCTATATTGATTTGATATGTTGATATAACATCTTATTTAATATGTTATCTGTAACATCAGATTGGATGTGCTGTCTGTAACATCTGATTTGATACATTATCTGTAACATCAGATTAGATGGACTGTCTGTAACATCTGATTTGATATTTTGTCTGATTCGATATGTAAGTCTGTAATAATTCTTATGATTTGATATGTTGTCTGTAACATATGATTTGATCTGCTACTTGCAGCATATAGCCAGTGACAAATCAAATGTGCCCAACGAAGAGTCCAAATGTCCCCACTAAGGAAGATGTTCTAGTAGGTGAAAATTCACGCTTTTAATGATTATATTTAGAAAAGATTAGAGTGTGTTCTGTATGAGTGATTCTGTGTCAAGAGAAACTAGAGATGTAGGATAAGTGTTTGTTTTTGGTGTATCAAATGAATATAAAAGAAACCACAGAGCTTGAATAGTGCGAAATAATATTGGTCTCTAAAGATTTAGATAATAATAACTAGCTTGACACGTGTATGACCTATTTTGAAACTCTATTTTTATATATCGTGGGTGACTGCTTGAAACCTCGTATATGCCATATTTGGTCATTTTGACTTTTTTGTACCGTTCGAAAGCTTGTTAAAGCGCGGATCTTATGATCAAAGCCTCGTATTGATTGATTGTAAATAACTCAAAAAGCACTAATTAAATAACATGTATATAAACAGTCAGATTTAAAACCTCGTAAAATATATTATTTTACGAGGTTCAATGTTCCTTTTCTGCGGAAGAAAATGAAAAACCTCGTATACTGTATTAATATACGAGTTTTTGGTTGAATAGGCCGTAGAACTCAATTTGTTATACAAGGTTTATATTTTCATAGAATTAAAACCACGTATAGCGGTAAAAAAAATAATAAAAAAGTTTTTTTTGCGTTTTTCTCGAAAAGTAATTCTACGTCATATATCGTTATACGAGGTTTCAAGCGGTCACCCACGATATATTGTTAAAGAATACAAGATGAAAATGATAAGGCAACCTCAACCTAGGAAGTGTGTCTTGATATCCTTAATCCATCATAAATAATGTATCAACCAGATAGATATAAATCAATATTTCACAAGATTGCAAAAACAATAGAACAGATTTGAAGCTTTGTCTATGTTATTCTGCCATGCAGTGTACAATGAGGGCAATTTTGCCAGAACAGCTGCATTAGCCTGCTCTTTTTCTACTTCCAACTGTTGAGGGATCTTTAACATGCACAGGGCCTCAGTTTATTGTCCCATCCAAATGACTAACTGACTTTGCCATGTCTTCCCTTCTTACCTGCATCACTGATAGGGTGAAACCGGGTTGAAAATTCCGAAGGTATTATTTCGACCTATGCCAGGATTGAACCTGGACCTTCAGGTTAGTGAGCAAGCGTCTAACTCACTGAGCCATCGCGGCTTTCTTGCTGAATTGGAGGCTTGATCATTTAGACTCAGTTTCTGATAAAAACATACATCAAAATAAGTCAACATGAATATCCAAAAATTGATTTGATTTTAGATTTTAAAAAATACTTATGTATCAGAATTCAAAAAGCTATCATTGCCAAGGCATCAGATAGTTGTTTCAAGTATGACAATACACCAAAAACCTACATGTTACAACCTGTGCATGTAAAAGTTTCTTTGACAATTCAAAATTAATGAAAAGGGGGGGAAAGGAAATGTCATTAAGTTTAAGCTGCTCATATCCCTTTCTGCATATGGTTTGCCAGTATTTTAGAAAGCCTTTAAGTTTAATGAAATTGAACTGCAAAACCCAAAATCCACAACAACATATATTGGCAAAACATTGGTAACAGCTAATGAACTTTTCATAAGAGGAAGTATATCAATTATAAATGAAGAAATATTTCATAATGATAAGTGGTATCAGGTGTCTAGAAGAGTAAGCAAACCCCACAGTGTTAACGTAAAATTCTGGAAATATCTGGTGGCAACTGGACATACAATTCTTAAGCAAAGATGGCAAATTTTGTAGACAATCAAATGCCTCTGAAATTTTTTACCGGGTATATGTTATGTACTGATGATATCCAATGTCAATCTGACTTGTTAATATTTGAATGACCTACTCATTTTTTATACTTTACAATCTAACAGGAGATAAGTAGAAATTTTAAGCCTGAGGGAAAATTTTTATTAACACTGCAAGGGAAACGTCACTGACATATTTAGTCAATTTTCATTCAAGAGGGATCTTAACATTAAAAGTGGCATTGTGGGTTAGATTTAAACTATTAGGCTGTAAGTTAATTATTTTTCCCATTGAACACAAATCTTTGATCTTTGAAACTTTTCATGAGATCTGATATTGGTTATTATGGTGTTCAACAAAGAAAAAAAGAACAGAATTGAAAAAAAGTAAAGGATTTTGAGCTAGACTAAGCAAGGTTGTATTAAGATCTAACAAGTTGTGTTGTTTTAGAAAGTTTGCTTCCAGTAATCCTAGGTATATTTCATTTTCACCACAGCAAAAACGGAACAGAATTGTAAGAAACTAAAGAATTTTGAATTGGACTAAGGTTTTATTAAGATCCAACAAATTGTGTTGTGGATAGTTTGTTTCTAGTTGGTGAAGCAAATGTAATGTGATGTCAAATAAGAATAACCTCATTCGCCTTACGCCATATTTCTTGAAAACAATGTATGTGACAGATTATATTAATCACACTTAGTGTTCAAAAGGATTAATAATGAATTTGCTTTATTATTTCAGAAATGACAAAATGGAGTCTACAAATATTGAGATGATGGAGACTAGTGATGTACCTGTGGGTGTAGCTGATGTGTCAATCACAGATAGCAAGCCCAACCCACCTGCACCCACAAACACTGCCAGTATGTTACCACCATGTAGAGTGTGTGGAGAAAAGGCTTCAGGATTCCATTATGGTGCCAATACTTGTGAAGCTTGTAAGGTAGGTTCTCTTCTAGAAAGACATTTTCCGTCTGACGAATCTTAACCCTATAACACACGGCCACTTTTTACAAATTTTGGAAATGACTGTAAATTTTGTGTTTTCATCTTGATACACATTTGTGATTTTGATATCATCAAAATATCTGTCTTTGAAATGACCTTTAATTTTTGTGTTTTTTATTTATATTTCTAGGGATTTTTCCGACGTAGTTTAAAGAAAAAGGGAGAATATAAATGTGTGAATAATAAAGATTGTAATATTGGACCAGGGAAAAGAAATGGTTGCCCGAAATGTAGATATAAGATATGTTTGGATATTGGTATGAGTAAAGAAGGCAAGTATAATGATAGTATATGAGGGGACAAGGTTTGCAGGTATGAATGTAATGCACGGTTTTGTCTCTATGGTCAGTTTTACGCTGACCACTGGTCAATTGTCCAGGTAAGTTATCAGTCAGATGCCAAACTTAAGGGGACTAATTTTTCAAGAGCCATTTTAAGGAGACCAATTATGGTCACACATTTATGTGTTTAATTTTTTTTATATTTTACCATTTCAGCTATAAAAACAGGAAGATATACCCATCAAAAGAGAACAGAAAATATTCTAGAGATTAAAGAACTGCAAAACAGGTCTAAAAACATGACCGGCGCCATTGCAGAATCTATAGACAGTGCTACACCAGTGCCATTTGATATATCAGGAACCAACTCATTTACAAATCTGGACTCATCAGCCTCCACCAATATTTCTAGTGTGAATGTAGATAGTCAAAATGAGGAAGTGAAAATTTCAACTTTTGCTCAAAATTTTTTCAAAACCATTCATTGTCCTGATTATTTATTAGGGGATGATAATAATCTGAGATTATTGTCAGAAATAGTGTTAGAAGATTCCGAAACTACTTTCAGAGAGACTAATGTCAGCCCGACAATTTTTGGGAACAAAAGCGCCAGTCCTGCAAGTTCCAAAAGTGTCAGTCCAATAAGTGCCACTAGTTCAGGAAGTGAAAACAGTGCCAGTGAATTTGAAGACATTGAAAGACTTGAAGCAGTCATTGAGACATTGAAAAACGTTCATCTGGAACATGTCAAATGTTTGTCTCTCACCAGACAAGAGGATATTGAGTCTAAACAAAGTGAATATTGGGTGAGTATTTTCTCTGTTGAAAAAAGAATCCAGGTTCCCGTGTCACAAGAAAATTAACCCATTTGATATTTGACATTTTTACTATGAAGAGATATGTAAAACATAAACACATGCAAAACATGTATTTCTATATTACTCTACAATTGATGTATTGAGCATTATTTTAACAGTGGTATTTCTATATTGCTCTACAATTGATGTATTGAGCATTATTTTAACAGTGGTATTTCTATATTGCTCTACAATTGATGTATTGAGCATTATTTTAACAGTGGTATTTCTATATTGCTCTACAATTGATGTATTGAGCATTATTTTAACAGTGGTATTTCTATATTGCTCTACAATTGTTGTATTGAGCATTATTTTAACAGTGGTATTTCTATATTGCTCTACAATTGATGTATTGAGCATTATTTTAACAGTGGTATTTCTATATTGCTCTACAATTGTTGTATTGAGCACTATTTTAACAGTGGTATTTCTATATCGCTCTACAATTGATGTATTGAGCATTATTTTAACAGTGGTATTTCTATATTGCTCTACATGTGTCCAGGTTATCTTGTCAGTTTTGTTTTGTGAAATTTGTTGGATGCCTACCAATCTTTTATCATCTCGATCCTTAACACTATAGACAACTTCAGTGTTACAGGACCAATTTTAATGGAACAATTTTTCTGAACAGTTGTAAGCTTGTAAATCTGTTGACACTTTTTGAAAGAATCTTTACCTCATAAGAACTTGTATGTGCTAATTTTTCTATAATTGAGCATTGAATGCTCACGTTAGAGAAGTAAAGAGCGCTATACTAAGTTTGATAATCTTAATCTTTATCTTGGATAAATAATTGTATAATTTTCCATATTCTTTTGCAGCCTCCAGATTTGAGTTTTTTCTACTGGGGCATTATAAAGGACACAATAGTAAACTGATGACAATGTTGACACCAGCTGGACAGTGTGTTTGTGCTGAGGAAGTCACTCAATTTTTACCACCTGAATTCCTACATAAATGCTTTCGATTTTCCGACTCCATGAAGAAATTAGCTCCTACATTTGAAGAAGTAGTCATACTGAAAGCCATTGTTTTACTCTTTAGAGGTAAGCTTTTATAACTATTGTTTTTTAATCCTTTAGCAAACTCATTCTTTCAAAATCAAGAAAATAACTTTGTTGAAGATTCTCAAATTCTTCATGTTTATTTCAAAACTTTGATTAATTTTGTTTCTTTTTATTTTGGATATTTTTTGCTTCATTGTAATCTAACAAGTTTTTCTAGCCCCATTCTAATGGTGCTAGTGTAACTTATCAAAGATTGTTGTGAGAAACCCTGTGCTTGATAAAATAAATGATGAATTGTGGGATAGCAAAACTCAAAGTAGAGCAATATGACTTGTTTGGTTTCGTGAAGAATTGTTATCCAGTATAAATTCACCTGAACATGATTCAAGGTACAATTTCTGCAGATCGTGGATGGTGATAAAAGTAACCTGCAGAAAACAACCAAAGAAATAAAACATCAAACATCAACATTTTGATTTGAATTATTAAATTTTTTTTCTTTAATTTTTTGTATAAGCTTTTCCTTTATATTTTCAGACCGGTGTGAATTGTTAGAGCCAGAGAAAGTGGAGAAAATACAGTGGCAGCTGATTCAGTGTTTGATGTACACAGTAAAGAAACATCGTCCAGACCAACCTTGTTATTTTACTAAATATATGGACAGACTTATGGAAATTCGTTCTTTAACAGAATTGAATTATAAATTTAGTAAAAATCTTCTCGTGTGGCCATTTATTCAGAAAAGTCATTTATTATTTGAAATTTTGTCCTTCTAGTGAAGAATTAAGTATCAAAAATCAGGTGTCCAGTGATTTTAGACTTAGGGTGTAACATAGTGCTGACACAATAAATCAGTGAATTGATGAATCGCGTTTCAATATGACATGATACACGTATCATATCACAGGGTCGTGTATTGATACTAGACTTACCTCTCATTCCATAAAAAAAGTACGATTCTTGATTGAGTTGGTGATTGGAATTTTTTCAATAATTTGACAGAAATTGTTGGAAACTATTTATAAGACTGTAGACGCTAACCACTCGTCTCAGCTACAATACCAAATTTCACAGTTATACAGTTACATTATTAATATATCTCACAATACGTATTGTATCACGGCCCTTGTATAGCGAAACGTAGCGTATGTTGGCATGATTGGTGATATCCAACGCTAGTGTAAAATGCAAGATATTTAATGCATACCATGCATATCTTCAATTTTATGAACTTGACCGTAGCTTTTGTGAGCACAAAACTCCTGTTTATGGCATTAAACACAGCCATGACAGATTACAAAATGTAGAGTTTGTGTGTTGTGTATAAGTCATTTTATTTTACTTGTGTATAGTCGCTTAAAGATTGGCTTCATTTGATACAAATAGTCCACTTTATTTATAGGTAGTGTCCGTTTTTTTTCGTTGTTAATTTTTTTTTTACCTTTAAAAAAACCAGACAGCTGTTCTGATGGAAACTATCTTTAGCGTGAATTTAGTTTAATCACATGTATTTATGTGGTTAGCACATGTATTTATGTGGTAAGCACATGTATTTTTGTGGTAAGAAGCAGACAAATGCTTTTGACCACCAATAATGTAGTTGTCTCCCTTATATTAAAGAAATTCTAGTGCAAAATTTTATCATATGAGAATTTTCATTGTAGAAAATCACCAACGTCAAAATTGTACTTTACGATATATGGATATAGGTGTCTGAATAATTACTTAATTTTCATTTTGACTCTGAAACAGGATATCTGTCCCATCTTACATGTCTACAATGTTTTGTATCACATGTATACAGCAGCTCTCTGTTACTGGTATCTACTATCTTTTCAATGATATTATTTCAGTTACCCAGTATCTGTTGTATATAATTACAATGTCTTCTCTATATGATTACTGTTATTTGTTCTACACATTACATTTGTCTGCTCTATATTATCTGTTCTCTATTAATTCAGTTGATTGCTGTTATCTGTTCTATATTATTACAGTTCTGTATTATTACAGTTGTCTTCGCTATATAATAACTATTCTCTGTTATTACAGTTGTCTTTACCGCTGTTTGCTCCATATTTTACAGCAGCTCTCTGTTCTCTATTATTACAATTCTCTGTTATTTATTACCAAACATTTTTCTTTTCTATATTATTACAGTTATATATTATGACAATTATCTGTTCGATATTATAACTGTTATCTGTTCTTTATTATAACAGTTGTCTATTCTATATTATTACAGTTTTCTATTCTATATTATTACTGTTCTCTGTTCTATATTATTACAGTTTTCTGTTCTATATTATTACTGTTCTCTGTTCTATATTATTACAGTTTTCTGTTCTATATTATTACTGTTCTCTGTTCTTTATTATTACAGTTTTCTGTTCTATATTATTACTGTTCTCTGTTCTTTATTATTACAGTTTTCTATTCTTTATTATTACAGTTTTCTATTCTTTATTATTACAGTTTTCTATTCTATATTATTAGTCTTCTGTTCTATATTATTACAGTTGTGTGTTCTATATTTTTTTACAGTTGTCTGTTCTATATTATTACAGTTGTCTGTTCTATATTATTACAGTTGTCTGTTCTATATTATTACAGTTGTTCTATATTATTACAGTTGTCTGTTCTATATTATTACAGTTGTCTGTTCGATTCTATATTATTATAGTTATCTTCACAGTTTTCTATTCAATATTATTATTGTTCTCTGTTCTTTATTATTACAGTCTTCTGTTCGATATTATAACAGTTCTCTGTTCTTTATTATTACAGTCTTCTGTTCTATATTATTACAGTTCTCTGTTCTTTATTATTACAGTCTTCTGTTCTATATTATAACAGTTCTCTGTTCTTTATTATTACAGTTATCTATTTATATATACTCTATTATATACATGTGAAAACTGTTATAATTACAGATACTGTTCTTTTCTTATTCATAAAAATTGAATTCAATGCAGTTAAAATTGAAATCCAAACCATCAACCAACATATTGCTGCATGACCTGTTTTACACCTTTGAGACTTTAATACCCTAAACTCGAATCATGAAGTCCCAATGCAGCTACTTAAATATAATGTCTTTAACTCAAGTATGTATAATTGTAACAGCAATATGTTCATGAATAGGTGATATGAAAAAATAACTCAATACTGTACATATTTGATACCATATTGGCTCATTAATGTTCTGTCGAGGCCTTCTGTGACACAAGAAAGGTTGCTATTGCAGTCAAGGTATAAGATGAAGTTCGTTATAGCTTGACATTGTGAAGATGTGCAGATATACATGTATATTATAACATTTGTTATCAGATTTAAATTGTTGATTTTCACAATTTTCTGTATTTTACTATTCAGTGATGTACTTTAATTATTTAGAAGTACCAATCTTTATTCTGCATATTGATAATGACCGGAATAGGTTGTCTTGATTTCTCTATTTTTTTAAAGAGACTGGTGCACCATTTTCTTGACCAATCATGCCTGTCCCTTTAAGCTTGACTCTATATATAACTATTTATGCCAATCTTGCTGACTTTTTCATTGTTATTTGATGTATTACTTGAAGGTAAATTGTTAAGAACACCTAAATATTTTACAAATGTCACCCTAACAGAACACTTGATGTCACTCTCCGACCAGGTTTGTCAACTCTGGATCCTTTTTGAACAGACCTCTAGCTATAAATGTATATTTCTAAGTATCATATATCACCAAAATGTAAGTAGGGCCTATATATTTGTGTTTACCTACTTATTAGATATTTGTTGAGTGGTTGATTACTAGAAACAATATCCAAGAAGGAATTTAGAGTGAGTCTGTTAAAATATCTCACTCTTCAGGTTGCAGATAATCTCACCTAATCTTTTTGTTGGATTGAATTGCAGGAGAACCATATCCAAATTTTAATTTTGAACAGTGCCAAAAGTGCCTAAAATTGTACTTAAAGGACATTTTTATAGACACCTGATACCACTTTTCATTCTGAAATACTTACTCACTTATGATTGATATACTTCCTCATGTGAAAAGTTCATTAGCTGCTATCAATGTTTCGCTAATATGTTTTTTTTTTATGTCGAGTTTCATTTTTCGTTCAGATATTAGAATCAATCATGAAAAGCACCATAGGTTAACAAAAATTCCAAAAAGCATCAATTAGGACGATAAATTTGAAGATCTGTACTTTGTGCAGAACTGCTGTCTTTAATGTGAAACTGAGTGATAGATTATGAGGTCTCAATTTTTAATTCATTATTGTATTGAGTTATTCTTTGTATTAAGTTCTGGTTTAATATCTTTAATGTAATTACCACAAAATGTTGTTCGAAATAATATCTCCTGTCTGTTTCATTTCTGCTGATATTTCAATAATGAAAGACAAAATAACATATGCCTACTAGCAGCTTTATTTAAATTAGGAAAAAAATCAACCATCAGCAGCATGGAATTTAATCTATAGTTATACATTTCTTTTCGGACTGTGTCTTCATAGTGCTTACATCAATAACAAATTAAACCTTCCATTATCAAGAATAATGGTACATTTTGAATGAATTCATCAAAGAGTAAAAACAAACAATCCAATTTTCTTTGGCAAATTTTTTTTATTGCGCTTGTGCATTATTTACTTTCTGAAAGTCTTACTTGTCTTGCTAGTACAGAAAAGTAGGACTTAAAGCTATTCTCCTCTTAATTGAACACCATGCCATTTCACTTCAATTAAAGGGAATTTAATGAGGTTTTCTCAAATTTTCATGTGTTAGGGGGACAGTGATAGAATCAATTTGCATCAATTTTTAATCAGACATCTGTGGTTCCTGCAATTCTACTTAAACTGTTTGATGACGTCACTAATTGGCATGTATGCTTTATCACATAAGGCCTTTCACGATTAGTCATCAAACGCTTAGTTTTAGTAGAATTGCAGGAACCACAGAAGTCTGATTGAAAATCTGAATGGTGCAAATTGATTCTATCAGTTTCCCCGATACACATGAAAACTTAAAAAACCTCTCAACAACCCCTTTAAAAGTCCCTGTGTTGACAACTGTATAAATTTGACAGTTGAGCTATGCATAACATTTATAGCCTTTCAATACCAGTCCCTGTGATATATCTATTAGAGGTCTTTGACTGAAATAATTCATGAAACATATATTTAACTGATTTCTATATTTTTTAGAATTTTTTGTTATTATATTAAATGCTTTATAGAATAAAACACTAAAATATTTGAAATATTTTGATCCTTTGTATTAGATTAGATCTAATGTCATTAAGATGGCACAGGGATCAAAAAATCAAAATGTTGTTGTCAATTTATTATTTTAATTCAATTTTTGGGGTTCTATAAAATTTCTCACGAAATATTGTGAAATTAAAAAATCTGAAGATTTTTGTCCAAAAGATGTGGGTTTATAGTTTTATACGCCAACAGGGAAAAATTCTATTGCTGTTGCCACTGTCCGTCCGTGTGTGCCCATTTCTTGTAGACACAATAGATGCTGTTGTTTCCATAACAACTTGATGAAGCTGGGTATGACATGTATATATATTGATGAGATCTTGATCAAGTGTGAAGATACCAATTATTGGATGAACGATTTTCTAGTTATTGTCCTTAAATTCGTAAAATGTGTTATATTTGGCAAGATAGAAGTTACCAAATTACAGAGAATACCCTTCTTTAAAATTAGCTGCTTGAAGTCCACCACCGTTCTTTAAAATTAGCTGCTTGAAATCCACCCGCTTCTTTAAAATTAGCTGCTTGAAATCCACCCGCTACTGTAAAGTTAGCTGCTTGAAATCCACCCGCTACTGTAAAATTAGCTGCTTGAAATCCACCTGCTTCTTCAAAGTTAGCTGCTTGAAATTACACACTCTTATGAAATTAGCTGCTTGAAATCACACATTCTTATGAAATTAGCTGCTTGAAATCACACACTCTTATGAAATTAGCTGCTTGAAATCACATACTCTTATCAAATTAGCTGCTTGAAATCACATACTCTTATCAAATTAGCTGCTAGAAATCACATACTCTTATCAAATTGGCTGCTTGAAATCTCATACTCTTATCAAATTAGCTGCTTGAAATCACATACTCTTATCAAATTAGCTGCTTGAAATCGCATACTCTTATCAAATCAGCTGCTTGAAATCACATACTCTTATCAAATTAGCTGTATGAAGGCCACCTGCTGCTGTAAAATTAAGTTTTAAATGCACCAAATTTGTGAGAGATATTTCCAATACCAACAATGAATTGAAGGCTTATTCTATACATAAACTTGGTGAGTAAAATCCCTAAAAAATGAAGTATGATAAGATTACACTGCAATCCCAAAATAGCATCTTTCAAAGTCTCTATCGACATCACATTTTCACCTTCCCAAGTGCTTTAATATTTCAGTTTGCTTTAAAATATTAAAACAAGGCATTTGTCCCAGGATTTCAATAAAATAGGCACTATATGTAATGCATAATACAGCCACAATATTGCTTTTCACAAGGCACAAGGATAGTAGACGAACCAGTTGTTGAAAACAAACACAATGAAAAATATAAAACGGTTTATTGAATAATAATAGTGTATGCTAAAATGGCTAAATTAACTTTAGCCATAACAAGTCTGGTTGCTTTTTAACATCATTTACTAAGAAATGAAATTAGAATTCGATTAAAATTAACAAAAAAAAAGGAAAATATTGAACGAACCCTGTCCTATTTTGTTATAAAGATAACAATCCCTACACTATATATTATGGTAAGAAAAAGGACCAAGGAATATAATTGTCCTCAATTATTTTGGATTTGAACATACAGAATAAGTTAAAGGGTGATTCACTCTAAAATCTCTCATTTAAAAACAAATGAAGAAAGGTCACCTATGGATTGACAAAAAACTCACTCCAAGATAAAAAGATGGAACAATTTCACAATAAAAATGGAAGGTAAAAGAAATAAAACAGCTTTTACTAAATGTTAGCTGCTTTGGTTGATCTACCAAGGATGAATGAAAAAATCAAAAAAATGAAATCAGAAATTTAGAACCTTTTTACAATTAATTTTGAAAGATTTGCATTAAAAGCCGTAAAAATGTGGAATTTATTATTTTTTTAGTTATTTATTTTGACACTTAAATGTGTTTACTGAATAAAAGTTTTTGGGACAAGGGGTAAACATGCTGCCATTTTGAAACTGGTGGTTTAAAGTTGAAGATCACCCAATTCCACATCAAAAACAGTCTAAAAATTGAAATCCTTGAAAATGAATTGAAAAAAAGTTTTAGATTTCCATGTCATGGATATATGAAGAATTTGGACCAAAAATCTAATAAAATTCAACTTGTCCAAATTAATAAGATAATAAAACAGAGAATCTACATAGTAACAATAACAATGTTACTGTACATTCTCAGGTAATACTAATATAATAACAATTTTTAGTCTAAATTGTGTTTATGTTACTATAACAATAACAATGCTATTATATTTGCCCTGGTATAACTATAATGATAAAAGCAATGTTACTGTAGTAATAACAATGTTACTGTAATATCGCTGGTAATACTATAATAATAACAAGCAATAATAACAATTGTAAGTTTAAACTGTTGATTTCCTACAAAAACAAGTGTGTAACCAATATTGTTTGGATGTACCAATAATAATAACCATGTGATTGCCTTAAAGCTACTATTATAATAACAATGATACTGTCATTTTGATGTTACCCTAATAATAATAATTTTACTTGTGTTGGAAATTACTGAAATGACAATATAACTGAAGTTATCTGTTATTATAATATTATTATATATATATTACAATAATTGTCTGAATGCTATATCAATAACTATAAAAGTCAAAATGTAACATAGCTATAAAAAAATTATGTCTTATAATGATTTTTGGAAATAATGATCATATGGTTACTATAATAGTCATATGGTTACTGTAATAACCATGTTACTATAAAAATCATGTATTATGACTCTATATGAGTAATAGTCATAAGGTCAATATGATAATCATAAAGTTACATCGTGAATTATATGGTTACTGTAATAAATAACTTTAAGCAATCATTCCTTTTTTAACATAATACTAACTGTGGATATTGTAATAATTAAAGGGTTGCTGTAATAACCAAAAGGTTACTATAATGACCATAAGGTTACTGTGATACTCATAAGGTTACTATAATAATCATAAAATTAATATATCATAAATTTATATAATAACCATAAGGTTACTATAATAACCATGTTACTAAAATCGGTTTAATACATGTATTTATAGAGTTTTGAAATGGAGATCATATGAGGTAATATGGCAAAAAAAATGTGAACATGTATAATACAGTGAATACAACTATTTTATTATGCATTGCAAACATCAGACAAATCTGTCTCAAACATAAATTCATTGTCTCAAACATACCTTCTAGAACCTCTGTCATTTTTTCCACTCACATTTTAGGCCATGCTTGTAATATTTTGCAGATTTGTGGAGTATTGCTCCATGATCCATGAAACCTTGCTCAATGATCAATGAAACTATTCATGAAACATTGCTCCATGAAACTATTCATGAAACATTGCTCCATGATCCATGATACATTGCACAATTATCAATGAAACATTGCTCAATGATCCATGAAACTATTCTTGAAACATTGCTCCATGATCCATGAAACTATTCATGAAACATTGCTCCATGATCCATGAAACTATTCATGAAACATTGCTCCATGATCCATGATACATTGCACAATTATCAATGAAACATTGCTCAATGATCCATGAAACTATTCTTGGAACATTGCTCCATGATCCATGAAACTATTCATGAAACATTGCTCCATGATCCATGATACATTGCACAATGATCAATGAAACATTGCCTAGTGAGCTGTGATACATTGCTCAATGATCAATGAACATTGCTCCATGATTCATGATACATTGCTCAATGATCAATGAAACATTGCTCCATGATTCATGATACATTGCTCTATGATCTGTGAGACATTGCTCTATGATTCATAATACATTGCTCAATGATCAATGAAACATTGCTCCATGATTCATGATACATTGCTCTATGATCTGTGAGACATTGCTCTATGATCTGTGAGACATTGCTCTATGGTTCATAATACACTGCTCAATGATCAATGAAACATTGCTTCATGATTCATGATACATTGCTCTATGATCTGTGAGACATTGCTCTATGATTCATAATACATTGCTCAATGATCAATGAAACATGGCTCAATGATCAATGAAACATTGCCTAGTGAGTCATGAAACATTGCTTCATTATCCATAAAACATTGCTTCATTATCCATAAAACATTGCTTCATTATCCATGAAACAGTGCTCCATGATTCAATGATCTGTGAAACATTGCTCAATGATCCATGAAACTGCTCCAGGATCAAAATATTTTTAAAGCAATTGAACATTCAATTTAGACCCCAATATAATAGAATAATTGACTATCAAATTATCATGTAAAATGCCGTGTACCCTGAGCTTCCATTTCAGAAGCCTCACAAGAATGACAACTAAATTAAGAATTTAACTTCTTTGCAGTTCAGTTCAAAAGGTTATCATAAATTAATTGTTTCTTATACCTAAAAATTGTATACATGACTTTTAAAGAAGCCCTCACAACATAGCTATTACCAGTTGTATATAGTTGCAAATAATGAAATGTCCATAAGTTCTAAACGCAACTCACAACTCAGTTCTATGAGAGTTGCATTCGAAACTAATGACCCCTATTCGTATTCGCAACTAGTGATCGTTATGGTGTGAGGTCCTCTTCAGATGAATGAAGAATGAATTAAAAGTGGATGAACAAACTATTTTCAATATACATTCATACTATTATTTAAATACTATCATAAAATGGATAAAAGAAATTTTCTCACAATAATATACATGTAACAAGGTTTTAAAACTATGTAAGGAAATAACAATTATTTAAAGGCATACAATATCATCTTTACATCATTTCATGTTGGAGCTTTCTATATTTCAGATTTTTTGGTTAAAGGAGAAGTGTGTGCATGTTTGTTCAAAACTATAATGGGTTTCGTTAAGGGGCATTATGATTTTTTATTAGGTCAAAATACATTTTTACTCAAATCATTTATGAAAACCAACCACCAAAACTAATCAGTTTAATTAATTAGATATATAGAGGTTAATACCATATTTTAGAATTATTTTGGACATTTATAATTTACGATGTTTTAGATAATGAAAACTTGACATACTGCTCCTTTAATATTGTTACAATTTTTTTAAATTTCAACTGTGATTAAAACTAAATTTCCAAATTTATTCTAATCAGTCCGGTAAATTTTATTAAATTAATAATTTAAAAACAAAGTTCAATATATATCACTTTGCGCGAAAGAAGAATTGGGATACATCCAACATGAAATGATGTTAATACATTCATCTATCACTCTTCATAAAGAAAACCAGAAAAGGTGGTGCTTTTCCATTATCACAGGAAAAAAATTAATTAACAAATTTCCTTTCATAATGTATTCAAATATGAAATACAGTTTTATGATCAGAAAGTTAAGACATTCTAATTCCACTTTTCTGATTGGTCAATAAAAATCCAACCAACCAATAAAATTGATTAATTATGATAAATGTTATTTAACATTTTAGTTAAAGGGATACTACGTCTTAGAATGGACGTACAAATATAAAGTCTCAAATTTGGTCAACAAGTGTATATATTTATCAGTTGGATTTACCAGGTGCCATGACTAAAGAATAGAATCTCTATTATAGACCATAAATCGTTTAAACTAAGTAATTATTGAAACCAATTCTAAACATTTTTCAAAATTACTTAGTTTATTAGTATTATTTCTTAGTTTAATGGATTTTTTAGATTGTAGAGGGATTCTTTTGTAAAGTTTTGATACCAGGCAAGTCCACTGATGAACAAAGACTCATTTTGGCAAAGCTCAAAAATTTGAATTTTTTGGTCATCCTAAGAGGTAGTATACCTTTAAGATATCTTTCATTGAATATATATATGAACAAAAATGGCCGTCATCATACCATGCAATGCTCATATTCAATATTTTTAAGTTCTTCTATATACTTGTAGGTAATTGCTAGTTGCCATATAAAGGGAAGCAACTGTAGTATTCCTAACCATCAAATCGTACTTGCCGGTCATTCTACATTCATACAACTGATCTTAATGTAAGGAATGAACTAAATAAGAGTTATTCTCTGAATAAAATAAAATCAAAATTGTAGTCTTAATAACTGCACGAGAAAGTAACAGTCATATTATATCGTAAAAATGCCCATTTTTGAACGAGAAATATTTCTCGCAGTTTTCAGAATTTTTACAGCTGGAAATTTTGACAGAAATAACTTTTGTACATTTCATTTTGCTTTTCTGACCATAGCTAACTGACACCTGTCAACATTAGAGGCTTTGTAAGGTAAAGCAACCGTTCTGTTTCCTTGGTTTTATTTAAACCTTTGATAAATATTTGAAAAATGCAGAATAATTTAGTATATGTAACTGTATATATATAATTAAATATACCATATGAAAGAGGTCATTTACTGGTAGTTGTTGGTTTTTTTTGTAGTAGAAGTAATCTACTATGGATATTATACTAAAATTGTTGGAACTAGAGCTAAAAATCGGTAATACTTATATTAGTAAATTTTTCTTATAATAACAGTATTACCATGGTATTTGACTAATGAAATGCATGTAGCTAAGCAACATAACTAATTAAAAGGTAAAAAAAAATTTGGTTGAACAGAATAAATGTAAATAAATAAATAAATAAGTAAACTTAAAAACATAAATTTAAAGATGTAATACTTCAGGTATTTTTGCCAATAGTCATAATATAGTGAGAAACTTTCCTTTAAATGAGTATTTGAATTATGGAGACAGTAGTATGGACTGGGATTTAAAGGGATTGTTAAGAGTTTTCTGAAAATTTGTAATGGGGCCTTTAATAAATACTTAAGACCTTATTCACCCCTTGTTTTAGAAATATTGAATGTGAGGCTAATCTTTTGAAAAGATGGCAAAGTCAAATGAAAGAACAGCCCATGTGAATCTGAGATCCCAATCAGAAAAACGGCTGAAAAGTGCCCTCTCTCAGAAAAATGAGGAAGTAATACTCCACCAAAAATATCATTGCACAGGATTGTCAATTCCTTTCAAAATGATGGTGAAAAATGAGTAGTTTTGAGTTAGGCATTATAGACAACAAGGTGGCGATTTCAATGCAGTCATATGAAGGTTGGGCCTGGATTTAATATGGCCGATGCATGAATAAGGTCTATTTTCTTCATTTCAATTTACTGTCTGTAATCATATATTATGATTCTTTAATCATCTAAATATCTAAACATATTTGACATAACTATTGTAAAAGCTGGTAATACATCATGAATAGCTTTTGCGATAGTGATGTCATAAAATGCTTAGTTTTAGTGGAATTGCAAGAGCTATCCATCGTTGGTACACATTAAAATTTAAGAAAACATTTTCACAATCCCTTTAAAACTTGTCAAAAATTCAGGCTGAAATATACCAAAACTTCTTCATTTAATGTATTATAAAGAAATAAAGTCATTTGCATATTTCCAATACTAGCTGATGAAGTGTACATAACACTTTTCAGAATTGTGTTCTGACAATAGTTTGGTGGCAAAGTGCCTTAGGTAATCAGCTGGTAAAGAAAGTATTTATATAACAAAATCCCTTAAAATTGACATAATTTAATTTGTAGCCTCGCAGTATATAAATTATTCTCTTATAACACATTGTACAAAATAATATAATATCATTCATACTAAATAACACTTGACATTGTCTGCATAAAATTAATTGAATCTTTCGGTAACTAAAGGTTTGGCAAATGATACACTTAAACTTGTCTAATAAATACTTAATCATTGCAGTTGATACTTTGTTCAATAAGCTTTTAGTTGAGGTAATGTACTTGATGGAAGAATCTTAGTTATTAATAATAAGCTATATAAAGCAATAACAATTTGAACACGCAGTGTTATAAATGTGCTTAACACAGTGTAATGCATGAAAGCTACTAGTTGTTGCCAATAATAACATAAGACTGTGTTATTATTAATTTATGAACTATAACGGTACAATATAACACCTGTTTATTCTCCAATATTAATCAACTTTTAATAATAATTTTACACTTAAAGAGGCGTTCCTTTTTTCTTTTATAGGTTGAAACAAATTTTTTGCTCCAATTTGTGAAAACTATACACCAATATATAGAGAAATGTGTCGCTGAACGTGTCTGAAAATTTTAACTACAAGAAATCAAAACTAATCAAGACTTTTAAAGTCAAAACCATTTACAGGTATGCTTTTTGGAAGGTGTTGAAAACTACTGTACGAACTTAAGTATAATAAACACCTAATTGTAGAGAAATATGTCTCCTATGTATTGTAAAGGTTTCAACTGATAATATCAAGTCATTATAATGCCAAACAGTACACCAAAACTAGATTTATGTGCCTAATTAACAATTAATAATCTCAATTTTTAATCAACACCTCTTTAAAAAATCAGTTTTATCAAGTAGAAACATAGATATAATTAGCATAATTTAGAAATATTTTCAGGTAAAATTTACGTCATTTTTGAATTTGAAAATTTTTGCATACTGCCCCTTTAACTAATCAATATTATTTCTGGCTCATTCTATATAGCTATATTTTGCAGATCATAAATGAAATTACACAATCTGTTCATTGTTCCAGAAATTTCATTATGTATTTTTTTATATCTCATGATTGAAATCAGAAGAAACAGAACAATAAAACAGGCATAGTTGTCAGCCACCTTCAGCGTGCATTCCTAAAATCTTGAGAAATTTGAAAATGATTTTGGTGTTTTAAAAAAAATTAAAATTTCACTGCCACATCAAATATATTGCCAAATAATTAAAAAGAAAAGCCGTGAAAATTCTACCTTATCAATTTTACTAATGATAATCATAAAAATACCAAATTAAAAGTATTGTGGACTCCCCAAAAGAAGAATTAGTAGCATAAGTATTATCAGCAACAACCAGTAACTTTACAAAAGAAACACAATGTTACTATAAGCTTGTCAACTATCAAAGATATTTGCATTAATAGAAATGTACAAAGAAAACAATTTTAGTTTTTGGACTTCAGATGATCAACAAAAGTGCATAAATTATAAAAAAGTGAAAAATGACAAAATAAAAAAAAACAAAATAAAACTAAAAGGAAAAAATATGAAAGAAATAAAATTATAACAATCAGTCAATCACAGTCATTAATGAAACAATTTATAAATATACATAACTTAAAACAGACATGTAGGCTACTCTTATAGGGTGTTAGGTCAGGTCAATCTAGCAAGTGGCAGAATCTCAGAGCAACTTGGCAACAGCTAGGAGATTTTGATCAGACGCTAGGTTTGGTTGCCTTGAGCGTTTTGAGGTCTGAACAGCATCAGCTGCTAATGATCACAATCCAAGCCTTCAATCTGCAACCATCTTAATTAATAAGAAGTGTAATTCTGTGAATCACCAGGTTGACCTGTTCCCCTCTTCAGGATCAGAATCTAAAGCAATAAACTTGGCTATTGATTTACACTACCTGTATGTCATACAAAGACCTTAATGAACATACCCACATTTTTGGGCCAAAATGACCAAAGCAGAATCAAAATTAAGGAAGTTAATATCCAGTCATCCCCTCAAAAAAAGTAGACCTATGTTCCATAAGAGGACACTTTAAGCTGTAGCTAGACATGACAGGTTGAAAAATCAACAGCCCTGGCTAATATTTTTCCTTATTTATTATTCAGATTCTAATTATTTTGCATTTTTTTTATGCCGCACTCATTCTGCTTTCATGAGATTCATCAACATTGTCATTGCATACAGAATTCTGTTTCATGTCAAAAACATTCGAGCCATTTTGTTCGCGCAGGCTGCATGATACATGTATCTTATTTAAGTGAATCAATTTAAAATTCAAGAAAACAAACTACGAAAAAACTCTTACGAAGCTCTACATGAGAAAAAAATCAAAAAAATGTATTGAAAATGTCTTAAAGTCAGGTATTTCTAGGTTTTCTATAAACATTTCTTAAGGAACTATATTGCACCAATTGTAGGATTACTGTTGGTAATAAGAGGTTAAAAGGTTGTGTCTGCTCTAACATTCTATGTTGTGTCTGCTACATTTATACATACTGTAGATTAAATATCCTGCACAGGTAATGCACAGCTATGTGTCGGAGAGGTTACAAAACCATATGTTTTGTGTGGAATTTTCATGCTGTGTATGGATACATGCCATTCACACTGTGAAAAGCGCAGACAAGCTAACTCGAAACGTCCAACGAAATGAACACAGTAAGCCATCCACTAGGTTAACATCAGCCCGAAATAAAAACGTTGAATTTTGTACACAGAGGAACATACTCTATACCCTGAGTCGAAAAAATACAGCGAGATAAAATTGCATAAAAACAAACTAGACTATTTCACAGTTGATATACCACTCCACCATAAGAAATAGTTCCATCATCACTAAGGTTTATCAATTCCACTATCACTAGATGTGTGTAGTAATATATACTGAGGAGAAAACTGAGACACCTAGCAGCACAATTTTGATTCAACTCGTTTTTTTACACATTTTGCTAACAAAACACTACTTTCCGTAAGGCTTTAAGTTTAATATAAAATGAAAAAAAAGAGAAAAAGTTTTTTTGCACGGATGAACATTTTCTAATATATAATATATACTATAAATCCATCCCATACTCAACACACTTTCACACGAGCTTCATTTGAATAATATCAATCCACCTTTATCATTATCACAAATAATCACTTCCTTGAATAAGGTTTGTTATAATACACAGCTTTAGAGGAACTTCAGGAATGAAGTCACACCGAATAATAAATTGACATCCTGATGCACAGTAATAAATTGACTTCCCCATGCACAGATGTAGAAATCTACAGCTAGTTTCCGTTAAAAACATGACGTCACAGAGACACGTGTTATGCTATTCTGTTAAGGATCTGTTATGTCGACCACCATGATTGATGAACATCATCTCCAGCAGGTTATTACCATGTTTCTCTTTTCTCGTTTACATCCTGCAATAATAAACAAATCATAGTCGAATAAATAAACAAATACGATACATACATACATGATACACATGTGTTAAAATTGTCATTTGGATACATTATGGATAGGCAATAAAACAATTTAAAGCTTTGAAAAAAAAAGCTCTTCAGAGAATAAGGCATTGAAGGGAGCTAAATGTGGAACATCAGAGACACTTTTTCAAAAACAGTATATAACAAGCAGAAGCTTATAATTGGGTGTGTTTGAAGTCACAGAAATAGTACAATATTGAAAGGGTAACTTGACATATGTTAATAATTCCTTTATCTAAATTTTGCGTTACAACTATATTTTGATAATGTTTTTTGAGAAGATGCAATGTACAATACAATCAAATCTTTTGTGAAACAATCCCAAGCAAAACAATTCTAACAGATAGACAAAAAAACGGTGTTCAAGCATAACATCATTATTGTTTTTTTCAATGTAGCTCACTAACAAGATCTCAAGCTATGCTTTGGTTGCTTATTTGGTAATCTAAGTATCGTATCTACTGTTGTTGTTATCACAGAAAAGAATTCCACCCTTGCAGAACTCCTGATGTCACTCCTGGATGCTCATTTGGCAACATATGCATCATATCTACTATCTTCATTGTCGTCGGAAGCCGCAGGGCTCAGTGAGTTAGACGCTTGCTCACAGGTCCAGGGTTCAATCCTGACATAGGTCGAGATAGTACCTTCGGATTCTTCAACCAGTTTTCCCCCTGTCATTGATGCAGGTGACAGTTGGAAATCGATAGAGAGCAGGCTCTTCATTGCACCCTGCATGGCGTCGCCCGTCTTAGCCCACATGGTGCAGAAAAGTAGGACGTAAAAATCCATTAATTTCATTTTATTATTGTGGTCAATGTGTCATAGCAATTGGATTTGTCAACTTGATACCTCCTTCATGGATTTCTAATAATTTATTTATCATAAATTTGCCACGAGTTATGTCATATCCTTGCAACTCTGGTTATGAAATTTAAGCATTGTACGGAAGATACATTAACATCTGGTTTAATGGCTCATTATTTATGTAAACCTATGACCTCTAATTAGTAGCTTATAAAATATTCATCCAAAAAGGTCAAAGGAGATTACTCTGTATTCTACCATGTCACGCTGGTGTTAGTTTTAATGTTATTCTTACACTAAGCTGTATCCAGGAAGTAGAATTGGAATGAGGCTTCTGGGATTTCTTCAACTGATGAAGATTTCCTTTTTTTGTATCAATTTCTCATACAACACAATATAAATCTTGCTATTTGTAAGTTGGTTTTCTATTGTGTAAACTTAATAAGTGAAATGAAATCATCCATCTTTTCTGCTTCTTTTAAGCTATTTAGGTCTATTTGCTATAAGACAGTAGCACAGTACCGTACATAGAAAGTAGGCTACATAAGGTCTCTTGAAATCACTCAAAGTACATCTAATGCGATTAACATGCTGTATTACTTCTCACTGGAAAACTCAGCCTACATCAACTGTCTTCATATTTTACTGTTCAAGCAGACGTGTAAATAACAAATTCCATTAATTGATAGAAATATGCCAAATATGCATTATGACTTGTCTGGTTAGATCTTGAAAAAGTAATGCATATAACAGTAATTATCACTTGTAACACAATATCGGGTAGTGAAATGAATGGAGTTTTATGTCCTACTCTTTTACACTTAATTGAGCTAATGCAGACGACCACGCCATGCAGTGTAGAATGAGGGAAGTGATGCCAAGAGGGATCTTTTAATGTGCAAAGTTTGTAGCATCTGGGACCTTCGTTTATTGTCTTTGCAATGTCAGTCCCTCTGACCTGCACCACTGACGCGGGAAAGGGGTTGAAAAATCTGAAGATATATCACAACCTATGTTCCCCCAATATCAGTGAAGCCATATTAGATGTAGTAATACATGCACTGATTTTATGGTTTTCACACAAAAAATTGACCTAGATGCTCATGGTTACAGAGTTATATCTCAGATTGGCACAATGGCAGATTTCTGTAGCCTGAATGCCTCAATAGTTAGTAGAGATGGGATGTTATTATTATTATTAGTCTATTTTAGTCTTACTAAGTACTGAAGAAAAAGAACATGTGGCTATTTTCTACAATTACTGAACATCACGTATTTTTGTCAGCTGGTTACACACACTTTGATGATGTAATACACAACAAATTGATCTTTCTACACCAATTAGAGAGTGATTGAAATGATAGAGAGATAAACACTTCCTCAATAATGGTATTAGGATAGGTAGAATTAGTAAACACACCTCTATCATACAGTAAATTTGATCAAAAGAGTCTTGGTCTTGGTTGGCGAGTTTTGACACCAACTAGCGTCTTGTCAAGAGTTCTTCTGTCCACCTGTGGACAAATCAGGAAATAAAATATCTGTAGTCAGTCGTTTTCCACTATGTCAATAATCACGTGCCATCATGCAATTGATGATGACTTTCTGTCTTGCAGACGATAAAACTATCAGAGACAATTATTAAACTTGTTTGATATCTTAAATACTGTCGGCAATGAAAAAATCGTGGAAGCACAAGCCCACTTGAGATTTTAATTGAGATTTGAGTCGGGGACAAAAATCAGCGACCAAGATTGTTCATGTGCCCGCACACTAGGAAATGTTCAGAAAATAAATGAAACAAAGTATCTACAGTAGGCGATTCCTTAATTCAATTGACATAGTTTGGTTTGGGAAAAGTACAATTGTATGTCAGTTTGCAGAAAATTGTAAGATTCTAGTACAGTGCTAATTCTAGTACAAGTACAATAATGTAATTTTTGTAAGTGTAATTGCTATTATACACATAAAAAAGTTTAAGTGCATTGAAATTGGCACCTAAACACCATCAAAGAAACAGAACAGTCTTTAAATACATAAACTCCATCCCAAATCCATGTTATTATTTAGTTGTCTTGATCTTCCAGGCCTTTCTGTTGGTATGTAATATTTTCTACTTCAGAAAACATATGCCAACCTAGTAGGCTCGAACGCATGTAGACCTACATTTTACCGTTATAGATTTATGGTGGAATTTCATGGTTTGTAATACAAGATTAAAAAATGTCCAGTAATTTTTGCATGTGAAACCATGGATGGTTTTTAAAAGTTGTGTCGCAAAGCTATGCCAGAAAAAAAATTTCATATTAAAAGGTATGCAAAGCAAAGACACCAAAACTTTGATGGAGAACAGGTTATAAAGTGGTTTTCTGTGTACAAAAACAGTATTTTATTGGCAGGCTAGTAATTACAATACAAACTTAAGTTCAGAGAGTTTAAGGTAGTAAATAAATGAGTAAATTACACCTGTAATTACCTTTTCAACTTGTCGGCCCGCACCATTTAAAATGCATCAAGATATGTACATGAGACGAGAGAGTGTTTGAAGTTTAATAAATGAGTTTACTTATCGTAATGATACTCTGATTAGTTGAATGTCAGACTGATTAGACTCTCTACTATTAATTTAATTTTTATTACTACATGCTCAATTTCCATTCATTTACAAGTGAACATAGGTTTTGAATCAATGGCTGTAGGCAATGTTCAATGTACCGTCATTCAACACAGTTTAATCAAGAGCCTAATGTGAGAAATATCAAACTGCTTAATAGAATTGACTAGAGATTAATGAAAATCAACATCATAATGAGATAAGTGTATTACTCAACAGGGATGTTGATTGTGTGGAATGATAAACAGGTTGCTAAGATAAAAAGGCAAGCAGACATGCTATTGGAGGTCCTAGGTACAATCCAGGCAAGGTAGAGTTAGCACCTCAGTATTTTCAATCCAGTTTCATCTGTCAAAAGACAGAGGTTGTCATTTGAAGAAATAAAACTCAATAAAGTGTCGATCGAGCAAGCTTTGTTTATTCCAAATGCAACTTTCTTCTCAAATGCCCTCAATGTATACTGCAAGGCTTTGCCTGTTTGGATCAGAAAAGCAAGACATAAACCTCCTTTTCCATAGAAGTCTACAAAAACATTAGCAAATGTAGAAAGTTATCAGTCCAGATCAACATTGCCACTAGCAATACAGGATACAAAATAATTTTCAATTAAGGTTGTTTTTGCCATTTTGACCGAAGGTGAACTGTTATAATAGAGCTGATTACATCATTTCCAGGTGTTACATCTATGTTGTTAATCTCATACCTTGCCAACAGGCAAATAATCCCCCCTTGTCTCTACCTTCAAACAACGCAAGTTATCCAGAATTAATCGACTTCCAGGACGTATGCCAGGTTGCTGGCAGCCATGGTTTGAAATTAATTGAATTTAGTGACTTATTGTAGACATAATAACATCCAGAAATCAATACTAATTAAGTTAGGAAAGCTATTGAGGATATTTAGGGAATATGTGGGCGCCAAACATGTTAAAATTACGCTCCTTTCTTGGAAAAGGTAAACAATAGTTCAGTGTAGCTTGCGTAATTTAGATTACGGGTGTGGATAATACATGTAAAAATAAATACCAATTGTTTTTGTTTGAAAAGGGTAAATTCACTCATTTCTCTTGCAGAAAGAACTTGTTGGCAAATTTTTATTTTCTTATTTCACATTCTGATGTCATTAGCCTGGGAAGGTGCAGACATATTCGTTCTCATAATTTCAAACACCTGCAGTCTGGTTCTTTCAAATGAGTTTTCAGTTTTTAATGATTAAACTATACTGTAATTGTAGTACATCAGGCTACATATACATCAAGGCCAGTTTTTAACAAAATAATACAAGAAAATTTTAAAATTTGGACAATGTCCCAATAGTCTAGTAGGCCAAAGTCTTTGGCCCAAAGATAAAAAAACAATGTCTTATTGTGCAGATGAGATGCAAAACTGATATTGTAAAGGCTATAATTTAGGCACTTTACATATCCCTTAAAGGGACAAGTGCACCAATCATACTGTTAGTCTCAGAAACAGGAATATTTTAGCTGAGCCAATCAGTAATAGTGTTCACAGCTCACTATCAAAATTTGAGCATTCAAATCCATGTGTGTCCAGAATTATCCGCGTTTGAATGTTAAAATGATGACTTGTTATTTTAAGATACTCTGTGATATATAGTTTGAAGTATATTTAAAGGAATTATGCGATTTTTATAAATTTCTAGTACTTCTGAAGATTATTTATTTGAATCTTATATATTCAAGATTCAATCCAACTCCTCAAAATGGCCCACACCTGTCCCTTTAAGTTTTGTCCCCATGAGCAAGTTTTCTATGATGATGTTTCATCTTTTGTAGTCAATGTTCAAAGAATTACACTTCACTAACCATCTGAATATCTACTTAATTTCAACTTAGTGATGACATCTGATATTAACCAATTGATGTCATTTATTCTAAAATTTCCATAATTATTTAATTGCACATGAACCTGAAGTCAGATTTTAACCTTTTGAAAAGGGAGCGATATCTTTTTTATGAAAAATATTCGTCAGAAAAAGTAAACAGAAAAATAACATATCTGTTAATGTACAAACATTGTCTCCGCTGGACTATCCGCAGGACTGAGGCACACCTCCAGCCATCACTCTCCCAAGGGAGACTCATTTAAGCCTTTCAATAGAGTATCATTTATAACTCATCAATTACTATGAAGTGTTGAGTGAATGAATAGGATGTATAATTTACAGTGTTGTAAAGAAATCAATATATATCAACCAAAACACACTATTAATAATTCAGTCCTTTTTTAATACATCTCTCTATTCAATACAACTATCTAGAATTCAATCTTTGGGAAAGTCCGGGAGTCAATTCCTACCAATGTACTATTGAAATTGCAATCGATAAATCCTATACCAAATATATAGACATAAAATTAGTCAAAAATCCAAAGGCTCACATCTTCCCATAGTAGTATCTCTTGTGGTTAGGGCTGGGTATCGATTACCAAATTGAGATCGATTATCAACAGCATGCTACCGATCAATAATCCATTAATAATCGAAATAATTCAATTGAGAAATTCTGTAAATACTTAATTAAAAAAAATGCCAAATTTTGAATTCCATGGGTTATTTTTGTGTCATAGAAATATATTCTTGTTTTGATCAGTTATCATAGTTTTTTGTGTGTATGTAATTTGCTGAAGGGAAACTATGTGGAAGAGATTACTACTTGCTAACAGGGACATTGGAGAAAATGTAAATTTTAACATATAACTGATTATGATAATCGATAATCGATTAATTTACACAGCCTTACTTGTGGTACCAGCAAACAATCTCATATATGCATCAAAACACAGTCCATAAAATATACTAATAAATGTTGATGTTTCGGACTACACTATTAGAAATATCCATTACCATTCAAATCAGGTCACACAGAAATTATTTTCTATTATCCACAATTAATGTGTGAGTTATTTTTCTAATGAATCTATTAGGCAGACTCCATTAACTTGTCTGTGCATTTCATTACAGTAGTAACAAGCCTTCACTTCCCTTAAATATTCCAGTAAATTTGTTAAATATTGAGGAAAATTTGGTTGTAGATTTCATAGAACAGCACTTTTATTGTATTGAAGATAACAGAGAACACCATTCCGAGAGGATATCTTGCTCATAAGAATGACTGCATGGCAACTTCATTAGTCAAATCAGATGCAGAAAAGTAGAACATAAAACTCCTATTTCATTTCATTTCCTCTAGCAAGATCATTCATAATGTCAAACATCTATTTTTGTGTCAAACAATTCTATCAAAGTCAGAAATAATTAAAAGTTTGGCTGTGAAATGACCTACATTATTATTGTATTATCATTATCAGTACGAACCTGGAAATTATGTGGGCGTTAAACATTGATTGAACATAACATTTACATTATAATTGATATAACCTACAATATCTACTCATTTGTACAGTGTGCTGATGTCAAAAAAATATAATGTACAACATGCCTACTCATTTACATTATTTTCTTTATATGTTAGTAAAAATATAAACAACAATATCTACTTATTTGTACATTGCACTAAATGTCAATAAATATATCGTTTACAATATCTGCTTATTTGTACAGTTCACTCATGCCAGTTAATAAATTATGTACAATATCTACTCATTTGTACAGTTCACTCATCCCAGTTAAGATATCTACTCATTTGTACAGTTCAGTGATGCCAGTTAAGATATTATGTATATTATGTACAATATCTACTCATTTGTACAGTTCACTGATGCCAGTTAAGATATTCTGTACAATATCAACTCATTTGTAATGTTCACTCATGCCAGTTAAGATATTCTGTACAACATCTACTTATTTGTACAGTTCACTGATGCCAGTTAAGATATTATGTACAATATCAACTCATTTGTACAGTTCACTGATGCCGGTTAAGATATTATGTATATTATGTACAATAGCTACTCATTTGTACAGTTTACTGATGCCGGTTAAGATATCATATACAGTATCTGCTTATTTGTACAGTTCACTCATGTCAGTTAATATATTATGTACAATATCTACTCATTTGTACAGTTCACTGATGCCAGCCAAGATATTATGTAGAATAGCTTTTCATTTGTACAATGAGTTATATATCAATAACGATATCATGTACAATATCTACTCATTTGTACACCTCCTGATGTCAGTTAAGATATCATGTACCATATCTACTCATTACTACTTGCTGATGTCAGTTAAGATGTACCATATCTGCTTTATACATTGTGCTGATGTCACTGTGTACAAATGAGCAGCTCAGCTCTTTATTGCATCAACGTACTGTACATGTAGAAATATGAGCTTTGTATTGTCCCTGAATGTACAGAAATATCTTGGTCGAACTGGTCTTAACTGTATTCCTAGTTTACATTACCCCTGTCAAAATGCAACCATGGTTAACCATCTCCATAGTACATAATAGTTAAAGTATAAAGTATGTAACTATAGGTAGATGATATTTTGTTGTTGGTAGAAGAATAATGATTATCAGATGTGTAGAACTTTGAAGTAGAAATTAACAGTAAGCTTATCTAAATTCTAGAATTCACTCTCATCATTTGTAGCCTATTTTCATCAACAAGTGGTGCCAGTTTATCATCCCATAAGTACAGATTCTATACTGCAGACATTTTCTTTCATAGACTTCCAGTAACATTGCATGGAATACCTGAGTAATATTACATAGATTGACTGAGTAATATTGCATAGAATGACTGAGTAACACTGCATTGAATGACTGAGTAACATTGCATTGAATGACTGAGTAATATTGTATGGAATGACTGAGTAATATTGCATTGAATGACTGAGTAATATTGCATAGATTGACTGAGTAACATTGCATTGAATGACTGAGTAATATTGCATAGATTGACTGAGTAATATTGCATGGAATGACTGAGTAATATTGTATGGAATGACTGAGTAATATTGCATAGATTGACTGAGTAATATTGTATGGAATGACTGAGTAATATTGCATTGAATGACTGAGTAATATTGCATAGATTGACTGAGTAACATTGCATTGAATGACTGAGTAATATTGCATAGATTGACTGAGTAATATTGCATGGAATGACTGAGTAACATTGCATTGAATGACTGAGTAATATTGCATAGAATGACTGAGTAATATTGCATGGAATGACAGAGTAATATTGCATTGTATGACTGAGTAACATTGCATTGAATGACTGAGTAATATTGCATGGAATGACTGACTAACATTGTGAAAGGGGTTTGCTCACTGTGCACCTTTTCAACAAGATGAGGATCTAAAATTTACAGCAATTTTGATTGGTTAAAAAAAAGTATCAATGGGACCAACAGGAGATTCCCAGCTGTTCATCAATTCATTGCAGTTTTTTTTGCTCTCATCTCAACAATTAACCAACTGCAGCCAACTGGATGGTTACATATTTCAACTGTTTTGGATGGATGAGCAGAGGGTTTTTTAGTTAGGAGGTAAAGTATATAACTAGAGCACATGAACAGATTCTTTCACTGGCCGCCAGTTGCTACTGTTTGTTTTCAGTCACAAGGTCAAACTAACAGAATCAGATGTACTAGATCTTCAAAAAATTCTCCAATATAGAAACATTACAGTAAAATAATAATAGGGTTGATCAATAATAATTAAATATTCAATGTTCACGTTTGATGCATTGCTAAACATTTGTAATCCCATATTTTTTTGTTCAAAAATCAATAGACAATCCTTATCTAGATAA
Source organism: Lottia gigantea (assembly GCF_000327385.1). Classification (NCBI taxonomy): domain Eukaryota; kingdom Metazoa; phylum Mollusca; class Gastropoda; family Lottiidae; genus Lottia; species Lottia gigantea. The sequence goes on along the minus strand of NW_008710834.1, from coordinate 183,196 downwards.
TCTATTCAATATATCACTAATGGGATAATCTGATATCTATAGGATTAACTAATACCAATTCATCTGAAGAAATCATATAATGCTTGCTCAAGCAAAACCAATATTTGATGAGCTCTACATTCATTAAATCACATACATGTATAATCATGTACAAGTACTAAAAATAAATGAATGCATACAATATTAGATTGATCTTAATTCTGAAAAGATGCATTAGCTTTAGCCTGGTATTATAACTATGTTTCCATTGAGGGAAAAAGCCAGACCGTTTGGGAACCGAAAACCTCTCTTTTTCTGGGCCAGATGAAAGCCGGCTTTCACTTTACTCAGTAAAAACCCAAAACGCCAGCTTTATCTCGTTCTGTAATAGGGGGCATACTGGTCTTTCTGATCTATTGCATTTCTTACTGGTCTAAACAGTAGTCTTGTACATCATGAGTTATCAATAATGTGCAACTTTGTGATCAAGGCTAAAATCATTCCGGAACCAGTTAATTTCAGTGTAAACACAACATGTTCGGCTAAACTGTACAATTCATGGTGGAACGCAGTTATTACCTCTGTTAGGTGCCACTGAACATGTCACAAAGACAATTTTAACAGCAGTTTTATATGATATTAGCAGATGTGATATGTCTGTTGGTGTATTCTATTCTTGTTTTGTTCATTATCATTCCATCTTGGCCTGTACATTTTGGAGAATGAAACACTCCCTTCAATGAAAACTAAAACATGTACATCTACATAATCATTACATCACAAAAAAATGTTTTTTTTCCAACTGTCAAGGGATCTCTGTTTATTTTCCAATCCAAAACTATTCGACGCTTTTTCCGACCTGAATCCAGGACCTGGTTAGCGAGCAAACGTCTTAACTTACTGAGCCACTGCCACTCCAACCAATGTGGAGGTACATGAAGTTGTTCATGTTGAAAAGCTTTAATCCTGAACTATTTAATAGAACTGTTTGATCTTTCTAAATGGTTAGACATCAATAAATCTATTAAGTTGTTTTTTCACAGAAAAGTTAACAATAAAAAGAAAGTAACTTCTATTGATTTCAGTTTTTTAAAAGAAATATTTCATCAGACATGGTACATGCACTAGAACTATTACTTTTTAAAAGTGTAAGCAAATTCTTTTAGGCTCTTTGATTAATCAGGTTCTGTTTGAGGCATCTTCTAGGTGATCAAGTGTAATGAAACATGTCAATGACACACTTTCAAGGAGATGGAATGATTTAAGAGGAATTTGAGCAAGGTCACTGTAAAGAAGGTATAAACAACCATTTTTACAAGGATGACAAATTAGGTTCACAAGGCTCCTTTCTACAAGCTGTTCCGTGACATAACCTTTGGTATTGACCTTTCCTTGTTAATCCATACCCATTTGCAGCTGGGTCAACTGGAATGATGAGTAAAGATAACTTAATCAGACTTTCACACATTCAACAACCCCGAGTGCTACAGGCTGTGCACGTTAAAGATCTCTCGACAGTTGGAAATCGGAAAAGAGGCAGGCTAATGCCGCTGTTCTAGCAAAATTTCCCTCATTGCACCCTGCATGGCGTTGCCCGTCTTCATTAGCCCACATGGTGCAGAAAAGTATGACGTAAAACTCCATTCATTAAATTTCATTTCACACATCCAACGAGACACGGACCAGTTTTTTGAATTAACGTAGCAAATGAGGACATGTAAAGAATGTGCTTCTCAAAAATGTTGAATTGGAAGTGTATACTTTATTCATTGACTCGAATAATCGAGTATCATCACCAGGAATTTTCACATTTCGACTATCAATTATCATATTTCATAATGCATGACTTTATGATGACTATATATGATAGGGATTAGACTGTATATTTGGTATTGCTGTAAGGATATTTGAATGTTGAATTTCCTATATATCAAGTACAAAACAATAAAAGTTTATATTGCTGAGTATTTCAATTTCTCTGTATTTTTATTCATATTCAATAGAATTTTTACAGGCAATTTATCTAATGTTTCTGACAGCTGTGCCAGTTTTTGTATTATTGGAAATTAATGAAACACAACTGTCAGAAATGGGGCACAGAATTATTTAGCCTTTATGTAAATGAAATTTCTCCACACAGTACCTACAGTATATAGTGTTTTATATTTCCATGGCCATTGCCTACAGTGGTTAATCTTTTGAATCTTGTGTGTAAATGAAATAAAACATGATATACCCTCATATACTCCTGAGTAATATAATTGAGCGTACAACTTTATGTGACGTCACTTGGTATCAAACTGCTTTACCGGCCGCTCGAGGTATATACTATTCGCTATGGTTGAAAGGGTTAATGATGCTGCCAATTAAACCATCTAGAATGAGCATCACATTTATATTCACTGTATTTGAATAATTATATTGTCTTTTTTATGCACCAAAGCATCCATCTGTCTAGAAGTCTGTGCGTCAAAAGCATACGTTTAACTCACATATATGGAATCATATTTGACGCATGACGGATCCGCAAGGGCCATTTATGTCTGCATGACACGTATATGGAATCTTAGCTTTACACCAATATTTTAAATGCATGTAGTCAATAAGACTAAGATTAGGCGTGGAATCTAGTACACTATGTCGTCAATTTCCTGCTGAAATATAGGACTGAAAAAAAGGATGTGTGACCATGACAATGGTTGTCGATAAATGTACCAAGAATAAATAGAAAAGATGTTGTAGTAATGACTGATATATACTACAGGAGTATAGGTAGGTAATATTGATAATAAAAAATATCAGGATAGAAAGTCAGAATTCCCAATCAATATACACCAAGGTCATGATAACTTGTTAGAATATTCCAACTCATGGCTGGATTTCTTTCTTATTTTCTACCTCTTACATGTTAGAGATAACTTTAGTCTACCTCAAGGTCATAGGTTACATCTCTCCATGTTGATAAAATCAATCAAAATAGCATTATTGCTTGTGACCTTCTCCAATGTAGGATTTCACCCAACATTTTAGACTTAGAATTCTGGAATGAAATTGATGCAATATTCTCGAAAGATGTTAGCATAATTCTCATGCAGCAATGCTTCTTCTTTATTCTAAGCAATACCCTGACTTTCAAACGCTTACATATTGGATTCAGAATTAGTATATTTCTCTGTGCTTCATCACCACACACACCCAATAGTCCACATAACAAGGGACTGCTGGGGGTAAAAATTAAGCAGGAGGGGAGGGTCAGAGGTCTGCAGTCTTATATAAAATGAGGGAAAATCTCTATAGGTTAGAACAGTCAGCCATTGTTGACCTTTAAAAGCTAGCCTCCCATGTAAAAATAAAAAAAAAAAATTTATTTACTGCATTCCATCAATAGGGTCAAAAGGATACAGAAACCATTTCTTAAAATTTATAAGAAATGATGTCTGGGTACAAGCAGGGGTAAAATCTATTTATCTGGGAGAGAAATCTCCCCCCCCCCCCCTCTACCTTAAGGCGAATGACTGCATAATCCTCTCCCTCTTGTTTGAAATAGAAAAAGAGTTAATTTGTCTGGTCTTTCAAAGAAACCAAGTAGTTATATCGTTATTTTCTTCTAACCTATCACCAGTCGCCTTTTTTCTCCTCCATTTTCTAGGTCTTGAAGTTAAAATCAATGTTTTGAGAGTCCCGTGACAATATCAAATAGACATCATTACAAATCATCCATTTGACAACGATCTAGGTTAGAAAACAGAAATCATCTTTCAAATACAACTCAATCAGTCTTAACCCTACTTAACCCCAGACGTTCAGTCCAACTTGCTTCACTCGCTTGGCGTAAGAAAATTAGCATCTTATAATGGAAAAAGACAAACGTGAATACATGAGAAACGAATGATTAAACCAAGAAAACTACAGATAGCTCAATTTGCGAAAGACCATGTTTCGTAGTATCTGTCACTTGAGCTAAATATATCTGCAGAACATAGCCAAGGGTCTGGACAACTGTGACTACAAGTTTAGTGAACAACTTGCTTGGTAGTAAAAATACACTGGCTTGATGGGAAAGTATTGATTTTTACCAACAGGTCTAAGATGCTTTAAATAACCTTACAGCTGGGATTAGATTCTCCAGCTACTACTTCTATTATTTCATTCAATCAAAGTGAGTCGGTAGAGAAATTGACTGAATATAACATTGAGATAGAACTGTAGTAGTGTGTATTATTTCATCTTTACAATCTCATCTTTTATTTAATAACATATTCTATATATTCATCCTTTGACTTCTAACAGATACTAGATCTAATGTTGAACCATTCTATCTTGTTTTGCCTCAGGTATCAAATATAATGCTGGACAATTCTTTCTTGTTTTCTTTCAGATATTAAATATAATGCTGATCCATTCTTTCTTGTTTCTCTCAGATATCAAATATAATGTTAAGCCATTCTATCTTGGTTTCTCTCAGATATTAAATAGAATTCTGAACCATTCTTTCTTGGTTTCTCTCAGATATTAAATCTAATGCTGATCCATTCTTTCTTGGTTTCTCTCAGATATTAAATCTATTGCTGATCCATTCTTTCTTGATTTCTCTCAGATATTAAATACAATGCTGAGCCATTCTTTCTTGGTTTCTCTCAGATATCAAATCTGATGCTGATCCATTCTTACTTGGTTTCTCTCGGGTATCAAATATAATGCTGAAGCATTCTTTCTTGATTTCTCTCAGATATTAAATATAATGCCATTCTTTTTTGTTTTCTCTCAGATACTAAATATAATGCTGATCCATTCTTTCTTGTTTCTCTCAGATATCAAATATAATGCTGAGCCATTCTATCTTGTTTTGTCTCAGATACTAAATATGATGCTGAGCCATTCTTTATTGTTTTGTCTCAGATATTAGAATACTAGAATACAGATATCAAATATAATATAAACTATTCTTTCTTTTTTTCCCAAAACTAAATCATGACAATTACCATGTGTTAATTTTGAATATCATTCACACTTGTGTCTTGACAATTATCATGGTTATGTAGTATGACAGCCCAAATTCTCCATGTTTCAAAAATCTGCAATTTAAAATCGTCATGCTTTCCAGATATGCAATGAATATAGATAGAGCAAAGTGAAATTACATCTAAAATGGGGAATATACTTAAAACATATTTTGTTAATAATTGGAAATTTAGAAAATTATTGGATCATTTGGGACGGCCTAAAAATAATGATAACAGTTTTGGCTGGAAGATATCAGTCAGATCTAAGAAACAGAAATGTAAGTTAGTGAAAGTGGAATAATTGCCTAATCAACCATATGTATTACAGTTCTTACCCATTACTGGTACTTATTATTAGTAATTTACTAGTAGACTTATCTCATTTTCAGTGTGTTAAGACTAGGTCTTGTACTATTGTAGCAAAGTAACAAACTGGTAGTCTTACTGAGGTAGGTATACCAGTACACTGGCAAGAAGTAGACTAACAGTGTACAAAAGGTGAGGGGTTATAATGGATTCCACACCAACATTGAAACCACTTGACTCCAGGCTCCAATGCCAAAATGGATCATCCTCTGCATTGAACTTTTACAACATCAGTTTGTAAATGACAGTATATTTTACATATTAAAAGATTATGATGAACTAACTTGACACCAGTCTATGCCTCAGCATTATGTTACAATATACATTAAGTATGATATTGATATTTTCAAGAATAAATTGTCAAAATATTGTGTCATCATGTCAAGATATTAGGTTGTTTTATGTCAGCATTCTGTATATTGTCATATTTAGTTTTTAGACAGTGATATCTCAGCATTATACTCTCATGTATTATAACAATATTATTATATAATATTTTCATGCAAACTCTTTTTGTATTAAGCATACAAATTGCATTTTCAATGTCACATTGTCATGTTTAAAGGGACAGGTGCACCAGTTTGGAGGGTTGATTTTAATCTTGATTATATGTAAGGAATCTTCAGAAGTACTAGAAATGTATGAAAATGGCATAATTCCTTTAAAAAATGTCACAGAGTATCTTAAATTGACTAGTCATCATTTTAATATTAAATCGTGGATAATTCTAGACACACATGGATTTGAAGGCTCAAATTTTGACGGCGAGCTGTGAACACTATTACTGATTGGTTTTATGTTATTATCACTTAGAATAGTTTATATGACTTATTACAATTTTGTAGCCATGTCTCAACATTAGGTTTAGAAATTACACTGTCATATCTTAGCATTTTTATGAAACCTACTGTTAATTTAAAGTATGTATGAACCATAATTCAAATGTATTACATCTGTAATAGACTACAACAGTGTTTGGTGAGGAATATTGCCAGGATTCTGTCACAGAAGAATGTGAATAAGGTAATAAATATTGTTTGAAGTGAAAAATTATGTATAATGCAGTGTTTATTTAACTTTTTTCATTTCATAAAATGTGGGGTGTGGAAGTGCTTTCAACAGTATCAAAAAATATATTTGACCCAATTTAAGGTAGATAAAAAGAATAGATATTGGCATGACATTTATTGATATACAAGGGCTTTAATGCAATTTGAAGAAACATAATATAATAGAAATCTAGTTTTAGTAATTTTTATAACGGTATATTCACAGATAACAAAATAATCTTATTATCAATTTATTATCGACGAGTATGTTTTCGCTGATATCACATTCAGGGATTTTCGTACCAGAGTGAATAAAATATTACACAAGGTACTGTAAAGTTGATCCAAAATTAAGTAAAAAATAAAGTTGAGAAAACATGACACACGTCACACTAATGCTAGGGTGCTTTGTTTTTAGGGCAAGTAGTTTTACTAAACGTACCAGCACTATCAAGATGCTATTATTATCATTATTATTATTATTATTATTAAGTCTTGGATATACAACAGAAGGTCCAGGGTTCAATCCCGGCATAGGTCGAGATAATACCTTTAGATTTTTCAACCCGGTTTCCCCCTGTCAGTGACGCAGGTAAGAGGGGCTGACATGGAAAAAGTGTCTAGTCGTTCAGATGGGACAATAAACCGAGGCCCATGTGCCACAGACTGTGCACGTTAAAGATCCCTCGACAGTTGGAAATCGAAAAAGAGCAGGCTAATGCTGCTGTCCTGACAAAATTTCCCTCATGGCACCCTGCATGGCGTTGCCTGTCTTCATTAGCCCACAAGGTGCAGAAGAGTAGGACGTAAAACTCCATTCAATTCATTCAATTCAATTCAATTGGATATACAAACTATAGTTTTAGAGATATAGTTATAATCTATAGGTTTTGTGCTTAACCTTTGAATTAAAACTCACAAAGAGGTAAGAGTCTTGAAACAATTTCATCTGGCACAGCTACTTTAAACTGATCAATTCTTGGAAAATAAACTCAGTTTATAGTACTATCAGCCAAACATAAAATCTTGAATAAGAATAGACTAGAAATTCTCCCAGCAGATCAGTCTGGCGCTATTGACGGAAACACAGATACCTTTTCTACCTCACTTCAAAGAGCTCTTCATACACCTTAAATAACGTTCTCGTAAACTATTTCTAACAGAAATATTTGGTGAAAATAAACAATCCATAAATATGCCATCCTGTAGCTTTTATATCAAGTGTAAACATTTATATTAGAATCGATTTATTCTTTTCCCAACTATCTATACTTTCACGTTTTCGGATATAAAAAAGGATAAAATTTCAAATTCCATTTGCAAGCACACTATAAAATAAATTGCCAAGTAGATATTTTGGTATTCTAAGCTTGATGTATATACAGAATGCAGTAATGCTTGTACAATGTTTTTATATTGGGCACTATCTGACATCTTTCATTTTGATTCCAATTTGTTTGGAATATTTCAAGCGATATCTAGCTAGTGTATATTAGATTTCAACATTTCACCTTGATGATTTTGATGTGGTAACACTTAACATAACAGAGGGCAAATTCTTTGTATTCAAATAAAAAGGAAATCTGTCTTTGCATAGTGATAGGTGTGGGGAACTTAAAGGGATTGTAAAAAGGTTTTCTAATATCTAAATTTTGTATGTGTATGTAGGACACTAATAGTATAAATTTGCACCATTCCAATTTTCATTCTGACATCGGTGGTTTTTGCAATTCCACTAAAACTAGCACGTTTTATGACGTTACTAGAAGCTACCAGAAGCTACAATTAATATATATACAGTTCCCCTCTAGGGAAGAACCACAGAATGAAAATTACAATGGTGCAAATTGATGCTATCAGTGTCCCTGATACACTTGAAAAATTTAGAAAGCCCTTTACAATCCATTTGAATTCACCATAAAAAATCCCTTTTGTGCTTTGGAAACCCTACCAATGCTTCCAGAAATTGTGTACCTCTGTCAAAGAACACCTTTATTTTGAGATGAGGGTCCTACGCCTAAGCCAGTTCCCCTGCAGAGAAGGAGTGTTTGTTTGTCCAACCCTAGAAAAACTCTTCAAAAGAGCTAAACATGTAGATTTCTTTACACCAATTGTCCCTTTCAACACAATAACCTCAATGTCATTCGGGGTCTTGATTGACTTGAAATGTCTACCTCTATTTTTAGAGAATTGATTAATGAATCGCAAAATTAGTGGGAGTCGTCACCTATATTCTACTGGTCACAATAAATCCCTCTCAAAATACTATTTATGTAAATAGCTCATTGTTGTTGGTAAAGGACTACCATCATTATTTTCACGTTAAAAGTTTTGGTAATGATCTGTGGTGAATGAATACATTTTTTTATATTATACGGTCAATACTAACAACAAGAAATAATCCATCTACTAATAAATATCCACCTGTTTTTTTAATTATAGCTAATTCAAAATATGTATTTTAACTGTATAGTAAATAGGAAAAAATGTTTCACCAAAATGTTGTCTTTGTATACTTTAACAAATAAAGTGACCAATATTGAATGCTCTTCAAAATAGATGCAAAAAAACAAAAAAGTCAAAGCCTCAGATATCATACCAGCTATTCATGACAGGAAACTAAGTAGTACTTGCAATTTCAGTAAGCGTTTTATGACATCACAACTGCAAATGTTGCTATTGATATATAAGGACCTTAGAATCAAAGACGTCTGCTTGAAAATTTGAATGCTGCAAATCGATGCTATCAGTGTCAGCAATACACATACATTTTCTAAACACCTCTTTACAATCCCTTTATTCCTTTAAGTAATGCCGTCGTACAATATCAGTCACCATTGTCCAGTCCATAAAGGTTTGAATAAAAAAAATTGGTAGCGAAAAAGTCAGTAGCCAGTAAACAGAGGTGAAAGTCAGGATATGATGTCTCAATACTACTACTGATTAGGTTGTAAGAAATTATAATCTACCATCTATTTTGGCTGGGTATCAAAGGTGATCTGAAAGCTCTTCTATGTTAGAGATAAACTTAGCGTAAACCAGATGAGGCAGACACAGACTTGATGACGAGTAATAGGCCATGAAAAATGTTGTCTTCTTTCCTCCTTAGAGAATAATTACTATTCTAATATTTGTTCAACATCAAAGAATATATCTATATTTATCTTTTCAATCATAAACTGTGAAAATTAAAAAAGTAGAATAACTAAAATGCTGAATAAATGTGTTCTTAATAGAATAAGATTAAAATTTCCATTTTTCTGATATTCTTCATGTAAACTAACATGTTTCCTAGTGGAATAGTGAATAGTAAAACTGCTCTCATATTGATCTTGATTTTCCCACAATTTGTCATTGTTTTCAAGGGTTCTGCATGACGCGCTTTAATCAGTTAAAATATTATCATTAGAACATGACTGTGGTAGGAAACTTGTTAATATTAGAGAGCTCAAGGTGATTTTGGTTTGATTGAAATACATTATGATTATAACCCTACCAAGTCAAACTTGTGAACATGATTATAAGTAGACATTATTCAGATCATAGAAGACAAGCCCACAGAAAAACACCAAACAAAACATTTAGATTTTAATTAGATTGCAACTAAATTTAGCTTTTTTGATTTTGAAACATTATATTCCTTTATAAGAAAAAATGGTAACAAAATGTCATTTCACATTAACATAATCCTAATACTAATCCAAAATTACTCTGACCTAATAACAATCCAAGATCACGATAACCTAAAGGAAATCCAAATCCAAAATCACTATGAACCTTTGTTAATCCAAATCAAAGGTTACCAAATTCTCTTTGACAGATTATCAGTTACATTATGGTTAATAATCATTTAATCTCTTAAGCCAAATATCCCCTGGAGATTGATTAAAATAAGACATAATTTAAATTTCGACTTTCGACAATCCCTCAAACAGATTTTAACTATCTTTTACTAGTTAAATATTTATTTTATTTTTTAAGAATGTAACCTTAGTTCAGTACTGTGATGACGTTGAAATAAAAAAATTATTACGACTCAGTTGTCTTCATAAAAATGAAATGTCTCATCATTGTGACACGTCCAATAAGTTGAAACCTAAGATCTAATGGACCGAAATGAGTTTGTTACCCTACTTTTCTGGAAGAACTGTGCTGCAAATAATGATGGAGATTAATAAAAAAATAGAATGTTTTACGTCCTACTATTCTGAACCATGTGGGCTAATGAGGACATGTAACGCCATGCAGGGTGCAATGAGGTAAATTTTGCTAGGACCGATGCATAAGCCTGTCTTTTTTTATTTCCAACTGTCAAGGGATCTTGACAGTTGCACAGCTTGTAGCACACGGGGCCTCAGTTTATTGTCTTATCCGAACGACTTGACGCCTTTTCCATGTCAGCCCCTCTTAGCTATGTCACTGATAGCAGGAAAAAGGGTTGAAAAGACAGTGGAAATAGTGTTCTCTCTTTTGATTTCCCACTTGGTTGATTTCCACCAGTCTTCCATATACAGTTCATCTTTGAAAGTGCAGTGCAGTTCTTGTAGTTCTAAGACTATTTTACATTTATGCAAGATCCAAATCAACATAACAAAATCTGATAATGAATAATATAGGCAAAAGCCTGTTCCCCAATCCCTTTCATTTTTATATGAATATACTATTGTTTACAAAAAAAAGTTAAAAATGACCCACAATAGTTTCAAGGTTAATGAGGAATGATTTTCTGTGGATTAATAAGTCAACAAGTCCAAGATAATCTGATAATTCCATGGTAATCTGACTAATCTATCTAAACATGACTTACAAAGTCTCTTATGCAACTCTTTCTAGATTATAGGAATAATGTTATAATGACCACAGAACAATTTAATGGACTTGCTTAGAAACACAGTCCTGTTAATAAGCTTAAATAAACTTAATTTGAGTGTTGCCCTCGCAAGTTAATTTTTTGTTTGTTTGACTGTAGTAAAGATTAGGGTGGTTGAAAGGCAACAGAAGGCACTGGCACAGGATTAAAGAGAATGTTAAGGTTAATATTTTTTAAAATGGAAATTCGTACTTATAGTACAAAGACAAAAAACAAAACAAAGAAACTGATTATGATACTACTTTTCATTCTGCGCAGTTCTGTATTTGTAAACAGCAGATGAAGTAGGACTACTATGTTTATTGTCTTAAATGACGTCCGAACTTGATTAGCTGATTAACTTCTCTTATCAGACTGCCAAAATATCGCCAGCAATTTGAACATTTTCTTCTTCACATGCCAACAACAGTGAAATAAAAAACCTACAGGTATATCAGTTGTAGATATCTCGAGAAAGAAGAGACAAGCTAATCTGGTCTATTCTAAATATCACTACTACTACCACTCCCTAGATACCTAGTCAATACTTCGAAATAAGTACAACAATTTAGAATCATTTATTCAGAAATAGACATTAGAAATGCATACATAGCAATTCTAGAACCTAGATCATAATCAAAAAATATCATAACACAATCCAATCTCCATGAATTCATAAAGCAAAGGAAGAATTTTACTGAACAGACGTTTCACCAAATTCATTTGCACTTCAGAATAGATGAATATTCTTTTTTCAGAAGATATGAAAGATAAGTTAGGATAGAATTTACCACATACAGAGATTAGAGAATGGTTTTTTAGTCTGTATAATTATATATATATACTTCAATATTTTGGAGGAATTTCAGAAAATGGTTTAGAAAATTGGAATATGGTACAAAAAGAAGCAAAAACTGAGGCTGATCTACATTTACATTGGCTTAAAACACTCTTTTGAATCCCTAAAATGACATTTTGACTCTTTCTGCTTGTTTAGTCCAGTTGGAATAAGTCCAGAACACAGATTATAAATTTGGTCAATTAAATGGTAGTTCTGATCCAATCCAATAACGTTCAACATTTTAGAGATAGAAATTTATTATGTTATAACTTTGATCTCGTCTGACTTCTATCTGTCAACTTGTTCAAATATATTGGCATTAAAGACTGTTTACTTTGAAATCAGAAACGATTCCAACCAGTTCCACAATTTTATCAATAACTGCTTCCTAATCTTTGAAACCATAAGACATCAGATTGCCTACAAACCTCATCCAATTTAAATTACACCAATTCTCAATAATGTTCACCCTTTGATCATCAATTTTGACAAGAAATGTCACATATCCTGAGATATATCTTGAGCTGATATGACAGAACTAAATAAACTTCAATGCTGATGTTGGAAATTATTGCAGAATTTGCTCTAGTTTTATCATTAATTATGCTTGTATATATTGAGTGCAATGAAATTAAGATAATGTTCATAATAACACAGACTACACTGTTCATAAGAGAAACAGACTAAAATGTTCATAATAACACAGTCTACAATGTTCATAATATAGCATTCTACACTGTTCATAATAGAAACAGACTAAAATGTTCATAATAGAAACAGACTTAAATAGAAACAGACTAAAATGTTCATAATAGAAACAGGCTAAAATGTTAATAGTAGAAACAGACTAAAATGTTCATAACAGAAACAGACTAAAATGTTCATAATAGAAACAGACTAAAATAGAAACAGACTAAAATGTTCATAATAGAAACAGACTAAAATGTTCATAGTAGAAACAGACTAAAATGTTCATAACAGAAACAGACTAAAATGATCATAATAGAAACAGACTACAATGTTCATATTATAACAGACTAAAATGTTCATAACAGAAACAGACTAAAATGTTCATAATAGAAACAGACTAAAATGTTCATAACAGAAACAGACTAAAATGTTCATAATAGAATAGAGATCTCTTAACACTAACTTAAGGTTGCATTTTTTTTAAAATTAAGTCTATCCTTGTAATTGGCTTATTTCATACTCAGAAGCATTACCAGTATCTATCTTTATTTCCTCAATTTGTGGCAGAAAAATAGAATGTACAAATTTTCATGTTATTATTTTCAGAATAAGTGGAATTAGTTTTTTTTTTCAAAATGAGGAGGTATATCAATCTACACAAGAAATGAGTTTAATGATAAATATCATGATTTAATTTTTATTTTCTCTGATGCAGTATAGCATATTACAATCACCTTATCATATATCTTGATAATTTAAATCAGCCCCCACAATCTCTCTCATCTTATCTCATTTTAAAGTTAAATTGCTGTAATAGATTTCAATTGCCAGACACATAAATGGTTTGAAAAGATCAGCTGAACTTCTTGATTCCTGATACTGATCTGTTTCCTGCACTGAGTTCCATGTTTTTCTAGACAATGGTTTTAGGGTGAAGACATTTTTTAGGCTATGCCATTCTTCCATGCATTACTGATGGATACTTTGAAATTGCGTTGCTTATATCCAAAACTTTCTTTGTACACAAACCTGGTATTGGATTTTCATTATGATAAGTACTACTGATAGCTGCATATTAGCATATATTTGGACAATAAATATCGATTTAATTAACAATGTAACTTTCTATATGTCCTTTAGTTGTTAAGATGGGACAATAAACCGAGGCCCCCTGTGCTACAGGCTGCACGTTAAAGATCCCTCGACAGTTGGGAATTGAAAAAAAAAATAGGCCGCTGTTCTGGCAAAATTTCCCTCATTGTACCCTGCATAACATTGTCCGTCTTCATTAGCCCAAACGGTACAGAGAAGCAGGACTTAAAACTCCATTCATTTCATTTCTATGTGCCATTACTTTGGCAAAAAATAGATTAAGGAGTTCAAAGGTTAAATGTCCAACAAGCTTATACATCCTTCAACAATGGTTGACAAGAGATGTTCTAATTTTTTCATTCTCATTCAATTCTTATCATATTTACATTACTTTCTTACGTGTGAGCTGTGCACTTTGTACCCATGTAATGTTTTCAAACCAACTGTTAGGTGCTAAGACATAAATTGGGTTCAAAATTGAGATCATTATGAGATTTTCAAAGAAATAATAATGAATGTGTTCAACAGACCTAATGTATATAGGATCAAGGGTGTTTAAAAACATGTTGGAAATAATCCAAAAATTTACTTGTATAGTATTTTGGTACCAGATGTCGGTCTAAATTCATCAATTGGTATATATTTATGTTTGAGTCATATTATTAGCTCATATAATTTATAATTGTTAATGGCTATTTTTATTACTGTTTATGATTTAATCTACTCTGAACATGTAATAAATAAAGTAAACAGTTTTTGTCAGATAGCCACAGTAATATTCCATTGAAAAGTAATAATTAATAGAATTTGGAAACCAACAGTTGAAGAGACCCCACTCCATCAACTATTTTCTATCCTTTACCAGACACTATTAACACTATAGTTACTATCAAAATGGTTCCCCCACCAATATATACTATCTACACTAGTTACTATCAGAAAGGATCCCCCACCACCACTGTACACTATTTGCTATCAGAAAGGTCCTCCAACCAACACTAACTACAATAGTTACTAACAGAAAGGATCCCCTGCCATCACTGTACACTATCTACTATCAGAAATGTTCTCCTATCACCACTATGTACACTAGTTACTATCAGAAAGCATCCCCCGCCACCACTGTACACTATTTGCTATCAGAAAGGTTCTCCTATCACCACTATGTACACTATTTGCTATCAGAAAGGTTCCCCCCACCATTATACTAACAACTATCAGAAAGGTTCCCCAACCACCACTAAGTACACTAGTTACTATGAGAAAGGTTCCCCCCACCATTATACTATCCACTATCAGAAAAGATCCCCCCACCATTATACTATTCACTATCAGAAAGGTTCTCCAACCACCACTACATACACTAGTTACTATCAGAAAGGTTCCCCCCACCAATATACTACCTAACACTAGTCAGAAAGGATCCTCCCACCATTATACTATCCACCATCAGAAAGGTTCTCCAACCACCAGTATGTACACTAGTTAATATCAGAAAGGATCACCCCACCAATAAACTATGGACACTAGTAACTGTCAGAAAGGAAAGGTAACAGTAAATGAGTTAGTTAGTAATCTACTAGTGTCAATTTACTAGCTTACTATGTTGTTAATTGATCTAAGTATGTTTCGACCTCTTTATCAATCTATTTCTTACGTCATTCCTATCTAGTTATAGCTAGCTTCTGCCATGTTGATATTGGAACATTCTCTAATCTTTATTTCTTATTTTCTATGAGGCCAGTGTATAATTTGAAAAGTTTCTGAGCACAATGACCATGCTTACCCAGGATTTTTGATTAGATTTGGTTTTTTTTTTTTAGGATGAAGTAGGGACAGTCAGAACGGTCAAATGGCCTTCTTTGATTGGTTGAAAAAATGGTGGTCTTGAGTTCTAAACTTGGTCAGCATGTCTTTCATAAGTCATCTGTCCTTATTATTCAGGTCAAGCTAGCTGTAAATGGTACAGATAGCTGGGACACTCAAATTCTTTTGATCTCTCTTCATTTAAACTAGAGACTCTGAATGAGATTACCATGGGCAGAAGTAGGCCAGTTTCGACTACCAACCCCATCATGTATAAACATATATATATATATGGTTTATCATGCAGAGATTTTCATTGCTAGACATTCAATCATGTTATTAGTAGGCCTACCCTGTATACAGCCCTGTCGTTAGGGGCTGGGCCCAAGCAAGAGAGAATTAAGCCCCAGCAAAACCTTCTTTATTTCAGCAGAGATTGATTCATCTACAGTGTCTTTGTACACAATCAAAAATATATAGATTTAGATACATTTTTGGCATCTCAAAATTGTCAGAAATGAGTTCTCTAGGCTTTAATTCTTCAAATTTTCTGAGTATAAAATCTGAGCACCAGCACCAATTCATTCCTGGCAACAGGGCTGCCGGTTATATTTCATAAAAGAAATTAGTTATTCTAACTAAAACTGTATATCGATTATCAAATTAAATTACAAATCAATAAACGATTAATAATCAAAATATTTCAATTGAGAAACCCTGTAAATACTTAATTTAAAAAATGCCAGATTTTTAATATTCTTGCTTTGACCAGTTATCATAGTTTTTTGTGGGTATGTAATTTGCTGAAGGGAAACTATGTGGAAGAGATTACTACTTGCTAACGGGAGAGTTTAGAAAATGTAAATTTTAACATATAACTGATTATGAAATTTGATAATCTATAACCAAAATTGATAATTGATTGTTTCGATTATTTTATCCAGCTCTACACAGTTTTTAAATTCCTTGCTTACTTGGACTCAAATTGTTAAGCACTTTTTCTAGATTAGAAATTCTATTTTTCTAGAAATGGTAGATTTACACTAGTCTACATAAGTATGAAAACTTTTACCAAAAACTAGTGGTTAAATTAATGGGCTTGACAAGGTCTTCAATAACATTTGCTTTATTGCGTTTCAAAAAGAAACTAACAACAAAGGTCATTTGTATATTATTTCCACATTTCAGGTGTATACAAATGACAAGAGTGGCAGAAATCAATTGATAAGGCAGGTCAATTACTGAATTATTGATGGGCAAGATTTCCAAGCTGTTAATTAATTTAGAAAAAGTCAAAGGTAATGACCCAATCACAGAGGTAATATCCCTTATTCAGGGTCAATGTCAAGTTCAGGTCTTCATCATCAAGACTTCATGCATTTGGCCCATTATTACTGAAGAATGACACTTGTATAGGATAGGTATCCTAACATTTAAAGGCCATTAAGCAATCTTTCAATTTGGAGACTATTATTACATTAAAAGTCTATATTTTCATTGAAAAGCCATCTTTCCATTTGTTGTCTATCATTACATTAAAAGTCTATATTTTCATTGAAAAGCTGTCCATTCCATGGAAAAGTCATCTTTCCATTTTGTAGACTATCATTACATTAAAAGGCTATATTTTCATTGAAAAGCTGTCCATTCCATTGAAAAGCCATCTTTCCATTTTGTAGACTATCATTACATTAAAAGGCTATATTTTCATTGAAAAGCTGTCCATTCCATTGAAAAGTCATCTTTCCATTTTGTAGACTATCATTACATTAAAAGGCTATATTTCCATTGAAAAGCCATCTTTCCATTTGTAGACTATCATTACATTAAAAGTCTATATTTTCATTGAAAAGCCATCTTTCCATTTGTAGACTATCATTACATTAAAAGGCTATATTTCCATTGAAAAGCTGTCCATTCCATTGAAAAGCTATCTTTCCATTTGGAGACTACCAGTCCATTTGCAAGCCATATTTTAAAAGTAAAGCTATCCTTTCATGAGAAAGCTATCTTTTCTTTAGAAGAGTAAGATTATATTTTTAATAATCAAATAATATTGTTGTTTTCGTAGCAAAGATTCATACACATCAGTAATATTGAGAAGGTCTGAACAGTAAACAAATAATTCAGAAATAAAAAGACCTACCTTACCTTTAGTCCTTTGGGAATGCTGACCAGACAACCTCTATTTCAATTCTAGTCCGTCTGCCATTTGAACATTTCTCTCCTCATGCCATTCCATTTTGGTATTTCAGCCATTGAGGTAATTGACAAAGAGTATTCCAGTTTTGCTGCAGAACATTAAGACCAGAGCTACACTGTTTTTTTTTTCCCAGATGCATAGATTGAATCAAATGATCTGACATTTTGTCGAGTTCACTTCCACCCATACCGTACATACAAGTCTGTGCAATCCACAAGATACAGTTTTTTAAAATTTTTGCATATCACAATCCTTGATTTGAATTTGAAAATGTCACTAACATAACAGCCACATCTCTTTATAATAACATGATAACAATAAGAAACATAAACCGATGGTTTTTTTGGTTTGAAAGCACTTCAGATGAGAACAAAATAAACAGATTCAAAAGGAACGTAAAAGTCAACCATGGTTTTAATTCTGGTAAAATTTTCATGCATTTTAAAAATTTAAAAATTAAACGTTAAGGAAGGAATTATCTACATGTTCGTCTTGTATGGTCTAAAATGTAGAACATTAATTTTGGAGTCCTCGTGAATCACGCCACAGCGAAGTCTACACACATATTTAATGATGTAGATAGGTGGTAACAATTTTTGCATCTCACTTTCTGAAATCATCGTCACTCTAGCTTAAAAAAGGCATCACCCTGCCGTTTAAATTTTCTTGAATTAAAACTCACAAACTTTTTATAGGTTTTTTGGTGGTTAAAACATTGGCAAGATATTAAAATCCAATCCATATATATTTTAAAACAATCCAGGATTGCACACACTTTTCAAATCACTTCCTGGAATTTGGGGTAAAAGTTTTGTAATAAAAATGATGATCACACAGTTTGAACGAATGGTACTAAAACAAAAAGGTCTGTCTAACCTTACAGGGTTCTATATCAGACATCAGTTTCGATGCTTAAATTGTTGGTACTAGCTGGGTTATTTATTTTATTGGCATGATTTTCTTTTGGTTTATCACATAAATGCATATTGTTACCTTCCTCAATCTCCATAATGTCTGACCCGCATTCTGAATCAGTTGAACTTTTCTTTCTCTCAAAGTTTGGACAAGATTGAACATGGTGGTAGTTCTTATTGTCCTCATTTTCAGCTTCTCGGTGGTAGAAATAATTAAAGTTTGACACAATGACTGGAACAGGGAGAGCTATAGTTAAGACACCAGCAATAGCGCACAGGGATCCCACTAACTTGCCCCACACCCCAATAGGTCTCATATCCCCGTAACCTACTGTAGTCATTGTCACAACAGCCCACCAAAACGCATCGGGAATACTTTTGAAGTGCGACTGTTCCGCATCCGCTTCTGCAAAATACACAGCACTTGAGAATAATATAACTCCAATGAACAGAAAGAATATTAATAATCCAAGTTCTCGCATACTCGCTCGCAGCGTCTGTCCCAAAATTTGCAGTCCCTTCGAATGTCTAGATAATTTGAAAATTCGAAACACACGCACAAGTCTTATCACCCTAAGAATAGCTAGCGACATTGCTTGACTGTTACTTTTGCTTTCGTCAGCAATGACGGTACCCAATGTAATAAAGTATGGAATGATAGCAACAATGTCAATAACATTCATGATGGTTTTAAAGAAAACCATTTTACTTGGACAGGAGGCAAACCTCACCATTAGCTCAAAAGTAAACCAAATTATACAACATGTTTCTATGATAAAGAAGGGTTCATTGAATTTTGGAATATCATCCTCTTCAATGGACTCGGAACCATTGAGCGTGGTGTTGACCACTCTGTAATGCTTGAACTCGGGTAAGGTTTCAAGGCAAAATATCACAATAGATAATAAAATCACTACAACAGACAAAATAGCAATCACTCTGGCAGCTGTTGAACTTTCAGGATACTCAAATAAAAGCCACATGCGTCTCTGGAACTCGTTATGAGGTAATGGCACCTCCTCTTCCTTAATATATCCTTCATCCTCACGAAATTTTTCAAATGCCTGATCACCCAGTTCATAAAATTTTATCTCTTCCGAAAACACATCCAAGGGAACATTGACAGGCCGGCGTAACCTGCCACCACTTTGGTAAAAGTATAAAATTGCATCAAAGCTGGGCCTATTTCGATCAAAGAAATATTCATTTCTCAAAGAGTCATAGTATCTGTTCCTTTTTGAAGGACTTCCCAGTAATGTATGTGGGAATTGATTCAAAGTTTTTAACTGAGTTTCAAACCTTAATCCGCTCACATTTATCACAACTCTTTCACCACATTCGTAATCTTCTGCAGCCATGCCATCACCTCCAGGAACATTACCCTCCTCCGATAATTTGGGAAAGGATCTGGAATGTGGAGTAGAACGATTGATTAACGGTCTTGAGTAACCAGCTGGGCCGCCGTTGCCCTCAAGTGCTACCATGGCGGCCTCCATTTTAAAAGGAGTCCTACTTTGGGGTCCATGCACTGGGAATAAAAATTCCGAACATTCGTGACTCTAACTTAAAATTATTCCTTTTGATTATTATATATCGACAAATATGGCGGAGAGAATATAAGCACTGCTATTCCCCGGATCGGATCGATTATTTTGACGTCACATCGACCAATATGTAGGCCTGTGTCATTTCATAGTACCAAATATATATTGTATATTATAGCGCTAAGAAATACAATTACTCCGATAACAAATCATAAATAGTTATTCAATAAACGATTATAAAACTGACACAAAAGTTTCTTCGAGATAACAAATGGCACGGCACTCAATAATAAGCAAGTATACTGTATATCAAGTAATATACGTATACTATTGGAATTATAAATGCCATTTCTCGTGAAGTCGTGAACGGTTATCGCTAATACATATTCCACGGCTTACTTCAATTCTTGTCAAAAGCATAACGGTCACTCAATAGCGGTGGATAAATAATAACTAAAACAAAAACGGAAAACTGCAAGCACACCATAGTGAACATCTCTCATGCACCGTTACCTTTCGCATAGGCCAGCCCGAAATGTCAAATTAAGAACCCCTCGTGAATAACACAATGTTGTTCGCAATGGAAAGTAGCCAATCACTGTGTGACCTCTAAGAACCGTTATGTGATATTCCGTAATCTATAAATTATATAACACTCGAATAACCTGATTTAGTAACATAAGGCAACTTAACGTACACCCCGATTGCAACAATGTATTAATTTGTTTTTATTTATTTTATTTTGCCCGAACTAGCTCCATTTAATGCGGAGAGAAATTTTACCCTAGTCAACATAGTCCGGACGCGCACCTGCTATAGAATTGATATAGTCGAATATCACGCGTGGCAAATAATCAGACACAAGGTAGCCGCCATGTGATAGAGTTGTGTTTAGAAAAGAACGAACCATCGACTAGCATAAATTCAACGTTTTAAGGTTGAAATACTGGTAACAAGTTCCAGAGACATTTATTGGAGTTAGATATCTTGCCAGGGCTGAGGATGACACAGTATTTACCACCAAATTTGCTAGCATTGTTTGCAGCGAGGGATCCGATTCCGTATTTGCCTCCGGCCGATAAATTGGGCCACGAAAAGAAAAGACTTTCTTATGGTGGAATTGCAAGCTTGGTGAATGAATTTGAGGTAAAGTATCGTGCAATAACGTGCAGTTGTGGTGATGTGCAAGGGTGTAAAAGGCAGAAAATGAAGTGTTTAGTCATAACAAACTCACATTTGGTCCAAAATGGCGGACACGAGAGTCGCCATAATAATCCAACACTAACAGAGTTTGTCGATTTTTACCGCATCATAATCACACTGTTTACTAAGTTGAGAAAATCGATTTTAACCGTGCACGAGTAATTCTGTTAGCCTTTAGTAGAACTAAATGTTTATTTTCACCACTTGGTTGTAAACATTGTCAGTAGAAAAACTTTTATTTAGTTATTCAAGTCCTATATTATAATAGTAGCAGTAGTATCAGTACTGTCCACCTTGCCAACACAACCTGTTCTGTGAACTGTATCCCTTTCGTCTGACAACAATAGACCTGACATCAGGTTCTTATGAAAGTCACAGATATTGTATATTCTTCTAGTTAATACCCATGAATTATTCAAAGTCTTTTCCCCTGACTGTGTCACATAATTTAATTTAATATTTCCATCATAATAAACTGATGTAAGTCTCAATGTATTCAGATTAATGACTCTATTTTGGTAGTTGGTCTGATGATGTGGAATGATTTATTGTTTTTAAGTGGTTGTGGATTTTAGAAACTGATTTTAGTTATTATGAAGGGATTATTATCGCAAGTTAATTATTTTTGTTTAAATTCTTGTTTCGGTAAAATAAATTCTTCAAGTAGTGATAACCGTTGTTAATTAGATTTGTTGAAAAATGGTGTGATTCACATTTTCTGCATTTTTCTATATCTAAAGAACAATCTAACATGCCGACCATGCAGAAAAAAAAGGTTATTCATTTGTAAACAAAAGTAATTTACATGTACTTTACCTGGTATTTTTGTGACCAATCGCTCTTCCCTTATTGAATGCATGCCTTGTTCGTGGGCTGAGGTGTTGTAAATTATACCCGGAATTAAATTCATCCACAAATAAAGTTTGGAACATTGGTATTGAGTTATTGACTTAACTTTTTACAGAAGCAGTCCTATTAGCTATTGATGTAGAATGTTTTATGAGATATTTTTAATCAATAGATTTGAAGAAAAGGTTTTTTTTTTTTATTAATTACATGGCAACAGGATTATAATCTTTTAATCTTTGAAACTAGTTGTGATTGGTGACACTACTCTTAATTGATTTAACTAATTAGATAATAAAGATAATTGGTAGGCCCCAGATACAAAAAAACTATTAGTTCTTGTCCCCCCCCCCCCTCTTATCCTAATAAAGTTGAGTCACCAAAGATTAAGTTTTGGATACTCTCAAGAATTCCTTTTAGAGTTTTTCACAAAGCTGCAACCCTGCTTTCAAAAGCCTATGCATTGGGTGTACACATATATTTCTAAAGTCACCTATCTAAGCAGATCAGTTCATAAATATGCTATTTCTCTGGTGTTTTGGAAGGGTCAGTAGAAATGTCAGTTATGTAATTTGTATTGAAATGTATTTAGAGAACCTAGATTATTATCAAGTATAAATCCATATCAATACCGTGGAAGTGCGAGTTATTATCTTATTATGTAAGGTTAATGATATAAATCTATTTCTTAAAGCTATTTCTTGTATTGGATTAATTCTATTACTGGTTGATTCCCTGCCTTTGAGCTGCTTTTATTCAAATAAATCCTGCCTTATATCATATTGTATAACTAAAACCCTCTGATTTTTGGTGGACTAGGGTTATAATGAAACCCTGGATTACCTCATTTAGTCATTTTATTTTTTAAAAATTTCCACACATTCCATAAAGTCACTGAAACTATGTGTATTTTGGATTGATTTTTATGAATTATTGTTCGTCATCTCTGTTTCTAATTAACTACCAACTTACTAATTAAGAAAATAGATAATTGATTACCATAAAGACTTTCAGAATAACCCATCCCAATTCTTGTACACAGCTAAATATTTGTGTGATGCATCTAAAAAAAATATTGCAATCTGATCTCTCTGTACGGTGTGTGTTGTTTGGTTCATTAGTAAATAGAAGTGTGCGAAATACAGGAGGTACAGGTGCAGACAGGATTTGTTTCTACTATTTTGTACTGTATTGATAATCAAGCACAAGACACTGTACTTCCCTATTCATGACTTAACCAACTGTCATTTTTATTTGTGGATAATGTCAGTGGTTTATCGAAGCATAATTCATATCTATGGCAATGCTTACTTTCTGAATAAGATGAGTTATTCTGAAAATGATGAGGTATTCTATTATAAAATTCTACAGAATTATTCTTTACCTTTGTGATTGAGTGCTCAAGTAATCAAGCCTTCTTTGTGAAGCAGAAAAAAGAAAGGGATTAGCTTTATCACGAAAAAAAAACTAGGAAGAAGCATTAAGCAAGCTGTATTTCAAAACTTTTGATCCCAAAATTTTGTCCAACCCCTTTGATCTATTGGCCAAGAAATATATGTGCTGAAGCAAGTGCAGACATGCTATCTTGAATGATACTGGCAAATGAAGCAATGAATATACTGCCCAAAAAGCTTGGTAGCAAATATGAATGAGCATGGCAAAAGTGCAGGACTAAAAATAACTAATAAGCAAACATGAATTGGGTCAGTTTTATGGTAATGGGTGAGAAATGAAGGGTACAAACAGTTGTGCAAAGGGTGTAATAACACAAAACAAATACTGTAGCAAACACATCGGTTTTGAACAAAGACTGGCTTTAAATTTCAGAAAAATCAGAACCAAAGACTAATTTGAAATATATGGCAGTACCTGTTTGGAAATCCTCTGTCACCGAGTAATGGTGCCAGCTGGTCATCTGGAAGTTCTGAATTTTCTTCTGGAAAACTTTTATTATTGGACGACCAGGATCTCGACCTTGCTTTATCTGACGAATTGTAGCCCCCAGTATCTGAAGATATGGGGTTGTTTGATTCAGGCGAACCTAAATCAGAACTTGATACCTCTCTGGATCTATATAGTTGGTTTTGGTCGGATCGTACTGAATGTCTTAAACAATTAGGAAGACAGGATGTTTTTGTGGGTTCCTCTTCAGCTCGCGAGTCCAGAGAGTAGGAGTGCTGGCTTTGGGTGGATTTGCTCCTGCGTATTCTTCTTGCTGCTTGGATTCTGTCATGCCGTTTTGAAGATATGGCATCTGTGTCTTTAGGCTGAAAAGAAAAAAATGTCAAGTAAGAAACATTAATGAACAGGCTGCCATTTTGAAATTTCTATACTTTGACTTGTTCTCTGCTTTGTTTGCTGCGCCTATCTGAAAAAAAAACCCAACATCATCTAGCCTCAACAGCTTCATAAAAAGCGAAAAAGGATGTGAAAATATCACTAATAAAAATGCTAGCATACTCTCATTAATAGGAACATCAAGCCCTACAATTCCCACCAAACTCTAACAGAACATGTGTATCCTAACTCTTTCACATTGTTATTCTGATTAACTTGCATTCTCTTGTCAAAACGCAGTTTACCTCAAGATAAAAATGCGACCTACTTTTATTGGAATGTCCATAGTTATGAGGTATTTTTAGTCATGTCTCTAGCTGAATGATATAAATACAATTAAAATGGCTATGTCAATGATCTTTGTATAAATTGAAATTTGAAGACGTCACATGTTCAAAATGTATCGCTTGACTAAATCAGTCCCTATATTAGTTATATTAGTAAGTGTATTACTTTACTGTACCTCTTCGAAAACATTGATTTCAGGCAGTAAGGCCTGGCCTCGACAGTGCATAGCAGATATATCAAGTTGGCTATCACTTCCTCCAAGCAATGGCTGAGAGTATAAACCAAACATCAAAAAAAGTCTCTTAACTCCTCTTTCTTACAAGAAAGAATTTTAAGTCAACTCTTGTCTCTGTTATCAAGTCTATGGCACTGATAACTATTATTAGCACAGTGAAGGCATGCGATTGTCTGAAGGGGGTAAATCAGTATGGTTTGAGTATGCGACATCATTCCTCAAGATACACATTAGCCTCTCCTATACCTATATCATAATCATAGTTAACTTAATTGATAACATCTGTATATAATGACAAACTGCCAAAATTATTATTATTCTACTTTTTATTATGAGAAAATAAGTCCCAAAATCCATATACATTGTTTGCCATCATTTTATTGTTGAACATCTTCCAAATTTCTTAGTGCAAACAATTTGCAGGTAGGAGAGGCTTTGTTTCCTTACAGGATAAGAATTAAGACCATGTGTGCCAAACTCTTAAAGGAGCCTTCCGCTATTTTTAAAAACCAAAAAACGTTGTAAAGTATGCTAGTTAAATCTATGTATCTACTTGATCAAACTGAAATTGTTTTAAAAGGGTTAATTAAAAACTGAGAGTACCGGTACTAATTTTTAATTTAGCAGTTTAACCTAGTTTCAGTGACTGAATTTATAATGGCTCATTATATTTACCAATAGTTGAAATATTTCTCTGCATTTTGGCATTTATTATACTCAAATCCGTACAGTAGTTTTCTACCATCTTGCAAAAAGCATAACAAACTTTAAAAGGTTGCATAACAACTGGATTTTGTTTAGTTAAAACTTTTAGATAAATTAAAGAGCACATTTCTCTATATTTTGGTGTATAGTTTTAACAAATTTCAGCAAAAAATTTTCGGCCTACCTAAAAAAAATGCGGAATGACCCTTTAACATGAAAAAGATTAGACTGTTGATTTAACATAGTTGTACAGTACCAAGCTTTGCCCCTTGCTTATAATTTTAACGGTAATTTTTTTTTTTTTTTTACCTATTTTATTTCAGAAGGATTAATCTGAATTTCTTTTGTTATTACAGGACCCTAAAGATACTCCACCTCCAACACGAGTTGAAACTAAAGATGAAAGAAAAGAACGAAAGGTAACTGAGAAAATTCTTCTAAAACTATTCAAGTAGTATTTTCTTGTCATTTCTCATCTGATGCTGTGGGCATATGTTATCTTCCCTGATAAACTTTTATTAGGTTTTTTATTCAAATAAAGCTACAAGTGGATGAATTTAGGGAAAACTTGAATCTGAAGACTGGTTGACAGAGTCTTAGCTAATGGTCTTAGTTTGGTTAGCCACTCCCCCATAATCGCAATTCTTACAGATCATTGTTTTAATGAATGATGATTCCACAAAAATATTTAGAATCTGATATAACTGCCCTAATGCATGTTTTTCTGTATTTTGTAGAGAAAAGAAAGGGCTGAAGCACATGCATATAAATTAGAACAAGATCTTGCTCTTTGTAAGTATTATTTGGTAAGATTCTACAGCCTTATGCTGACAATGCGGTACTTGACGATTAAAATGGATATAATGTTTTAAAACAGCGCACAAATGGACAGACTGTTTCAAAACATGATTGACTAGAAATGGACAGACTGTTTCAAAACAAGATTGACTAGAAATGGACAGACTGTTTCAAAACAAGATTGACTAGAAATGGACAGACTGTTTCAAAACAAGATTGACTAGAAATGGACAGACTGTTTCAAAACAGGATTGACTAAAAATGGACAGACTGTTTCAAAACAAGATTGACTAGAAATGGACAGACTGTTTCAAAACAAGATTGACTAGAAATGGACAGACTGTTTCAAAACAAGATTGACTAGAAATGGACAGACTGTTTCAAAACAGGATGGAATTGTAATACAGACGGTTTCAAAACATGACTGACTAAATATGGACAGAGTTTCAAATCATGATTGAATTGAAATGGACAGAGTTTCAAAACAGGATTAAAAGGAAAATAATGATAAATATCCCACTTTTCAAAACAGTATGAAAATATAGAAGCAGTTTTAAAACAGGATTAATCATGGTGGTGACACACAAAATCAAAAATATTGTTTAAGACATTCAGATGTGGGTGGAGTTGAATTAACATCAAAATATTTGTGATTAAGTGGATTATGCATAAAGAAAAATGTCTCTTGTATCTTTATTAAATTGTAACATTTCAATACATGTGCTACTGATATTTTTCCATCCTTTGGGAATTGTGTTTTCTGAAAACTTGTAAAAATTATGAATTGACGTCAATGTATTGTCAAGGCAACCTGGTATTATGTGTGTTAATAGTAGACTTTTCCTACAATTCTTGTCACAATCCTTGTCTTATTATTCTAAGTTATTGAAAAATTGATGTTTGAAATGAGGTTAATAGTCTTTTTTGACTGGCTCTGGAGAGTGTTTATGAGAATTTAGCTCAGATTATGATTTATCTTTTGTTTTTAATTTAAACTATTTTAGACAGTTAAAAACTAAGGCAAATATAAGGTTTGATATTATCTGAATTTGAAAGATTCAAGAATATTGCTTTTTTGTATCTATGTAACGTGATACCTAATATCACCAAGACACGTGCTCGTGATGTATAATATCATTAAGACACGTGCTCGTGATGTATAATATCATTAAGACATGTGCTCCTGATATATGATACCATTAAGACACGTGCTTGAACCAACATAAGACCTGCAATTTCTATTATTACATTGAATTTGATGTAATGTTAATCTACATTTACAAGTACGCTGTTTTTAATCGAAAATCTTTTTCTTTGTTAATAACAAGTCCAGTTCTGAGCTAAATGGAAAATAAAATTGAATACAAACTTAACGTTTTTTTTTTTTAATCAGAGCATTATCAACTTGCCCTGCACCCTAGCCAAGTATTTACCTAGAGTTTTAGAAATATTATAAAATTGGTTTAAATTAGACAATTCTAAAATTCGAACACTAATGTTGGAATTTCTTCCACCAGCATCGCTTTGTGTCTGGAAGGGTATTGCACATACTGTGAAGTTGTGTTTTGAGCATTGGTTAAAAAACTTCGAGGCATGGGTCACTGATGAAATTTTTGGAAGGTCAAAATTTCAAAACTGAAGCAAATACCAAATTTCACAGGCATTTATGATGAACATACTGCATATGTTCTGAACAAAAAGAAAGCCCTCTTTCCTTAGACATGAAGGTCCTGATATTCTCTGGTCATTACATCAAAATGCCTTACTTCTCCAACGTATATACGCCTCAGTTATAAGTTCATTAAGTACAAATAACTACAGAGATGATAGTTTGTATTGTAATGAATAATCCTTGTCATAAGACTAAAAACCTTGCTGAGAAATAAAGCTTTATTGACAGTAGAAGGGAGATAACTATATTCTTAAAACTAATTGCTTTTTTTTATCTATATTAATCTATGTATTATTGTATTTTACAGGGGACCCCACTGGTCAGCATGCTGGGTATTCAGATGCATTTAAAAGTTTATTCGTTGCAAGAGTTGTAAGTTTCATTTCTTTTCTATTGTACATGAAATATGATTAGTCTTGACAAGATTTATGAACGCCACTCCACATAACTGAAGAATGGAAGTCAATTCAAATAAAAATATTTAAGTATAACAACTTCATCTTCAAAATTCACAGCATTTGTATATGAAACATTTCAAAACTTTTAAAATAACTATACATCAAATATAAGATATTTCATTGCTAATATAGCATTTTTACATCAAATATTTCAGTGCTATAACAGCATTTATACATCAAATATAAGATATTTCATCGCTAATAAAGCATTTTTACATCAAATATTTCAATGCTATAACAGCATTTATACATCAAATATAAGACATTTCATTGCTAATATAGCATTTTTACATCAAGTATTTCAATGCTATAACAGCATTTTTACATCAATTATTACTTGCTCACATAGCATTTATACATGAAATATTTCATTGCTAACATGGCATTTTGACATCAAAAATATTTCAATGCTATAATAGCATTTATACATCAAATATAAGACATTTCATTGCTAATATAGCATTTTTACATGAAATATAAGATATTTCATTGCTCACATAGCATTTATACTATAGGCGAAAGCCTTTTCACTAATCCTATTATGTAAATTAATTTTGTTTATACAAAAAAAATAGCATATATACATAAAATATTTCTTTACTCTCTTTTTATTCACACATAAATATCACATCTACATGTAGGCTCTCAGCATAATTTTCTGGGAATCCGTCACTTTGCTTGGCAGGCAATCTTATATGCATTGAAAAGATGTTTTATTCAAATTGAAGAATCCTTAGATTATTACCACATAGAAATGACAAGATAATCTGTAAACTCTAGAAGTTTTTATTGAATGAATAAGTTGAAGATAATTGATTTGAATGTTTTCAATTGGATAACGTCATGTTTTCTCCTAAACCACAAAATGAATTGCCATTGTTTTTACTGAAATTTTTCTTGGCAAAGTTGATGAGCTCTAAATCATTGTGAATTTTCTAAATGTTCAGAGGTCAGAATTCAACCTTTTTGTATATTGTCAATTAAATGATGCAAAAAGGAGGAACTGCTTTCGTAAAGTGTCAAGTCATTAGTTTAGAGAATTAAGCAAGATTTTCTGTGCAAAAGGGCAATAAAGAGTTATAAGAGAAGGTTAAAGATGGTTTTCCTTATATATTAATGTCAAATTATGCAAACTAATTGATTAATTGGTGTTTTTTATTAAATATCATGTACTTTTATTCATATCATTATGTTCTTATTGCACATAATGAAGAGTCTTAATCAATCATAAATGTCCATGTATGTACAGTCTGAATAAACAAAAGACTTTTTGACCTTTCTTCATCTGTCACTCATCGAATTCTGTTGATAATTCTCTTCTAATTTAGCTAATTATGAATTAATTATGGACATGTGAGACAAACTGGTATTTTTCCAAGTCATTAGAACACCTTTACTTTCTACTCATATAAGTATTAGCATTTTCATTTTCATAAATGAAAATAAGGGAACCCATCTTTAAGCTGCTTCTTGGGACACCTTTTTGTTCTACATGGCATTCCCAATCATCAGCTATGCAATTGGGAGCTGTAAAGTGGGACATAAAACTACAAACATGTACATTTTTCTACACTAGCAAGTGGTACAATAAGTGTCCCTTGCTAAAATGTTCAGTTGTTTGCTCTACGTGGCATTCCCAATCTTAAGCTGCCCAATGGGGTGTGAGACTTCAAACATGTACATTAATTTCTACACCAACAAGTCTTAGAAATAAGTATCTCGTGCTGAAAAGAGTTGATTTTTTCTACTCCAAAAAATGGTATAATAGGTATTCACAATGAAAAAGAAAGAAAGTTTTTCATTATCTTATCACAGTTCTGGTCAAAGCTCTAGGGGTTGAATATTAATCAATATATTTAATACACATGAAATACTTATTTCATTCATGAATTGTTAATTCCAACTATAATTAGCATTAGGCCAATCATGCAGTAACTTACCACGCTCAATCCCCCAGTGATTCTTATTATTTCAAATTGAATTTCTACTTTGTCTACCAGTTTTGTTTGTATTTATATAAACATCGTGCATTCAATATAAATGGGTCAAATATCAATGCCTTTTGTATTTAGCACATGGAAAGAGCGCCTAGTCATTCAGATGGGACATTAAACTGAGGCCCTGTGTTCTTCAGACTGTGCATGTTAAAGATCTCTCTCAAGTTGGAAATTGAAAAAGCAGGCTAATGCAGCTGCCCTGGCAAAATTTCCCTCATTGCACTCTGCATGACGTTACTTGGTTTCATTAGCCGACATGGTGCAGAAAAGTAGGACGTAAAACTCCATTCATTTCATTCTCTTTATTTTTTTGATTGCTTCAAAAGTACACAATAAAACTTCAAATTGAATTGAAATTGTGGTATGTATTGCACTACAGATGGAAATTGGCAAAACTAATTACACCAGAAGTAGTCATTTCAGCAGAGCCAAACGACTTTGCAAAAACCATCATCTTTTGCTTGGTTTGTGTACTTATCTTTTTGTATATCTGAACTCATAAATATGATGAAAATGACAAAAGCATTTCTTGTAATCAGCACAAAGAAATGGTATGATTGACCTAAAAGAATATTGGCCTCTTTAGAAATATGCATGAAAATCTCTAGAGTTGTTGTTGATAAATAAAAGGAGATGGGTATTGATTATAAACACACTGTATGTTTTTATGGTAGAGTGGCAGAGTGAATCGCTTCCCCATGGGAACTCCCTAGATCCTCAACATTGCGTAGATAATAATTGATATAGACAAGGAATAATGGCACCAAGCTATTTCTTTAACTCGGACTAAATTATTAAAACATTTTTCATTGAGAGAATCCTTACATTGATTATTTCATCTATATACTGTCTTACTATATTGCTCTAATATAGCTTTTAAGGTTGGGAAAGTCCATAAAATTTTCATCATAGTTTAAACAACTTTCCTTCTTCAATTTACATACTACATTCATTGACTTCAAAGAACTAATTTCTTAAATAATGAATATATGGCAATACTTTATGTGTACTTGGATTCATCAGAGGGATGGTCATCAGGTTTCATCCGAGTCATCATGATCCAGATCCATCAGTCTAGTCATGATCATCCAGATTCATCAGAGGAATGGTCATCAGGTTTTATCAGTCATGATCATCCAGATTTATCAGAGACATGATCATCCAGATTCATCAGTCCAGTCATGATGCTTGGAACAGTGCTCAAAGTGGTTATCATCTTTAGTACTCCTGGATTCATGAGTTGGAAATTTGAGTCGGATTCATTTTAGGATATTGACACTGCACTAGAGACTTCCTGCGGACATTGTTTTATTATAATAAAAGGTGTAATAACTGATAAGAAAGTCAATGAATATATTATATGATAAGCTGTAGGAATGAGTAATTAAGATAGACGTAGTTAATGATTCTATAATTATTAATCTATTCATGTAATCTGTAATCAACCATTCCTGGATTATCATTGACCCATATTAGCACTAGCTAAATTCATCATCATTATGTGTAATTCTACATTTCGACAGTGCTTGCACTGGATATTGCTTAATAATATATTGTGTCTTAATAAGATAAAGTATAGCAGTTTATTCCGATCACCTTTGATTAGTCCTTTTTTCAGAAAAAGGTACACTGAATGACGGCAACAAATGTACACTGAATGACGGCAACCTACAGGTTCTGTTATGAATATTTCAAATCCCCATCATACATGTATATGAAACCTAATATAATTTCTCCACAGTATTTAATACTTTCTAGCCTGATAAATTATCCTTGTATATCACTCTCTGGCTCTAGTCCAAATTATACTCTACATATTCTGTCATCTAAGTTTCTAATATCAACTTGTTTAATTTAGTACAATGGTTGAACTGTTCAAATTGATTACTTCTGCCTTGATTAGGAAAAAGTTTCTAACAAAGGAATCTTTCATAAATAATGCCTTGTGCAAGGAATCACAGGTTTAATCTTGTTTCGGATTCAATTTTGATTGACAGTATATCTGTTAAAAAATTTATTGAATTACCCAAGGGTAAAGCTGCCGACATACATAGTTTCCCTTCAGAACTATACTGCATTGAAACTAAGCTTAAAATAATATTTCCTTTGAACTAGATGCCAAGTGTCCATAAACAACTCTGACATTTGGCAATTCCTGGTAGTCATGGGCATACAATTGCTTCCATTAATGAAACCATGATATCTTGCAGAGTTCTTGTGGAACTTTCACAATAGAACATTTACTGTTCTGGTTGAAAAACATTGATGAATTTCCCTTATTGCATAAAGCCTAAAATTTCTAGTTTAGTAAGTGTATAACCATTAGATTATACAAGCTATATCAATTCAATATCCAGGTAATAATAGACCAGTAGTAGTAGAAGAATAAAACAATGATATATACAATAAGTATTATTATTTGTTGATCTATGGTTGATTGGTAGTTTTATCAATACTACAAATCAGTCTTGTGGGAAATAAGAGAAATTGAAGCATACCCAATATACTGAATAGATACAAGTCTGCAATATTAATCATATTTTTTATATCTATTCTTCCATCTTCTTTTTTTACTTTTATTTGTTCTACTGGCTATTCAATATTATTATTAATATTACCACAACTTATTTCATTAGCATTAATTACTTTACACTATCTACCTAGAGGAACATCATTTGTATAGGATCAAACATACAGTATGTACTGTTCATTCTATGTAAATCAAGATTTTTTGTAGCTTTTTCTCTAAGGTAGTTTCAAAGAAATATCTGTATAGAAACTCCAAGCACAAAATATTAAAGAGACAGGTGCGTCTCAGAAATGAGAATTTTTGTAGCTAAGCCAACTATTATAGTGTTCACACCTCTGTCGAAATTTGAGCCTTTGAGTGTCAAGAATTATGGTGGTTGAATGGTAATATGACACATAAAATTCCTAGTTTGAAGTACCATTCTAGTACTTCTGAAAATTATTTACACATATTATAGACTAAAGAAAACCACAAAAATTCCACATCTGTCCCTTTAAAATAAGAATTTAGCATTCCCTGAACATCAACATAGTATGATGTTATTTTCCTGATTTTCTTTGATTTCAACTATACACTTTTAAGTGTAGCATTAATAACATGTGTTTTGTTTTGTTCTCTGTATTCCAAAGTTAAGTCGACACCTGCATGACATTTTTCTGTTTGGCTTTAAATCGCACTTGTACACCATCAATACCCCTTTGTATGCCATAATCTAATATCATTAGTATTTGACAATTGTTATTTCTTGTTCCAACCGTTTTAGAATTCTATATTTGGCTTTCAACTGATTGTAAAAGTCTTCTGCATTTGATTGCATTTTCATATTTTCTTCTTCAAGATAAAATGTTTTCAAAGTATCTGAAAGCATCAACTTTCTTTTTATATTAAAATTTCAAGTTCAAAACCCTTCTTTACTGAATACATACATCTTTTATTTCAATCAAAATTTGTAGATTCCCACCTAAAGGAGATTGAGGCAATTGGGCATCAAAATCAGAATGCTTAATGCATAATCCCTTATAAGAAAGATTCTTATGTTACCATGCATCATCAATCCTTCTGGATATGATGCTGAATGCATCAAAAAACTTCCTGCTAAGACTTCTAAAAAGAAGTCTGCAAAACTTGATACTTTATTGGGATTGAAACAATAACACTATTAGTAAATTGAGAACCTGGACAAAACACAGTGATACATTTGTGATCAGAATTGAAAATGGTTTAATGGCATTAAGCAGTTTCTTGACATATGGTTTCAATAGGGACAGACCATCAAGGTCAAATATTGATACAATTGTATCAAATATGGTATATAAATATAAGTAATATACTAGCACCACAATAATTACTAGAATTAGTTAAGTAAATGTCAGGGCTAATAATTCTATTAATTAATTTAATGGATTGTGATTTTAAAGGAACTGTAATAGACCACAATCTAGAGCAGTGGTTCCCAACCTATTTCAGTCTTCACACCCCTGGAGCAATTGTGGACCTTTCACGCCCCAAAAAATTGTGCCAGTAACTATGTAACTATGCCAGTTAGCCACACCCCTGACACCCTAGTTCCACACCCCCAGGTGGTGAAAACACCCCAGGTTGGGAACCAGGGATCTAGAGAAATGGCCATAACCGTTTTTAAAAATTTTGCATTTTATATTTAGAAAGCCAAAATGTAACAAAATAGGTAACAGATTATTTTTAAAACTGTTCTTTTTTGCTTCAAATTAATCTAAAATATTGTTGAAATTTTAAGTCCAGCAGTTCCGATATTGAAAGTTTTTTTTAATCAATTGGTCACCCACGTCTCAGCTCAAAGAAATATTTGATATCTCGCTGGAGGTTTTCAAGTGGAAAAATTGACCTTAATGTCTAAATCATTAACAAACAAGTTAATTTTCATTATTTAATGATTTCTACTAAGTAAATGGGGGAGACCTTACACATGATTACAGATAATATAACTGGCCGTCAAGCTGTTGACAAAATTAACAATTAAACCACATTGTACCAGATTGTATCACAATTGTGGCTTTTAATTGATTTTAATTCACAATTTTTGTGTAGTCACAAGAAACAAAAAATCTCAGAAAGAACATGGTTTCTTACTGATAACAAAACACAACACAATGTTATAGAATATAATACACTTCTTTAATAAGGTTAGGCACATCTGATGACGACACGTGTATATTGTGTTGAAATGTTATGTGCCTAACCTTATTAAAGAAGTGTGTTATATTCCATAATATTGTCTTGTGTTTTGTTATATGTACTCCTTGCTTCTTTATGTCGTTCAAATCTTACATGGTTTCTAACTATCTGAATTTTTAGAGGTTATTTCTCTCGGAACCAATAAGGAATAATTATTTTCTGAAGATGTCCCTTTTTGATGAATATTGATTATGTGGCCAGTGTAGTTAGTAGAAAGAAAATTTGATAATTATATGATATTTTGTACGCTTACTTCATTGCCACTTAGAAAATGCCAAAAATTTGACCAAATATTCTATATCTACACTAGTGCCAAATATTATGCTATTACTGTCAAATACCAACTATGTTGATAAATGGCTGAAATGAAATTTTTGGCAGTTGTTACAAGTTCAGGTACAAGTCTTAAAATAAAACATCTCAAAGATGTTGTATTACCTGAACATTGGAATCCTGACTTCCTTCAGCAAAAGATGGATTGAAAATATTTAGTCATTTCTGTCATAGACTAAACAGCTCAAAACTTGACATTTTCAACAATTGTTAAACTTAACTGGCAAACACAGCAAAGCAGGTTAACATTCAAACTTTAAATGCATTTTTGGAAAAAACATTTATTATTGTATCATTTCAATTTAATCTGTATTACTCAATTTGATAATTGATGCAAAAAAAGTATGTTCTCTTCTTGTGACCTTGGCCAGTGCTTCTATAGGGAGAGTATCTTCTATAAAACCCTACACACAGAAATTTAGCATTAGCACTGTCACAAGAGACATGGACATCAATGAGCCTTTTTATTGTTTCTTGGTGTTTTGGTAGACAGGAATTTCTCGTAAAGCATATATAAGATATCTCACCTTACTAGCTGTAACTCTGAACATCCCAACTCTGTAATGCATTCAGAATAGTGGGTGAAAAAAAATCTAGTCCATGACATCCACATTAATCAAATTATAGAGGTAGAGATTAACAGTTAATATGATATTATTCTTAGAGGAAAAAAAAAAACAACCAACATCCCCATTCCAAAAACTCTCAACAACTAATTATACATTCCTATGTTGTCATTATCTCGGTATACAAGACAACTTGTCTTCCATTATTCCTTTGTTTCTCCAACCATGGCTTTCAACTAGAACGCTCACTGATGACTTAATAAGTTGACAAAACATCTACAATTATTACAGTATACCAGTTAAACAATAGTCTTGTATTGGATATTTAATGTGTTAGACTGGTATATTATACAGAGAGCTTTGCGAACGTTTATATATCTCTTGCACTGGTAGTGTAAACCAGTGTCTTTATTTGATAGCTGTTGGGAACAGCTTGATAGAAGTAAATTGTATACTTATATAAGTAAAGTTTGCCTTGACAACATTTGGTTTTCATAGAACACGCATATTATCCTACTAAGGTTGTTATGTATTTTGAGTGTTCAATTGGAAAGCACCGTAATTGTAGATGCTATCTGCCAGTGGTTTTAATTAGTAACAAGATAGAATTAATAGATTACAGGTAGCTTGTTATATACCATAATCCACCTGTCAAATGTACTCATTGGCAGAAATGTATTTGAACATGGTTTAAGTTGTCTGCCCTTGTTTGCATTGAGAAACAGGACAGGACAACAGCATCAGATCTATTTTAACTGTTATGGAAACTCCAAAAGGCATTGTTCATAGAATATGAGGTCTTGGTCTAGTGTCACATTCTCGATTCAGATGTTAGTTTAAGTTGTCTGCCCTTGTTTCGGCAATGCCATGATGTTTGCATTGAGAAAAGTATTGCCAGAACAACAGCATCAGATCTATTTTAACTGTTATGAAATCTCTAGAAAGCATTGGTCATAGAATATGGGGTCTTGGTCTAGTGTCACAAACTCGATTCAGAGGTTAGTGAGAAAGATACTAACTGTATTGCACATGTTCAAACTCTCAATGCAAATGATCTTACTGCAATTTAAGGTCAGGCCGAAGAAAAGATGTTTTGTGAGAGAAAATGTAATATGGTATGTTGATAATGAGGACCACCCCCAGGGAGATTTACCTGATGGTTCACTGACTAGGAAGATTAAGTATCCATGATTATTTCTGGAAGAAATCTTGCGCAACTTTTCACAGTATTGAAAAGTAATCTAGAATTAATGATCTTTCATTATATAGTTGGGAAACTAAAATAATCACCCGTTTCTGATATGAGGTCTTTTGATCAGCTAATGAAACTAATTTGTGTTTACGCTTATCTACTGTTAGGTAAGAAAAATAATTACACTGAATGTGTTGGATAGCTTGAAGATAACAAGAGCTATGTTATAATCCTTGTGAGAAATATATTGATTAGATAGACATAGATGACTTAAGACACCCTTTTCAGGATTACTGAACACTGTTATGGTTATTAGCTTTCTTGAGAGTTTCATCAATGACAGTAGCAAGAGTTTCAGAATTATGTCTTGAAGTCATTCTTGCAACTGTCCATCTGACAATGTCCAAGGCTACAGTTTCCTTGTACTAATAAAAACCTCATGATGTCATGCTTGTATAATTTATCCAAAATTGTACGAATCTCGCCAAAAGGCTCAGCAAAGAACAATGTTGAAGTTGTTTAACTGATCTGGGAACTGTAATGTATGTAGATGTTAATAAGATTGATATAATGGCTTTTGGTGGTAATATCTATAATCAAGGGACCACTGGAATACTCGATATCTCTATACAATATTTCCGAGGGACATGATTTACATAACAAGATCTATAGTTAAAATTTTATTTACCAATCCTGATAGGAATATACATCTCTGAATGGCCATTTGAAGACTGGATTGTTACTTCTACGTTTTCTTGAAGGAATTAAAAAGTGTATCTAGTTTTTTTTATTTACTCAAAATGTACATGGTCACTGTTTACACCAATGCTATCATATTTTAGGGGGAAACTTGACAGTGTCTTGACTGCTCATTTTACTGGTCAAAATACTTTCTCATGTTGACAAGTGGCCTGTTTAATTGCTTAATGGGCCCTTAAAGGAATAGTCCGCTTCATGATGAATTTCAAGTTTTCTGGTAACAAACCCTTCAAATGTAATAATGTTTCGATTTTGTACCAGATCGAACAGAATTACTTTTTACTGCATTTTAATAAAAAATAAGGGGGGGTTTCCCAGTCTCGATAAAGCCAAAGTCATCAGTGCAGATAGTTTTGTTGTACTTCTTGTACTGTCAAATAATTTAAGCCTATACTATAATATCTGTATGAAAATGAAAATAAAGTCAGCTATAATAAAAAGATATAAAGACAAGACTAATGGAATTATATTTGGAGGAAGTTAATACTATTAAATGTTGTCTATAAGTAGTAGCTACAGGCTATGATCTGTTGATAATGATGCCGATGTTGGCACCATGATAAAAGGTATTTAATCCTCTCGGCTCTAGTCTAGTCTGGTCTGCAGGCAGGTGATCAGGAGACAAGGATTCAATCTATATTGATTGACTCGATAAACATTGGACTGGTTAATACCAAGCAATTTCTGGGCTCCTTTCCTTTGAAATTATACCTTTCCTGATAAATTCTTAAAATTTGAATTTGAGATTTTTGTTTAAAGTCACATCAAAGCTTCTGTGTTATTGCAAAAATTGTAAGACCTATACAAAAATACGTCAAAACTGAAGTATATAGTTATAGCAGTTTTAAATAGAGTTTTTTGAGAGTAAATGAGAAAATGATAATGAAGTAATGCTCAAGAAGGAAAAATAACTTCTAATGACAGAAATAGAAAAAGACAGAAATGCTGCCAAAGCAAGTAAATCTTTAATTGAATGGAAACAAAATATCATTATGTAATGCTCAAATTTGCTTCTTTCATGTCCGCTAGTTCTGATTTGTAACAAATTCTGTTTTATGATTAATATTTGTAGTACTATTAATACCATACAATATTCTGTCAAGATAACAACAAATGTTTTTCATGTATTTATGTTATGGAGAATAGAAAATCAGTATTAGTTTAGTTCAGTAGAAGTTAGACAACTCTGTTATTACTATTATTATTCAAGTATGAGTAGTTTATTAATCACAATATACTGCTACTATTACATGTATTATTTTCCAATAATTCTCTGTCTATTAAAAGGATTGTAGAATTTAAAGGGATTGTAAAGAGGTTTTCTAAATTTTGTATGCGTATCAGGGACACTGACAGCATCAAATTTCTGTGGTTCCTGCAATTCCACTAAAACTAACACGTTTTATGATGTCACTAATTTCCGGTCCAATAATTTCCAATGATCAATTTGGTGAAAAAAAGCATTTTGATAGGTTGATAACCTCCCAATGAACAATATTGTTGAGTTAACTGAATAAACTAATTCTTATGTTATATAGAACATTTCCACAATATTTGATACTTGAATTTATCAAGTGGTATTGAATTATTAATGGTAATATCATAATACTATAGAAATAAATATGAAATGGAAGAAACAACTTAGACTAATAGATAATTAAGAAAAAATTATTGAGTAACAACACTTAAGATCAGAATTCCAAGCGAATTTTTTTTGTCTTACATCATACTGTTGGTTGACACTTTACGTTTGCTTTGATGCTTGGTTAACATGAAATGGTAATCAATTTCAAAAGTTTTGAGTGGAATTGGAAATTTTATTTTGTGCTTTATGTGGATACAGAAGTAAGCTTTTAGAAATTGATAACAATTTCTCAACTTCATGCAGGAATAACTGAATTATCTTTGTAATTGTGTTTCCAAGCATCAATTGTCAGGAAAGAAGCTATTTCTGGAAATTGACCTGATCTCTTTAATACTGCCAATTTACAGCAATGGCAGGAGACCAAACCACCACTATTAACTGAGTTGAAATGAATTTTAAAAGGTCAATTACACTCCAGAGCCAATTATCGTCAGCACTTCTGCCTTTTATTTTCTCACCAACTGATTACAGTCAATTGTGGGTACTTACTACCGACAGCCTTCGGTAGAAAATTAACTGTTTTTTTCCTTTGTGCTACTTTTGCTATAATGAGATTGACTTGAAATAATGATGTTGGTGGTTGGTATGTGGCTCATTTTTAAAAACAAATAGGTGGAAGTCTAGAAAAATCCTTTAAAACTTATTTAAATTTTGGTCTTTCATGGTGTTAAAAAATTTAAAAATGGACACAGGGAAGGTCCAGGGTTTTGAAGTTGCAGTCTGAAGATTCATGATTCTTGTGTCATTCTGGCTATACAATCTGAAATCATTCAATTCCCTTCATTCGAACACTGCAGTCTTTGGCTGCGTATTCTCGAAAAGATCTTAGCGCTAGAATGTCCTAGAATCAATATTAGAAGATAAGAACCTAGGACATCCTACCGCTAAGATCGTTTCGAGAATACGTGGCCTGTTGTATTTGAAGTTGTTCATGGCAACGCTTTCGTTTATATGTTTCTTATTAATGATATAAAATAAACGCTATATTTAGCAGTTATTATGTTTAATTTTATTCAATTTGTAAACAAAATTTTTTTTTGTCAAACTCAACATTAGAGGCATGTATATTCCTTGATATAGTTACAGCACTGGATGTGTTGATAATGTCCTTAATACTGTATATAGAATTTCATATAGTTATATAGCTAGCTTTAATTATTGTAACCATTAACTTTAAATAATGTCAGAATTTCAATAAATCGTGTTATATTTTTAATAGAACCTATATTACTCTAGGAGACAAGTAAATATAACCTCATATCAGTTTATCAACACACTTTTAATGATGTTAAAAACTAGAATATATGACACAGATAGAATCATGAAAATTGATCTTCGACACTCATATTTCTATGTAATTATTAGAGAAAATTAACAAAATATTACATTGATTTTTAGTACCAGTCTTCATTTTGTTGTGACTGTGTGCCTATGCAAGTTTGGGAACTTAATGCAGTATTGTATCATACCCAAAAATAATTATAAACTGAAAATCAATT
The DNA here is from genome assembly GCF_000327385.1 of Lottia gigantea. Lineage (NCBI taxonomy): Eukaryota > Metazoa > Mollusca > Gastropoda > Lottiidae > Lottia > Lottia gigantea. Next base: position 141,583 of record NW_008710834.1, on the reverse strand, counting down.
GACACTGACAAATTGAAGAAAAATTAAAAGAATGGAGTTTTACATCCTACTCTTCTGCACCTGAAAGGGCAACATTATGCAGTGTGCAATGGGGGTAAATTTTCCAGGACAGCGGCATTAGCCTGTTATCTTTTGATTTCTATCCGAATGACTAGATGCTTTTTCCTATCAGCCCCTCTGACCTGCATCACTGACAGAGGTAAACCTGGTTGAAAGATATTATCTCGACCTATGCCAGGATTGAACTCTGGACCTTTAGGTGAAGAAGCAAGCGTCTAACTCACTGGGCAACAACAAATTGAAGTAAGCGTATATCAAAGATCTAAAGATGCAAGCAATGCCTAGACAGACATTTGATATGATCATATAACATCATCCAAAAGTAAGTGATGACACATTTAGATGAGAAAATTGGAACTCTTTAAAAATAACTGTGGAATATTGAAAAAGTGTATTCATATAATGTTAATATTTGAAGTAAACAGATGTAGCCAAAAAATTTGATATGAGAATTTTACAAACTATATACACGGCTATATCAAAATTTGTCTCATCAATTATTGATAATAAATCTGAATAATCCTGTAGGTATTAGTAATAGAATGATGACTATAGAATATATGTCTCCTTTGATAATTCCTGATTATATTTCCATGACTTGTGCCAGTAAGTACAGTTGAAATATGATGTATTTGAATGAGTCCAAGGTTGGCTTTGATGCCATGCTGCTCATAAATTGCTATTAGCTGCTTGCCATCATTCTTGTATCTGGTTGTCAGTGGGATACATACTGTTTTTAATGAATAATTCCTTCAATTGCTTGCTCTTCTTGGCTAGGATGAAGAATAAATTCAGGTTATATTGAGGAATACGGGGAAATTATCTTGGCATAGATTAAAAGGAAAATTGATCTTTGGTAATGGCGAGTATCACATGTCAGGTACGAGAGATAATAGATTGATACTGTATTCTGTATTCAGATCAATCCATTGTCTTCAATAATAGATCCGTTCTTAATAATGTTTCACTACTCTTCTGGTCTGGAAATTCATTATAACATATATATAGATATATTGTTATTCTGGTCACATTAGAGTTTAAACCAGAGTTTTTGCCAAATTTGACAGATACTTAATCCTTCGGTTGGATTGTCGAGCCAGAAAAGTTGTTGTCTGTGATATATGTGGGCCTTATTGTCTGAGCAAAGTAAAAAAAATTTAAAAATTTGTTCCATTATTTTAATGAGAATTGGAATAGCAACCTCAAAATGTCTTTGCGGTGATGAAAATATAAGCATAAGGACACATTATGTCTTCAAAATTTGTTTTTATTGAGGACAATTTTCAGAAAAAAATGGTTTTTTTTTCAATGTTAACTTATAAAAGAATATGTTTTTATCAACGCAAATACATTCTTAGACTGACAGTACTGATGGCTAATATTCCATTTAAATTATATCGAAAAAATTCCAAAAACTTTTTTATTTGCTCAGACAATAGCCAATTTCTGTTAATAGGGTTTTATGCAATCTATGATTTAAAACAGCTATTAGGATAGGTTTGAGCTGTTCTGAGTAATTGACGACTGATCCCAAATATAGTTACAGACACATTTTTAAAAAATGAATTTTTAAGGCTTTTGAATCAGAATAGGTTCTCTTTAACTAAATGTAATGCTGTTTTCTGTATCAGCGATTTTGAAGTAACATTATTGAACATTTTGGACTGAAGACAATTACGTGTGATTAAGTCTGGTGTTCATTGTTACAATTCAAACTCACACAGCTGAACTTGAGATGATAAATTACTAGTCTTTCTAATTATTTCAATACATTACTCTTAAATTTACACTTCTCTACTCTCATTTTCATTGGATGCTTTCCAAAGTCTGACAATAAAGCTCTGCAAGTAATATTGTTGTGCAGTCAATTGAATTGTTTGAATGCTGTCTGCATGTTGATTATGTCTCCAACTAGAGAAAGCCATTAAGCTAACTAGATACCAATATGTGGAGTAAACATAACAAGTCATTCCTTATGTAGGGTTGTATTGGGAAGGTAAAATGGCAGAATGTTGTAGTTGGAAAAGGTTAAAGGGGAACAGTCAGCATTTTCAGGTGTTGATTTAGGTCTTGAATGTGCTTTAATAGTCTCAAGAAGTACTAATGCACAAAAATGGCATAATCCCTTCAAATATACCTCAAACTAGAAATTTCACTGTCTATTTCTATATATGTTTTTTCTATATATGGCATAGTCTCACTAAAATTCGATTCAAATTTTTAATTTTCAAACGTAAATAATTATGGATTGTATTATTATTTTTGGGGTTTATAATTTTTTCAAGAGAGTGGGGTTGTTAAACCAATGCCTTTAGGATCACCTGAGCTGGCATCTCTTTAGGCATCTCAAGAGACAAAGCTGTTTTGGCAAGTGTGATTGCTTTTTTTGCCTTTTATGCTCAGCGTCTGACAAGAGTGATAAAATGTTGCCTGTTAGATTAGTAGTATATTCTAATATATTCCTATCATGAAGTTAATAAAAATAACTGAATTTACAGAAAGAAATGTCTGGCAGCCATGATTTTGATTCTGCAACTCGGCGTTAAATTGTAAAGATAATTGTCACTTGAAAGTGAAATTTCCTGCCATATTCAGTCTGAGTAATAATATGACTTTACCAGCCAACTTTTATTTTATATATGTCTGGATTATTCAGATCAAAGACAGCTCTCAACAGGATATTTTTTTTTTACTGTAAGTGAGGAATTTGTTGAAAGCAAATCTTTGTACTGATTGCAGAAAAGAGAAATGAAATGAGTTATATGGCCGATTTCAGTCAGTGGGTTGATTTGTGGAATTAGTCCACACCTCTCGCTAGACCTTCATTAAAGATCTGTATCCTAAGAGGTGACAATCAATGAATCTATCGACTATTGGCTGTCTTGATCTACTTAACTCTTCACTGGAAAAAAAGTTCGGGGAAAAAGATAGGATGTGACAGGTTACAATGACCTGTAGACTTGATCAATAAGACTTAGTGAGATGTCAAATTACCTTTTTAACGATATGCTTACTGAATAGACAAACAAGAGTGGCATTACTTTCTGACAATTACTTATGACTGAAACTATGTCCACAAGACTTAAGATCAGTTCACAGAGAGCGAGGCATCGGGGTAATATAAGCCTGGATAATCAATCCTCTTTAACTGAATATCCAGACTCTAGCAGTAACATACAGACTGTAATTAATGGCCCTGTCATATTTTAATTCATTGTCTGTGTTTAAAACTTCATTACAAAGAAATATTGCCTGCTCGCCTTCTCTGCATTGAATTGCAAACTAGTCTTATTTCCAATTTATTTCTTTATAGTGATACTTAATTGCTCTCACTAGTGGTAAATGAATGCTTAGAGGATTATATTCTTTTAAAATATAGATTAAATATTATAATTACAAAGTATCCAGGTCCATTGATAGCAAAGTTAAAGCCTAGACAAATAAAACCAAACGATGTAACTTGTGTTTAACTGAAAAGCTTTCCACCATTAATGCCCCTAAGCACACTTCTTTAAACAAGGTTCTGAACTTGCCTGGAAATGCAGCCATGAATTAAGTTCTACTTGTCCAACTTCAGTAGGAACGCAGGCTGAAAATAGGTCAGTTGTCTGAAGATCATATAGCATGAAACTCTGAGTTACAACATGATTCAAGTTCTATGTCACTCTATTGATGTATTGAGCATTATTTTAACGGTGAAAATATTTTATTATATAGTAAAGATACATTTATGATAAGAATATATCAACTCACTTCACAAAGCATACTAAATTCTCTTCCATTCAATAACCATGAAACAACTCAAAAGAAGCAAATTGGTCTAGTGTAGAATATGATGAGTTATATTTTAGGACTTAGAACAGAATGCTAGACTCAAGAATACATAATGATAGTCTGATATATATTTATATCTTCTTATGCTTTATATAACTAGACAACAATGGCATTAGTCTAGCTTTTATTATTAAAATTGAATAGTCAATAGTTGTGGATGATTGAGCTAGACACTTGTTTGCTAATGTAATAGTCCACAATTGTATCACAGCATAGTTTGACATATAGCAACCTAGTTTCCAATCAGACAATAAACTGGCACCCCATGTGCTACAGGCTGTGCACATTACTGAGGTTTTCTAAATTTTTAATGTGTATCAAGGACACTGATGGCATCTATTTGCACCATTCCAATTTTCGATCAGACGTCTGTGGTTCCACTAAAATTACATATTTTATGATGTCACTAATCACGAAGGACCTTATATGATAAAGCATATTTTGTTTTAGTGGAATTGCAGGAGTAGGTCTATGATGCTGTTCTGACATAATTGCTTACAGCAGAAAATCAATTAGGGTGTAAAACTCCATTCATATCATATGATAAAAGAATATGTTATTCCTGGCAGTATTGGTCATTACTATAGATAATGATGTATAACTGTCATTGATCAATACTATTATGTAATGTCCTAATAATTGTTACATATACCGAAGACAAGTTATACACAGTGAGTTATATATGTAATTGTTGTAGATGATATAATCAGATGATTATAACAAGATCTATATGACCACATTCTAGCTGTCATTGATGAATTAGCATTCATGTAGACATTTGGCTGGGGTCATTGCTTCTTCCAGTTAGTTAAACCTTTGAAATATCTGTGTGAATTTATTTCATTTATTCTGACACATGTTTGTCTTGTCCATCAACAATTCAGACCGAGGTCTTATTGAATCCGTATGGAAGTAGGGCTGCTGGATACAAAGAGCTGCAGGCTTTGAAAGTTGATCAGTTGCATGCTGTGGAAGTTCATCAAGATTATCAAATTTGCAAAATTTGACCCAGATTGAAATTCTTGTTGCATTAACTCATGAAAATATTGATTTAAAAAAACCATTAAGTTTCTGATGAAAATTGGTGATCATCATCTTAGTTTTGACCCAAGGCTTGGCAATATCTCTTGGATGTAATCAGTAAGCTAATTCATGTCCATACTGATAAATGCAGTTTCAGCATTGATGTTGAAGCTTTTAACAAGGACAGTTATCCAATATTCATGGTTAAGTCAGTGCTCATAGTTTGCTGCAGAGACAACATCCAATGTCTGGTATTTCAGTAGCAAGCTCTATGATCCACAACAAAACATAACCATAAGAGTGATATAATGGAAATTAGACAAAAATGATAAGACACAGCTAATGGATGATGAGACTTGTCATATTTGTCTGATGTTATCCCAGAATAAAGCTCATCAGGGAATTTGTTATATATATATATAAAAGTTGTAATTAAGCTAATGAGAATTTCTGACCGAGTCTGTTTTTTTCAAAACAAACTTGTGGATCTGTTGGCACTGAGTATACTTCTATTATAATGTTTATTCTTGCCACAGATGGTATATTTCATGAATATTACAGTTTATGACCTTCATCAGAATTACCCAACAGTAGGGTCAGAATGTTATTTTCTGAAAATGTCTTACTTTGAATCAGTACTTGGTCAATATTTTGCCTTGAATGGCAATCTGTATGCAAATACCGTTCAAACAATTCTAGTTTAATTCCCATGAGGTCAAAGTTAATAAGTATCTTGATCGACTGTGGTATTCTGAATTGGAATTGAATTTAAAAGTTGTTTCTGCTTTTTGCAAGTTCTGCTAAAGCCATTGTCTGTACAGATTCGCTAATCCCAAATAATTCTCTTAAAGATAGGTTTCCTTACTTGTTAGTGTCGAATTAAGCAAACTATTTGATTAATTGGTGTTTCCAGTGAATACATTGTATTCTCAATCATATCATTATGTTCTTATGGCATATAATTAAGAGTTTTAACCAATCATAAATGTCTATGTATGTACAGTCTGGATATACAAAAGAAAAGACTTTTTGACCTTTCTTGATTGGTCACTCATTGGAATTCTGGTGGTACTTCTCTTAATTTAGCTAATTAAGAATTAATTATGGACATGTGAGACAAACTGGTATTTTTCCAAGTTATTAGATCACCCCTACTTTCTATTCATATAAGTATTAGCATTTTCATTTTCATAAATGAAAATAAGGGAACCCATCTTTAATGAAATGTTAGTGGTAATTAATATTACATGCCAGGTGTTCTCGAATATTATAATATTATGTTCATTTCTTTGAATTATTATTCATTATTCTTATTTGTCAACTATTTATTATAAAATTAATATATTTTTAAAAGTTAAAGCAAGGAAATGATATTAAAAGCAAGAAAATCCTGAAAAATACAGGCTTGATCTAGAAATATAGTGCTATTTTTTCCTTAGAGGAAAATACCGTTCGATCCTTGTTTAGTTTTTGTGTTCTAAGTATAACAAACTCAAACTTAATCAAAACCCATTTTGGTACATATGACATTTTTCCACCTAAGGTCTTTCAATCTGTTCGGAATTGTCATATATAATCCTTTGATTTTGAATGAATTGTGTTCACTTTCTTTGGATTTGACAAAGTATACATTAATAATGTAGACATGGTAAAGAAATGTGTATTACATTGAGTTGCTACTGATTATTATCTAATATAGCCTGAAGCATAGATTTCTTGTAGACAAAGTCAAATGGAGGATTCATTTTCTTTTCTACTAACTTCTTACAAGCATATAATCAGTCCACTTAAAGATGCTTGCTAGAAATGCTCTGATGATAACAGAAAAGTTATGTTTGAAAATCACAAACAGTGTTCAGTTTTTTTAATTTCTCATGATCATATATATGGTTATTTCCACAATCGCCTTGGAATACATGAACAGCCATGCTTTAAGATTGTAGATGTTCAACCATCAAGCATTGGTGCTCAAAGGGATTTGGATTGATTTCAGTGACAAAAGATTCAACTGTGATTTCAAACGTTTCATTAACTTAATTGCCAAATGTATAGTGTTTCAGCTCTTATGACTTTCTGATCTTTGATCAACAGGTCTATTTAATGGTATTTATAATAATAAAGATTGTCCCAAATATCTAAGAGACATTGTTGGTTACACAATATGTGGCTATGCTGCCAAATATTAGCTTGTAATTTCTTTAAAGGAAACTAACTTCTATTTTGAGTGTAAGCTAACTTCTATCTTGAGTGAAAACTAGCTTCTATTTTGAGTGAAAACTAGCTTCTATTTTGAGTGTAAACTAGCTTCTATTTTGAGTGGAAACTAGCTTCTATTTTGAGTGTGAGCAAGTTTCTATTTTGAGTGTAAACTAGTTTCTATTTTGAGTGTAAACTAGCTTCAATTCTGTAGAAAAAGTCTTATGTCCTCTATAGAATCCTGATTCTACCTTATAAAAACCTATTATTCTCTATAAATATGGCACAAGAAGCTTATTTCCATTTAATTCCAAGTTATAGACAGCCACTATGTTATTCTAACTGATGATATTTACCTAAATTCTTTACTACTTCTGGAAATTCATGGGAAAAAAAATAGAAAACCAAATATTTATGAAAAGTGTAAACCTACCCCTGAATAGTGAAACATGCTCATCTTGACAGGCTATGTAGGGCACTTCATCAAATCCAAATGAAAGGCTACTACAGGGTTGTTGAACATCTAAGGAAAGATTAATCCAGATGGGATGAAAAGGGTGTTGGAATGAAAAACTAAGGCTAACTTTCATGCATAATTCGTTATTGGTTGGTCCTTATTATTGACCAATTATTGGACTAATTGCTATACTAATCAACTCATAGTAGTATTTTATCCCATATTTCACATGCTTCACTTTAACTTTCACTTTTACTCCGGCCATTGTTGTTTATCCATCGTGTACACTAAAATATTCAAAATATTTTCTTCGATTAATTCAACACTGGCACTATTTAGATTTCTTAATATCCATATATATCACACTCCATGAAGTGAGTTAAACAATACTTATAATTCAGTAGGGAGAGCACATTTCCATTTTTATTATATACCACATTGTAAATAGATTGATTTTACTTTTCTATTGTATTCCACTATTGTGATGCTTTCCATGTGTAAAATACAGACCATCTAGTCTTTCTATTTGACCACATAATATTTTACTCCAACCGACAAAATACAACAATCCTTGTATATCAAACATTTTACGTAAACCGAGCAAAATTTTATCTGATTTTTTTCTTTCTAATTTCACAACTTTTAATCACAAAACTACCTTAAAAAACTGAGCCATAAATCACAAGAGTTGTAATCGCTTGTTCCACGAGATTTGTTCAAATTGATTTTGCCATCACTTAGAAACTGATAAAAAATGATATTGTATAAGATAAAATTCGAGTTAAAACATAGCAAGACTGTTTGAGAGATAGGTTACAAGTAGCTATTGATTTCTTTGCAATTTTAATTCAAGCAGATAAAATGGGTGTTCATAAAGTCACTGGTTTTGTTTGTCATTAAAACCCAGACTTAAGTCCCTGATGCGCAGGAAACTATTTGACACTGTGAATTTACGATTCTCAATACCTTTAATATCTGTCGAAATCGTCACATCTCTTCATGTCTATCATGACAAAATCAAATTTCACTCTCATAATCCACAACCTTATACGTATGAAATATTCCCATTGGATACACTATCTAGTCATTTTCACGCTTGTTAATTTAATTCCATCACATATTTCGCCCATTAAAAGTCCAGAATTGGGTTTGGAAGCCTGGTTGAGATATATAAAGCCAGTCTTGATCAGTTAAACTTGCTTCCAAGTCAGTGACTGTAAGCCATGTGCTGGTCTTCACTACTGTCAACGTTGATTAGCTATCTTCAATACATCTATCCTTTTCTACACTGCCATTAATTCCTTCCTGCCTGTCGAGGATCAATGCTGCTTTATGACAACGGATGTCCAGTTCCCAGATAACAATAGGCTGAGAATCTAACTAGGTATAATCTACCACGGGAAGACATTACACAGTTTAATAGATACAACTATTATAATCATAATCTATGCATTGCTTGAAGTAGAATGAACACACGGTACTGATATTATGTGGGGGTTGACATTGTCGGCGGTGTGTGTGTGTTCAACAACGATGACGACAGTATGGTTGACTATCAGTGACAGTGTATAATATGTAGTTTGTCATTACTATTGTTATAAGGCTGGTGATAATAATGTATATTGCCTTGTCGCTGGACTATTGTCTTCTACAACATGGGCTTTTATTGTGTCATGAACCATCAATTGATTTTCTTTTCAAAGCTTTATTATCTAAGATAAGCTTGATAATACCTGTGATAAAAACTTTCAAGTTGTTTGTTGCAGAAAGCAATCACATGGTGAATATATTATGTTACAGACAGCTCTCACACTCTTTTGGTGAACATATTATGTTACAGAAAGCTCTCACACTCACTTGGTGAACATAATCTGTTACAGAAAACTCTCACTTGGTGAACATATTATGTTACAGAAAGCTCTCACACTCACTTGGTGAACATAATTATTATGTTACAGAAAGCTCTCACACTCACTTGGTGAGCATATTATGTAACAAAAAGCTCTCACACTCAATTGGTGAACATATTGTGTTACAGAAAGCTCTCACACTCATTTGGTGAACATATTATGTTACAGAAAGCTTTCACACTCACTTGGTGAACTTATAATGTTACAGAAAGCTCTCACACTCATTTGGTAAACATACTTTGTTACAGAAAGCTCTCACACTCACTTGGTGAACATAATATGTTACAGAAAGCATCGTTTGGTGAACATATTTTTCAGAAGGCATTCTTCGGTGAACATATTATTTTTCAGAAAGCATTGTTCTGTGAACATATTATGTTCCTTAACTTTGGCTCACTAAGCATGTATGATCTTCTGAACACCATTGTTCTATCTCTACTCTTTTAACTGGTTTCCCCGTCTTCACATGGTGCAGAAAAGTAGTACGTAAAACTTTCATTTTCCAAAGCACTGCTTTTTAAATTGACAGGTTCTTTTAAACTGCTTGATGCTTTGTATTTTATCATAGTCATATGATGCGTAAGTGATAACATATATTGATTTACATCAATTATTCACAAATACCTTCCATTCTGATCTAACCAAGGAGAAAAAATACACGTAAATGTAACAACTTAGTTTCTACTGTATCATTTTTGCACTATCAATATGCCTTTTTGTGTCGACTGCTTTGATATGCATAACTGACTGTAGTAAACCTCTCTGGGGTATTTGCAAGGAAATCTGAAAAAATTATGCCAGCATGTTTTTAAAGAGACGGATGTGCCATTTTTTGAAACAATCATACCTTAGTCTCAGAAACAAGAATATTTTAGCTTAGCCAATTTGTAATAGTATTTTACAACTAAAAAATTTAAGCCTACAAATTTATGTGTCCAGAATTATCTGTGTTTGAAAGTTTGAAATGAGAAGTCGTCTTTTTTTGAGTCATTGCCATAAATAGTATAGACATGTATAGAAATAAGAAAAGAAATTCTTTGTTTGAGATATTTTTGAAGGAATTATGGGATTTTCATACATTTGAAGACTATTGACATATATATTCTAGACTCAAATCAACACCCTTAAATGACGCATCTGTACATTAGTATAATTGGTTATAGTCAAAACTATATTGCTGTCAGTCCTATGTAGAATGGGTTTCCTGACACTGTTATCTGCTGGTAAATAAACCATTAAATCTAGGACTAGGAACTGAGAATCTTAAAGAGACATTGTCAACACCAGATGTTTATTTCTATTAAACAGTCAGTATGTGTTTTCTTTCTGACACTATACAATTTCTTTTGATCAGTATAAATAGACAATTTAGGTTCTCGTGTAATTAAACTTCCATCTCACTTTTATTTCAAGCGGTTAAATTCCGCTCAATATTACATTTCATTTCCTTCTATTTTTTTGTGAATTTTATATTAACCCAAATGAGATAGGTTATCTATTTATTCGATCTGGAACATTCAAGCTTGAGGAAACCTTTGAAGAAATAGAATAGAGTTTGATAAGGATAGCAACTGAATTGGTCTCTTGTACAAGGTTAATACTCCCAGCCTCTTTTTTATGAGGATGGCAACCTTGCTCATTTTACAAGGATACCAATTTAAGCTATTCTTATACGGAAGGCAACTCAAGCTGATTTTACACAAGGATGGCAACTTGTGCTTATTTTACACAAAAATGGCAACTTGTGCTCATTGTACACAAGAATGGCAACTTGTGCTCATTTTACACATGAATGGCAACTTGTGCTCATTGTATACATGAATGGCAACTTGTGCTCATTTTACAGATGGCAACTTGTGCTCATTTTACACAAGGATGGCAACTTGTGCTCATTTTACACAAGGATGGCAACTTGTGCTCATTTTACACATGAATGGCAACTTGTGCTCATTTTACACAAGGATGGCAACTTGTGCTCATTTTACACATGAATGGCAACTTGTACTCATTTTACACAATGATGGCAACTTGTACTCATTTTACACAAGGATGGCAACTTGTACTCATTTTATACAAGGATGGCAACTTGTACTCATTTTACACAAGGATGGCACATGAACTCATTTTACACAAGGATGGCACATGAACTCATTTTACACAAGGATAGCAACTTGTACTCATTTTACACAAGGATGGCAACTTGTACTCATTTTACACAAGGATGGCAACTTGTACTCATTTTACACAAGGATGGTACATGAACTCATTTTACACAAGGATGGTAACTTGATCTCAAGCTTTACACTTACATCTTCAGTTTACAAAAGGCTGAAATTCATCTTATTTTACAAGGATGCAAATTTGGATTCTTTTGTACAATGTTGACAACATTTAGTCTCATTTAAATTTTCATGATCAGCTTAGCTACGGTTATGATATATATAGAAGGAAAATTAAGGTGGGAAAAGTCTATTCATATATTTTGCATTTACCATTATCACCTCCTAATAAGCTCATGATCAATTGTCTGAACTTGTTCGAGATCAAAACATTTTGCTATCTGGTATGTAGATCATTACTAATTACTAGTTTGTAATGCTAATAGTATGCACAATCTGATAAGCTATAGTCTCCATTGACCCTCGATTCTGAATATAACTGATTGATAGGTAAGTAAAGCTAAGTGATGTCCTTAGAACCTTACTACAGAGGTTAAAAGATTTTTTTCTAGAAATGAACATTTAACAACAGCAACAATATTTTCTGTTACAATATCAACATATGCACCAGTAAATGAAAAATTGGAGCTGCAATATTCCTTTTACCACACAAAAGACATGTATTTTTCTTCTGGAGGCCATTTTATCACATTTTCTGTAAATTTACCTTCTTAAATTACTATATACTAATGGTCTACATAATCTTTATTATGACCAAATTTAAGCACTTGGGGTTTTTTGTGCAAGAAATAACGAACATTGGTCATATTTCATAAAATGGCATTAAAGACCATCATGTGCTTATTGTGTTCTTGATGCCTTGGACCATTTGGTAAAGTCATGTGATTGCTTAATGAAATGCAGTGTGGTGCTTCCTTTTTTATAAATAAAAGCTCTGTGTCCACTGGTCTATTTATCAATTTGATGGTTATGCTATGACTATCTAACAGATGTTGTACAAACAGGATCTATTCAATATTCCAGTAGGAATACTAAAATATTCATAGAAAAGAAATATGATATGCAAAATAGGAAGAAACTGACAATTTCTTGAGATGTAATTAGTAAAAATATTGTCTCATGAAAACGAGGACTGACGGTAAAACTTTGACAACAACTTTGCTTTTCTACTACAGTTTTCTGGTATTAGTGTTTTGAATAAGAGTACTACCTCACAGAATGGACATAAAATTTAAAGTCTCAAACTTAGAGGGACAGCTAGGCCATTATTTCTGACCTATCATGCTTTAGTTACATCAGTGAGACTTATCAGGTGCCAGGACTAAAGAATAGAATCTATACAAGACAATTAAAATTCTTTAAAAACGCTTCTAAGCATGATTCTAAATTACTTAGTTTAATGAATTATTTACTGGAACTTAATTTTCTGAATTTATTAGATTATGTTGTTTAATTAAGACACCTGGTAAGTCAACAGATGAACAAAGACTTATTTTGGTCAAGTTAAAAACTTTAATTTTTTTGGTCATCTAAGTGAAGAAAGATCAATGCAAAAATCACAGTGTGTTAGGGTGTATTGAGACGAGCCTCACTGAAAGCACTGGCCTAGGTCACAGAGTATCTTAGATATAATGCCCCAGCTCTGATTTCAGTTGAACTCAATGGCATCTTAAGAGTCATGTTGACCCTGCTTCTTATTCATTTATAGACCTGAATTAACCATATCAACTTGTTCACCAAGCTATATTCTGCCAATATTTCAAGACATGCATTGTTTCAGCACCAGGTATTCATTACCAGTGAGGCATTTATTTATTATGTCAATCTGGTTGTCTTGAAACCAATTCTGGTATTCTCATTCCATCTCAAGGAGTTTCTTACTTAGCTCATACCACAGAAGTCCTATTTTGAAAGCTTTACCTTGTTTGCATAACTTGCTGTCCTGATGAAGATTGTGTATCTGAAACACGAGTTGGTAATTAGTCTTATAACACTTCACAATATGATTAATGTTTAATAAAATTATTAGAAGGATACAAGTGTCTAAGTTCAAATTTATATAGCAAGCTAAGAAAGTTATTTCTTTTGTCCTTTTTTCTATCTCTGAACTAATAAAATATTTTATGATGTTATAATTTTCATTTATTGCTTCACAAGTGAATTATACCCCCTGATAATATCTTATCAGCATTAATCACTTGTTAATAGAAATAAATCTAATATGGACCGTGTCTATGGCGATGAACATCCATGTTGGATATTTGATGGCAAGGGCAATAGCTGAGGCGAAAAACTCTCCTGAAAACTGAAATGAAAAGTAAGACTACCATTTCCGCATCACCTTGTGCTTTTTAATGGTTTGTAATATAATCAAAAATATTTTGTGGCGCAGTGTCTCAATAAAAGGATTCCAAGATTCAGAATAATTGAACTTAGTAGATATAAGATCCTTGCTGAATTGTTCCAGCAGTCTTTTGACAAGACTATCAAGTCTGTTCTATAATTTCTTTACAGCAATAGCATAAAGTTAGGTCATGGACCATTAGCAGTTGTTATCCTTGTTAAAATATAACGGATGTTCTTTAAATTAAAAATATGGCACAGAGACCTAGACCTCATAGTACACTGTAACACTGTGTGCCCTCTGCCAGTGCTTACATAAGACTTTTTTCAATACACCTTAATACTGAGTTGAATAACAACAAATATTTAACCATTTCAAGACTCTGCTGTAGGTCTATAGAGTGAAATGGTTTTATGCAATCAATCAACACTTTATGAGAAGAGGATGTCAACCTCACAGCATGGTTAAAAATCAATTACACTTCAGTTGGAGTGCAAAAATGATTAAGGTTTGTTTGTGACAATAAAGAAAGAGAATTCCAGAGGCTGTTTTAAAGATTTCAGGACAGATAGAAGACTTATGTTGATTCCTGTCAAAACATTTTCTCCCTGCATACTAAATACTATAATGATAGCTTGATGACCAGTCCCAGGGGGAGCCAGGGGGGCATGCCCTGAGAGATTTAATTGACTTGAATTACTTGCAGAATCACATAGTTGAGGGCTTGTGGATCTTCACAATGTCAAGCTAATAGTACAAACTTTGTCTTATAAGAAGTTTTCAATAGCTTGACATTGTGAGGATGTTGATGACCAGACGTCTACACATCCAGAAAGCCTAGCTTAATTCAGCATCAGTTTTGCTGATTGATTCTCTTTCAAACTGCTCAAAATCGACAGAGCACAGTTTAAGTCTATTAGTTCAGTCTTTCCATGTTTGTCAACTTGGTCCTTCTTCAATGACTCTCTTTGATGCATGAATTAGTAGTTTGGATGACAATAGATGATCGACGTCATAACATCAGTACAGTGGAAACTAGTAATAAGATTAATTTACCAAACAATACTTGGTTATCTACTGTTCTATCTATAATTCATCCTGTCTATTCCCTATATTCATTATTATCTGTCCCTCTAGAGAGTTCTAGCCATCATTAAAAAGAATAATTTAAAAAAGTTATCATTAACACTAATAAGTAAGTGTATGTTTATTTACATTAGTAGTTATGAAAGGTTGTCATAAATGAGAGGTTGATGGGTGTATTCTGTTAAATACACAGCTTTATCGTTGACATGATTGAATCTATTTGACCCCATTATTTCATTCTTTTAAAACAGTTTTGAGCCTTTGTCTTCTGATTTTGGTATCTAAAAATTTCAATAAATAAGACAGTTAACACTGTAAGTATTAAAGATGGGTTTCCTTATATTTTTTAGGGTCAAACGTTTTGATTAATAGATGTTTCTAATGAATTATCATGTATTCTTAATCATATCATTATGTTCTTATTGCATATAATTAAAAGTTTTAACCAATCACAAATATTCATGCATGTACAGTCTGGATAAACTAAAAAATACTTTTTGACCTTTCTTGATCAGTCACTCATTGGAATTCTGCTAGTTATTCTCTTCTAATTTATCTAATTATGAATTAATTATGGAAATTTGAGACAAACTGGTATTTTTCCCAAGTCATTAGAACACCTCTACTTTCTAATCGTTTCTTAAATGGAAAAAAGGGAACCAATCTTTAAAAATCAAGCAGGAAAAGTCCAAAAGCCTACAAAACAGACAAGGTAAGCAAGAAATGTCAACCATCATAGGTCATTCAAGATGAAAGTTAATGATGGAAATGTTGCTTAGATGAGTTAGTTCTGACAACAGGACACTGGTTGAAAAGCCCTCTGTCTACTACATATTGTATTGAATCAAAAGTTGTCAAATTACTGAATAGAATTCTAATCAATTTCCATCTTTAAGAAATACATCAAATCTTCACCATTATGGCTCTAGCATTCTTGATCTGAAGAAGTAAGAAGTATATTGATGCAACTTAATAAGGACAAAATGTGACAAAAGAAAACTTTACAGAAGGCTTTGTAGTACTAATTTATAAATAAATGATTACTGGTTGTTGAATTGTAAAGTATAAAAGAGGACCTTCAGCTAAGGAGTATGAAAGATAGTAAAACAATGGAAATGTTGTTGTTTTGGAGTTGAAATGTTGGTATAGCAGGCAATAGTTATGTTTATTGATTGAAAGATTTGTAATTTGACCGAGACTACTATTTCTTACCAATCGATAATTTTACCTTTCAATAATCATATGGCGCAGATAAAACTTGGCGGCCAGTAAAAACGCTAGATCTAACAGGTGTAGTATTACTATGGTGAAATGCCATGATAACAGGTGTGCTACGAAGATAAGATCAATATTGCAGCCTATTTAGCCTGGTCTCAAATTTCAGATGTACTTTAAGACTGTAATCAGAGTTTCAGTGATGACTGCTAAATCAATAAATATTTAAAAGCTTTCAGGCAAACCTCTGTGACACCAACAATTACAGATCACAGTAGCAATTCTGTATTCTGTTCACTCAAATAGATTTATTGCTCACTTCAGCGAGTCAACAATTTGGTTTTTATTAGTAAGCTATCACATGATATTCAACCCTATTTGAATATGACAGCATTTGGTCCAAGTGAATTGATATTTTGATTTTGAATCAAAAACCGTTTTGAGTTCATGCAAAGGTTTTGTTCAGCGATTTTTGTCGCCGACTAGAATCTTGTCAAGAATTTCACTGACTGGTTGAGGACTCGAGAGGAGACAAAAATCTCCAGTCGATAATTTTCCACTTTGGTGATAATCACGTGCGGATCATGCAATTGAAAGAAAAATGAATCTGATTGGATGATGACGCTCTGTCTTGCAGACGATAAAACAATTGGCGACAAATAGTAAACTTGGTTGATATCATAAATCCTATCTGCCAGGCAATAATCTCCAAAAAATCGACGACGGAGATTGTTTGTGTGACTGCACCCTAATAAAATAAGAAAATTAAAGAAAGAAGATAATTAACTTGAACTAGTAGCTGTTAGCGAGAGAGCAAAATGAACAAATTCGAATTCTTCTAAAAAAGTGTTCATTACTTTTTGAATTTATATTTTACAAGAAACAAATAAAAACATTGACCATAAAACTTGACTCTTTGATCTTCTGATTTATTATTTTTAGAAACTAGACCTTATTGACCTTCTTTTGAAACACTTTTATCATGGGAGTTTTAATAACCAATACTACAGTGGTACTTATTTCAATCAATGTTATACTATATTTCTAGTATGTCTTCTAGAAACAAATCAATGAATTTAAATGCTACATTAACTCTGAATTATCTCCCTTCCTTTTCTTCAGACCACAGTAAGGTGTTGATTACATTATCTGATTACTGTCAAAGAAGATTAGCTTGGGGAGTTGATCATGCGGAAGAAACAGTAAAGGGGAGCAATGGAAGGGGAATTTAC
Organism: Lottia gigantea; assembly: GCF_000327385.1. Lineage (NCBI taxonomy): Eukaryota > Metazoa > Mollusca > Gastropoda > Lottiidae > Lottia > Lottia gigantea. The sequence goes on along the minus strand of NW_008710834.1, from coordinate 124,046 downwards.
TAACAAAATCTATTATCTGACAATATTGTCATCACATATACTGCTTATTGGCGTAATGAGACCAATATAATTGCCCTTTTTTCTAATAAAGGTACATACACCAAATTAAGACTTTATGCTAAAGGCTGTGTATTGTTAAAGATTCTGCTACAATTGGAAACACAATGTCACTCATGCATGCTGCACAACGTTGCCTTAATTTTAAGCAAGTTGTTGAGGCTAAACTGTTATAATTTTTTTTTTTCAACTCTTGAATTTATTAATTTATTAATATTAATGTCTCAGCCTTTTATATAAATGAGATTTTTACTTTTTGTCATAAAGTTGCATTTATAATGATACAATATTTTACACATATGGAGAAAATAAGCTGGTATTAAAATGAATGAAAGTGTTTTTCAAATCTTGAACTCACTCAAGACTGAGTGCCAGGAAATAAAACATCATATAAGCTTACTTTGAATTTCAAGTTTTATAACATGAGCTTATAAGGCTGATATTATGTCTGTTAGTCTGTAAAGGTTGCTTGAGGGGTGGCTCAGTTCTATGTCACTTAGTTGCGTGGTGGACAAAGACTTTTAAGTCGGCTTCAGATGGAATATAAGTAAATATTTGAGAATATAAGATTGTGGATGGAGATGTCTGGTGATAATTAAATCTTCTTCAACAATTCTATATATAATATTATAGATACTCTATCTTAATTTAACCTGTACTTTAATCTCAATGATATATTCAACTCTGATATTTCATTACTTACTTTCCGAGTGCGTCAGTGTCATTTCTTTTTAAGGACAATTGTGCAAAATCTGTAACAGAGTCCTTAAAGATGTGTTCCCTTATTTTCAATTAAGAAAATGAAAATGCTAATACTTATATGAATAGAAAGTAGGGGTGTTCTAATGACTTGGAAAAATACCAGTTTGTGTTACATATCCATAATTAATTCATAATTAGCTAAATTAGAAGAGAATTACCAACAGAATTCTAATAGCTGACCAAATAAGAAAGGTGAAAAAATCTGTTTTTGTTTATCCAGACTGTACATAACATGGGCATTTATGATTGGTTCAAACTCTTAATTATATGCAATAAGAACATAATGATATTATTAAGAATACATGATAATTCATTAGAAACGCCAATTAATCAAATAGTTTGCTTAATTTGACACTAAAAAATAAACCATTATAGTTAAGCCAAGTTGTTTATGCACATTTAACCCATAAACACAAACAGTCCACTTTATTTTGGTTGGTCATATTTATGTTTTGAATGAGACCAGACGTACACAAATACTGTATTTTAACCTGATTTTTCACACCCCTCAATCATAAAAAATCTTTAACTCAAAGGTCTGAATGATTAAATTTGACTTCTTACTCTTTTTCGTGGAATGTGCCAGAAAGATTTTGGCCAATTACATATAGTGATGTTCAATTCAACGATCTTCTGTTTCTAGCATTTCCTACAGAACGAAGAAACCTTCAATATGGGTGATTCCTTACATATAATTGAATCTTTAGTAATAGTAAAGTTATAACTAATTTTCTTATAATGATACAAATAAAAACTATATTAACTCCGAAATCTTTCTGCCTACAACATTTTATTAAGCTTATTCTTCATAACATGATACCAATTGACTTCTCAAAATATCTCGTCTTTATGGATATCATACAATCTCTTAGCAGCCTACAGAAGTACTCTCTAATTTTCATTAGTAGTTGTACTGTTTTATTCTGGTCATTATTGTGGCCACGTTTTATTTCTATGATACTCTACTAAATATAGTGTTTAGTAGACTTGAGTATATTAGTACAAGTTGTTGTTAATACTAATTGATCTATTAGTTTTGTTCTTTGACTGATTAGTACTATACTAATCAATATACTCTTGACTTTTTGTGATATCCACTATCATATTCAATAATACAAACAAGGGGAAATTCTTTAAGATTTCAAGACTCAATTGGCATGTAAAAGAAGCAGCATTTTGACTGGCTCCCTATTCATGAACTAAAATTTTGAATCTATCATTCAAATTAGAGAAAAAAAATGTGCACTTCTTTGTCTCGACAATTCAAAATGTAAAAAATAGCGATCCACTTTATTTTTAGGTATTGTTAGAATCTCAATTAATTTGACATTTATGGGATGAAAATTCTATACTTTTATGGCAAAATACTACATCACATTCTTCCCCCTGCTACATACTTACAAAAAAAAAATATCCTCCTGAAATGAAATTTGGCAAACCAATACTTCTATAAATGAATAAAAACTGAATTCATTTGCATAAATCAAAACTATCTGAATAGATAAAAAGGTCATATTATTAATTTAATGATACTAGCTTGGCTTCTCATAAAATATATTTACAGTGCACAACCACAATAACCAAAATACAACAGCTTGAATTTCTTCAAACACATTTTCTTAGAATTAAATGCTTCCAACTAAAAACATTGCTGAATTTTCCAGACACAAAATTAAGAAAATAAGCATTTTAAATATGAGATGTGAGATTTAAATCTTATTGTTTTCTATTTCAGAATTATGATACAAGTGAATCCAAATTACGAAGAGAGTTTGAAATATATGGCCCCATCAGAAAGGTAAACTTTTTTACTTATTTATTGCAAGACTTGTAAGAAGAATATTACAAACCTCTTGTCAACCTGATTATGACAGTGTCAGAAGAGTGACATAAAAGGAGGCTGTTGGTTCGGGAATTTGAGACGCTTGTGTTACCATCCTAAGAGATCTGGGGTTCGATCTCGTTAAGGCTTAGATAATACTTTGTTTTCAAACCAGTTTCTTTTTACCACTGATGCCGATCAGTACGCCTGACATTGAAAAACGTCCAGTTGCATAGATAGGACGTTAAACTTAGGTCTTTTGGACTGTGTGGTAGAGGTTGTGCAGGTCTTTTGAGAGTTGAAGATATAAAAATATAGGTTTACAAATGATGTTATTCTGGCAAAATTTCACTCATTGCACACTGCATAGTGTTGCCTGTTTAAATTGGCAAATCTGGAGCAGTCAAGTTTAATGCATGCATTCATTTCGTATCCTTTCTGTCATTTCAAATAAATAATAGTTGAATATTTTGCTTTGGTTTGTATTCTGAGTTTATAAGTTTATAAAGGTAAGAAACAGCAGGACGTTAAAATTTATTACATATTGTGCAATAATTTAATGATTTTATTAATCACTGATAACATCATTTGAACTCTTGTCAACAACATAGACGAAAAATCAATATCATATTAATCAAAACATGAAAATGAGATTTTGACCAAGATTAGTTAATAATGATAATTATAAAAAAATTTCACGCCAAGCGAGGAGATGAATTGATTTATAGGCTTTAGAAATAAAAACTACCTGCCAGGATAGCTTTTTCTCCCCAACATATTGGATACTTGTTAATTGTTTTATCTGTGAAGATAAAAGACCACAGCTATCTCCTAATATCTTTCTATTAATTATTTATTAATTCTGACTCCTTTATTCTTTGAACTATTCCATCCTTCAAATTATCTTTTGAAAGAAAACTGTTTCAAGTCTTTTGTGCAAGTTTTTACGAACATGGATATTAAAATGTTCAGGTTATAATGAGCAAATCATAATTTTGACAGAATATTTTTGATACCTTGTAAATGACGGAGGGAGTGTATTATATAGTTGTATGACAAATTTTATCGAGGCTAAATTGAGAACTATTCGATAATTTTCAAGGACAGATTTTATTTTGTTCAACATAGTTCAAAGTCAGATTGCATTTTATTCAAAATTGTTCAAGGTCAGATTGTAGGTTATTCAACATTGTTGATGGTCAGATTGTAGGTTATTCAACATTGTTTAAAGTCAGATTGCATTTTATTCAAAATTGTTCAAGGTCAGATTGTAGGTTATTCAACATTGTTCAAAGTCAGATTGTATTTTATTCAATATTGTTCAAGGTTAGATTGTAGGTTATTCAACATTGTTCAAGGTTAGTTTGTAGGTTATTCAGTATTGTTCAAGGTTAGATTGTAGGTTATTCAACATTGTTCAAGGTTAGTTTGTAGGTTATTCAACATTGTTCAAGGTTAGTTTGTAGGTTATTCAACATTGTTCAAGGTTAGATTGTAAGTTATTCAATATTGTTCAAGGTCAAATTGTAGGTTATTCAACATTGTATTTTGATCTTTATTGAAAAGTTTATTACACATTTATTATCGTGTATCTTAAAAATAATAACTTTTTATGCACTAATAAGTATTCCAATAGAGAATAATGCACACAAAAAAACACTGAATCAATACTACTCAATTTAATATAGTCTTGATTAAACTGATTTCAAATGTTACTTAAGAATTATAAAAGGCCGATCCAATCCTCTGTGTATGTAATTAAGAAATTATCTGTTTATTTATAGTCTGATAAAGAATTTGTTTGACTTTAGGGAATCGTCATTACACTTGATTTACCTATCAGATAATTGATGAGAACGTTTTACTGACCTCCTTTCTACATTGATTGTCATTCCAGATATCGTCCCACTCATGTTGAGTCTTAAATCGGTTGATAAATGAAAATAAAGTTTAAAAAAAACTTGTTGAATGCTAGTGAATTTAATGTCAATTCCCTATAGATTGTTATTGCATTCAAGCCTAACAAGAACTAAACTTTTAAATTTAGATTTTAAACCAAGTCTCTGGTACCTGCAATTCCACTAAAGCTTAGTGTTTGATGACGTCAATCATCGTGAAGGGCCTTCGTGATAAAGCATATATTGTGATTAGTGATGTCATCAAACACTTAGTTTCAGTGGAATTGCAGGAACCTCAGACATCTGATTGAAAATTGAAATGGAGCAATTGATGCTATCAGTGTCCCCAATACACAAATAATTTAGAAACCTCTTTACAATCATTTTAACACTTCTTTGCCTTTTTTCACAAAAGTTTCTTGATATTGTTTGCATATCACAAAGAATTGAAAATATAGTGCCTGATATTGAATACCTCAGCTTTAGTATAATTTCCTACATCTTCTGTATTTTAATTGAAGTGAATTTAGTATCTTGGAATTTTATTCTTTGATGTAATTTTCAAACTCTAAATGTCTTTGATGAATAATTTGTCTTGAAGGCACATTAGTCAGCAGGAGTTGTATATTCTCTTAGATGATGCGATTGTTGAATACTTGGTTTGAAAAAGACAGCTGGTGATTTGGCCTGTGTAATTTCTTATGCAGTTCTCTCTCTCTACCACCCAGAATATAATAATATACTGTCTGGCTTAGTGAACCAGATATTCCAAATGGTAATGGTTGATATTAAATAAATATGTCGACCTCTCTGATCCCATTAAATCAGAGTTGACCCTGTCGGTAAAATGATTTGGGTGAGATGGTAGATGGAAAATATTAACTTTATAACCTATTGCTCCATTCAAAGTTCACTAACTCTGGTAAAAGATGTCAGATTTTCAATCATTTTCTCCTTCTCAATATTACAATCCTATCTCATCAATCTTCATTCAGCAGGCAATCGCAATTTCATCCTCCTTATATATAACCAAATTTATATTTGTGGTCAAGATTTAACCAAATTTATATTTGTGGTCAGGTTTTAACCAAAGGTAGATTTGTGGTCAGGATTAAACCAAATTTATATTTGTGGTCAAGATTTAACCAAATTTATATTTGTGGTCAAGATTTAACCAAATTTATATTTGTGGTCAGGTTTTAACCAAAGGTAGATTTGTGGTCAGGATTAAACCAAATTTATATTTGTGGTCAGGATATAACCACATTTATATTTTTGGCCAGGATTAAACCAAATTTATATTTTGTGGTCAGGATTAAACCAGTTTATATTTGTGGTCAGGATTTAACAACATTGAACTCTTCAAATAAATAGTAAGCTTATAACTGCTTTTCTGCTTGATTCAAGTCCTTGTTATTTCAAAGGATTATTAGAATTAAGGCATTTTGACTAAAGATCTCAAAATATTTAAAGATGTTTGGATGGTTTCAAAATAGCTCAACCATATTAGCAACTTTTGCCACCTCTGGTATCAGTCTTATCAATCATGACAATGGCAATGATGAAATACCATGGTGTGACCCTACCAACCATCAGTCTTCAGATCATGATCAACAACAAACATATAAAATGGTCTGTAGTGAAGAGGAATCACTTGTTTCCGCTCCGCTTCGTGTTGGCAGGTCATCCCACTTTAATTGAATCAATAAGACAAATGGCTTGTGAGTAACTAGGTGTTCAACATGAGACGCCAATCTTCCATCTCTTTGGTACATTTGTAATTCTTGTTTTCTGAGTATTACAAAGCTGGGTATTTGTGAGTTGAATGTCAGACAAGCTGATCTTTCATAAGCTACTTGGTAATGCTCTTAGTTGATCACTGCCTGCAATGCTCTTGAGTCTTGGTGTGCACAATAAGCAAATATGATGTTTACTCGCAGGATTATAGAAGCTTTAGATGTCAAGTTTTAATTGACGTTTTATGACTTGACTCAAAATGTAACAAAGCTGCTGACAAAATTTAATTGTAACCAAATCATTTTATTGCGTGCATCAAGAGATTGTGTATCCCATCACGTTTTGAAATTCTTGCTTGATTTCAAACTGATTTGTGGGTTAGCAAAAAATATTAAAGCTTTCAACAGCAATGTTTTTTGCTTAAAAACTGGACTAAGGAACTATTGGTCATTGCCTCAGTTCAACAATGTCAACTGATAGTCTAGGTTATCTATTAAACTTCTCCTCTCTTTATAGTTGAATTGTCTGGGAAATGAGAGATGTAGTTATTATACACTAATGACTGTTATTGTAACACTGGATAGAATAGAATCTTGTCAAACCTTGACCAATAATTTGTTGTAAAATTAGGCTCAGGAATGACTTTTGTAATCAGAGTACATGTCTAAATTAGTCTTCTTTTAGTTTTATTCTAATTTGACTAAATATTTATTAAGTCTGTGCATCCTCAACTTTAAACATTTTAATTTTTGTTTTGGAAAAACTGACCAGAGATCCCAAATAGAAGGATTTGCGAGTGCTTTTTAACATTCAAGATATTGCAGTGCAACTTAAAGCTATTGTTAAAAATAGGATTCCTTATTTTTTTAGTGTCAAATTAAGCAAACTATTTGATTAATGGATGTTTCTAATGAATTTTCATGTATTCTTATTCATATCATTATGTTCTTATTGCATATCATTAACCATTCATAAACGTCCATGTATGTACAGTCTGGATAAAAAAAAATATTACTTTTTGACCTTTCTTGATCAGTCACTCATTGGAATTCTGCTGATAATTCTCTTCTAATTTAGCTAATTATGAATTAATTATGGATTTGTGAGACAAACTGGTAATTTTCCAAGTCATTAGAACACCTCTACTTTATATTCATATAAGTATATATAGCATTCTGATTTTCATAAATGAAAATGAGGAAACCCATCTTTAAGATTGCAATGCAGGTAAACCGTCTTCTCTTTTTCACAGAAAACTTCGTATTTCAATGTCAATTGGTAATTTTCATAAAAGAAAATAAGGGAACCCATCTTTAAGAGTGGAAACTGTACAAAAATCACTAAGAAAATGAAAAAGTTAGAAGCTATGTGCCCTACAAAAAAGTTGTTATCAAATCTTACAGATAAACTCTTAAGTAAGCCGACTATGAAAAAAATGTATTCATTTAAACATACAAGATGAACTATAAGATCACTGAACTACTTTACAAGTACTTTTCACACAACGTTTTCAAGTGTGTTAAAAACATGATATTTGTCAGTGACTGATGTAGTTTTGATTTAAAAAAAAGGATGAAAAATGTTGTACATATACCAAATATTCCAAAACAATCATTTGTATTCATTACTTTTTGAAAGCTCAATTAATTTATCTCTTGTCAAATTTAAAAGAAATATATTAGAAAAACATTTGTTCGCAATTATAACTCTATATCACTCTTTGACTTCTTTACTGTGAGAATTAATTGAATGAAAATAATCAGCCTTGAAATAAAAAACTCCCTGAGATATTTTTGGCATTCAGAAAAGATTGAAACGGAGAAAAATAATACAGCTTCTGATACTAATTGGTAGCAAAACATATAAATCAACAAACTGACTGGCGTTGAAATTGGAATAAAAGAGTCTTTGAAAACATTAAACATCTGGAACGAAAATACATAAAAGTATTTCCATGTTCCATGCACTGTAATTATAGTTGTGTAGGGAATTACCAACTTGTTTGAAAGAATCCTAATTGATTAGACAAAATCATAGAATTTTAAGGTTAAGCTTGTAATCAAATGATTTTTAAGTTTGTTAGAAACAATTTCATAAGGGCATTTTTATTATGTTATATTTATGAACGTATATAAATTGAGAGAAAAGGATGATGAAAAGGTAACAAAGTACTTTTCAACACAAGTGCACTGCAGCACTTAAAAATATGGTTACAACTATTAAAGTTATTATACCATTTAAGTCTTGGAACTAGAATGACAATTCATGTGCATTTAAAAAAATCGCGCTAATATCTCTGCAAAAAAAATACAATGAAAAATATTTTAAATGTAGGTTTTACTGAAATTAAAACTTAAAAGCAGATTCAAAAAAATGATAGACACCTGATCACAATACAGGTTGTACACGTCAAAGATTCTTTGACAGTTGGAAGTCAAAAAAGAGCTGGCTAATGGCCCTGTCCTGGCAAAATTTCCCTGCAAAATTTACACAGCAAGTCTTCATTAGCGTAGGACGTAAAACTCCATTCATTTCATTTCTTTCTTGATCAAATTTTGATAACAAAATGTCAGAAATATTTTGAAAAAGTAAATAAATAGGTTGTTTCTGAGAAAGTTGCTCAATACATGTCTACTGTAATATATTGGTCTGGTTCTAAAGGGTAAGGACAAGATTAATGATATTTTGACAATGATAATTTTCTTTTGTTCTGTCAGAGATTTACGGGGACACTCATTGGCTGACGGGAATGAATATGTCTAGTGGTCTTTTCATTATTTTTCATGTGTGACAAATCATGTGAGCCTGTATCTATCAATATAATGTAAGTATCAAAGTGGTTGATTAACATTAACAGCATTTGATGCAGTTTCAGAGGCTAGAGCTGCTGAAATAGCCTACTGGAATATCTCTAAGGCTGCTTCCGCTGATGTTAAATAACAGTTTTTGAGGTCAAAGAATTCAGAAATATTCAAATTCTGAAAAGACTGGTTGGTATCTAACTATGATGAATAAAAAAAGAAGAAAAAAAAAGGTTCTTACAGCTTCTGTTGCAGCTGTAGCAGCTTGAGCTGCTTGTGTAGCTGAATTAACCTTGATAGAAACTCTTCGAGCAGCTGCTATGGATATCCTTCGTAGGTACACATCATTTTGCATAGATTTTTCGGGCAAGTGGTTGCTAGGGTAGGCATGCATGTTGGGCATAAATAACACCATTGAGTCACTGCCATTACCAAAACATTAATCCTTACAACATATAGTCCAGATAGTATCCAATTGTCTTCCTAAACAAACATTCCATGAACCATCTAAAGAATTCACAAAGAGAGGTAGGAACACTTGATTCACGATTACTTCTAGAGGAACTGAAACAAAAAGCTCATTGGACGAGGAACCATATCACTAACTAGTATCATTGAGGTTTATCTCACTGTATAATAATATTTTTATCTATATCCAAGTCAGAGATTTGAAAAGTAAATTATGTCTTAACCAATCATTTAGACTCGTAGTAATGACGTTTTCGTTAAATTGACGTAACTAATTTGATCAAGTTAGTAGTAGCCGAAATCTTAACGACCGGTCACAAACTTGCTCATTTATTAGGAAAAGTTTTTCAGCCTTTCTTAATCACCGTCAATAAATCTAAAAGCAAATAAATGACAAATGAAAGATCGATATTTGATATATAGAATCAATAGATTTCTAAATGGACTGATTTTTCTCGACAAAAACTGGTCGACGGTAGATTACACCTCCTTCAGTCGGGCCATGTTATTTCAGTAAAGTGCTGGTGTATATAAGCTGGAGATTGGCTAACTAATAACTGATCCACTGATCAATAACCAATCAATAATGATAAAGCTGTAATTGATAAATAATGGTCTCAGAAAATGACGTCTACCCGCTATAGAATCTGATCTCATCCGAAACGCAGGATTAGCAAAGATTTTCTATGGAACGAGACAAACTAGGTGGAATTAGGTCATTAGATCTGGAAACCTCCCGACAGATTTTTACTGATTACAGACTTTGGCTTTAGTTCCGAGGTTGATCTGCTTAATTCGATTTCAATTTGAGTCGGATTATATTAGATCATGTCTTTTGTTATGTTAATGTCGGGCACTTAAACGTCGGTGGAGGTAATTGGTGATTTTAAATCAGTCAGATTATTAACTTTTATATTTTGTATCAATTCAGAACATGGCCAGTATAAAAATCAAATATCAGTAATTGATTAATAATTGCAAACAATCTTTTCTAAACACATTTTCCACTTAAAACTGATTTGCTATTATATTGGCGAAAAATAGAGTTATTATTAACCTGTCAACAGTTAGACAATTTTTCTTCATATTTTGTCAAGTAGACACTACTTTTAATCAAGTAGACAATAGTTTTAATCAAGTAGACAATAGTTTTAATCAAGTAGCACTTGAAATACAAGGCCATTTTTTTGGATTGTTTGCATGCACAAGACTAATCTTTCTAAAAATAACCCGAATATAGGAAAAGATGATAAGAAACTGCCACTTGTCAAGGATTATAATATTAACATCTCTCTCAGCGTAGGTGGAAACATTTTAGAATTATCTGAAATCTTCATGACTTCCTATTTAAGTTTGTTTCCAATTCAAATATGTCATGCAATATCACTTGACAATGCTTAGAAATCCAAAATTGATATTCATCCTTAAATTATCCACACTATCTTTAAATTAAATCCCAGTTTATTTCTATTTCGCTATTTTAATCCTTGTATCACAGAATCAAAATGGGGCTAGTGCCTATATGTCTCAGCAGAAGTCTTTGAATTTATTCCATTTTCATTCTCTTCCATCATTCCTTAATGGTCTGGAAGTAGTTCTTAAGATAATTCTTAGATTGCGAGCAGAATTATTCAATGGTAACCAATTTCTTTAAATACTGCATTATTCCGTTATTCCCTGATAATCTTAAAGTTCTTTGAGATTATTAAATGAAGATTCCACGCTGAACTGTTCCTTTGTAAGCAATTCCTAGCCATCAGAGATGAACAATATGCACAAATTATTCCTGCAAGAAAAGTTGTCATGTGACAATTCCAGTCATTAAGACTTATTTCAAGTGTCTAGAATAATCCTGCCCTGACATTTTCACAGTAACCTATATATTCCAAGTCGCAGGAATTATCTGAGTTCTATAGAAACTTTCAATGGCTTCTCTTCAAAGTTGACAACTTCTTCAACACAAATAACAAAAGATGATTTTCTTTTTCAACATACTTGATTTCACCAATAGATTTTGATTTCTGGAGGTTGAAACTAACGAGGTTTCCAAGATACACAGAATCTAATCAGTATTCTGACCACAGTTCTATTATGAGTCTTTTAAGAGACATGGAAACCAGAAGACACATGGGTGGTTCCTGATAGTAGGTGTCATTAGAGAGTCAATTCAGACCTTTGTTAACCAGAAACCATCAAATTTCTATATTTAATTTCATTTCTAATGGATTAGTCTACGGGGCTAAGTTTTTTATCAATTTTTTGTTGGCACAGGTCCTGAAAGCTAAGTATGCCATCTTATCTCACCGACTGCCATGTTGAAAAATAATCTGCCATTTTGTTATCAACTTGTAGAAATATTTGTTTATTTAAATTATGAACACGAAGACTGCATTAATGCATTTTCTGGTTTGAAATCTAAACTAATGTTAGTGAAGGACATTTTTAACATGAAATCTTAAACTTGGAGATATACAATTTGCAATTATTGTTGATTAAATAAGATCCCAAATGATTCTATGTCAACATACCAAGAAGTGTATAGAATATCATGTACCGTAAAATGTTGAATTTACTACAAAATTCAAAATTGTAGTAACCTGTTACTACTGCACATTCGTATCCACGGTTGCCATTGTCTGACAATAACCTTGTATGCAACTGGAAGAAAATCTTCTTCAATTGTTAGGTGGATGTTACATCCTCGATACAAAAAATAGTTCGTCAGATGTTAGTTATCTCCCTTGAAGACTATCCTCGGCATAGATATTACAAGGTAGCAACCGAAACAGAAAATAAGTCAAAAACATTCCTTTCGATTTGGGGTTGATTTATTAGGTCCAAAGTAATAAGGTATGGTACCATTGAGACAGAATATGGTCTGCAGGCCACCAAGACTTAACAGTTGTGTTGGTACAAACACTATTTATTTGTTTGTTCGTCCTAATGATTCCCTAATGGTATTTCATTCTTTTGATATCTCCATCAATCTGAAAGTTATGATGGTATTTTGAGAATTCGTTCATCTCCAGATTATCTACTACTGTACCTATTTATTGAAGAATGATAGAGTAGACAATGATTGGTACTGAATTACTATGATATGATCTCAGACTTTGACGGAACTAGATGATATGATTAGTAGATAGGATAGTAGAAGACCTATTGGATTAGTACTTGAGATTAGTGTTTGACATATAACATATAGGATTTCACAGCATATTTCTTTCTTCCCCAATCAATCTTGTCTTTATCATAGATTTTCTGTATTAAATGCTTAATTACATCTTCTAGACTGTGGTCGTGAACTAATCTGTATAAGCCTCCTGCAGGCCTTTTTATGTTGAGAATAGACTTCATATATAAACTTTAAGAGAGTTTCATACCCATGGAAGATATTACTATTTGCTGCTGTCATGACAAAATTCTCTTTATTGTGCACTTCATGGCAAGGAGGGTGTTTGTAAAATTCTTATAATGAAAATTTAAGTTCAATTATGTTCAACCCATGGAAGAATTTATTATTTATTGCTGTCATGGCAAAAATTCCATCATTGCACACTGCATGGTGCTGGTATAAGTTCTTTGTGACATTTGTATTTGGGTATTCCTTTTTCTTAGCCAATGCCACAAAAACCTCTTCCAATCAAGATGTTTGTGATTATTTGTAGTCCATGTTATATGCCAACTGAATTAGTAAACTGTTATTATAACCTTACAGTGACTATTAATATTAATGAATTATAGAGAAGATTATTTATGTTATATTTATAAAGATAATAAATACTTATATATTTATCATATACCTTTCAATAGTCACTCCCTTTTACATTATCATGGTATTTGGCTCCATATTGACATGATAAGAAGGCTTTTGAAAATTTTTGTTTTGTGGTGTTGAAGCCTTGAGCATTTGTATAAAATAGGTTACAAAATTTAATGCCTTTCTCCAAAATTAGATACGAAATAAAATATTTCTACAAAAAGTGATTCATATGAATGCACTGATCATAATTGGAGTAACGCAAGTTAATGGATATATTGTAATCTTATTTATGCTTCAAATAAATAACTGTGTTGACAGTTAAAAAAGTGATTTTGCTTCTCATGACTATTGACTTCAGATTTGTGTCTGCTGATGACTTTTGTAATGATCAAGATTGCATTTATATTGATCATATCTTCTGCACACATAAAAAACTTCTATTTACCATTTCACTTGCTTGAGGTACATTTTTTTTGTATGATTTTTATGTACAATGGCCCAATACTATAGATTGCTCTAAATATGTGCTTCCGACTGGAATGACTCAGCCAGATGCCCAAACTTATGTGGGAAAAGCGCCTGGTCATTTGTATCGAACAATAAACCAAGGCCCTGTGTGCTATAGGATATAAAAAAATGAGTAGGATTATGCCGCTGTTCTGGCAATATATCCCTCATTGCACACTGCATGGTGTTGCCCATCTTTATTAACTTCTTGTATATTTATACAAATGAAAACTAACTGATCTATATAGGGCTTGAAAAATGATATGTAATGTTCTTTCTATTGATTATCAATAAGTAACTTTTCTATAGTTGAGATTTTTTGTTTTGTTTCACAAATTGATTGGACTGTACCATTTCATTCAACAATTACAGTAATAAGCTTTTCACCATTCAACCTCTTTCTATCATAACATATCAGACTTGTCAACAGATCTCAATACCTGCTAGATGAGAATTCAATGGCTTTTATATTTACAAATATTGTCTCTCTTAATCCACTGATAAAATAACATAACAATTAAAGCTAATGAATATCAGATTCAGACAGAAATAACGAAGTTCCTGCATTAATTTTATTCTGACCCTAGAATTTATAAAATACAGGTAGCTTGTTTGTTATAAACTAGGTCATCTTGAAATTATGAAGTCTCTTCTTTGAAAAAACTAGCTTGTCTTTTATCTTTTAAATTTGACTATTTATATCTCTTATGATCTAGCAAGCTGACTGTTCTTTTATAAACTAGCTAACCTTTTCTCTGATAAACTACCTAGTATATATTGTATGTTATAAACTAGCCTTGTTTCTTTAAATAGACTTTAATTTTATTTGAATGACATGCACCCCGGTTTCCAACCAGAGGTGTTTTCACCCCCTGGGGGTGACTAGGTATCTAACTGGTATAGGAGAAGAATTTTTTTTCAATTGAGAGATCACATAATCACATGCTGAAAATTGGATGAAATAAATTTTTGGGAGGTGTGAAAGGTTCAGGGGTGTGAAGACTGAAAAAGGTTGGGAACCACTGGACTAGTATGAGTCGAAATCTCTTAAAAATTGGAAAGAATGTTGTTGGGTTTACTCTTTATACATTTATGTAAGTTTTGGGCAATAGGTCAAGAAAAATATATACCTTATTTTCATCATCACCACGATCCCACACAAACAACGACTGGTTAGTATGCATAGTTATTATTCCATTATATAAAATAGTTCCACATAGCTTTCTGTACTGTAATACACAGTTATATTCCTAAACACAACCTTTTTACTCTGCTACATCCTTAATGCATCACACGTCTTAAAATTTGGCACTTCAAATTAGACTGGTATTTCATCAAGATTGTTGAAAGACTTTTGATAAGATCAATGTGAGTTGAGTGGCGGTACGGCAGGGTGTTTTACTCACTCCAATGTTATTTATATGATATGTAAAATATCTGAACTGTACTGTCTGGTGTTAAGAAGCGGGTAGTAGAGATTTGTCAGCAAGATACTGCCGTGGGTTTGTTTGGTGAATACACCTGTGTTATCATTGGGTACTTGTATATAGTTACCAATCACATACTATTACACACTGGATCTTTCCATTTTCAACCAGATTAATACAAACCACACCATTTTCTGTACATTGTAACCAATTAATCCAGATGCACAGCTGCATTATCTGTACACCTTAATTTGATTGTACAAACGGTATGCTGAAATCTGCTAATTAGACATCTGTTTATTTTCAACAAAATACTTATGATGCTTTCATCATTTTTAAAACATTTGAAACCTCTGTTGACATATAACTTATATGGAATGTCTCTTTCTTCATTGTACTTTTCCTACAATACATTATACTTTTTCCTTCAATACATTGTAATTTTCCTTCAATATGTTGTACTTTTCCTTCAATATATTGTACTTTTCCTTCAATATATTGTAATAACTATATTGCACTTTTCCTCAATACATTGTACTTTTCTTCAATATATTGTACTTTTCCTTCAATATATTGTACTTTTTCCTCAATACATTGTACTTTTTCCTTCAGTATGTTGTACTTTTTCCTTCAATATATTGTACTAACTATATTGCACTTTTCCTCAATACATTGTACTTTTCTTCAATTTATTGTACTTTTCCTTCAATACATTGTACTTTTCCTCAATACATTGTACTTTTCTTCAATTTATTGTACTTTTCCTTCAATAGATTATACTTTTCTTCAATATATTATACTTTTTCCTCAATACATTGTACTTGTTCAGTCTAAGCCAATAATAATCAGTAAGATAAGCAAGTTTTCATGATGCATTGATAATTTTCTATCCAAATTTCAATTCTATCCTGATAGGAGAATGTCATGCTAAAATTATTGATGTTTCTATAACATTCTGTGCATCAAGTCTCCCAATGTAATTTGGTATATATATAGAAAGAAGTTTACTGGCACCATGTAATAACTATGAAATTTGGTTTCAATTAATATCAAGACAAGGGAAATTCTCACTGTACATTCTTAGTATATCAGGTATATGTCAGGTATAATGTGAATATAATGTAGTTTTCGTCTCTTCTTACTCAATATCTACTTAACAGTTATTACCTATACCATACCATCAATATGCATTTCTACTGTCTGAAATCCAAATTTGTGAAGCGTTCCATAATGTTTTAGTCAGTCGGATAGGACAGTAAACCGAGGTCCTGTGTGCTATAGGCTGTGCTGTTATGACAATTGGAAATCGAAAAAAAAGATCAGGCTTATGCTGCTGTCCTAGCAAAATTTCCTTCATTGTACCCTGCATGGCGTTGCCCGTCTTCATTGGTCCACATGTTCACTAATTTACTTGCTACTATCTTTTTTAAGCTGGAATATTTTAGGAATTTACTTGGTTTAATTTTTTTCTTACATTCTTCGAAATTGAAAGGATGGTCCCTGGTCCTCATTTTAAAAAAGTTTCTTTGGTTCAAAGAGATTTGAAAAAGTTTGATTATAGAAAATCTCATCAAGATGTTTTAGTTTGGCTTCACTTCATGCTATAAACTTTACACTTATACCAATGTGCTTTTGTTATATCTAGATTGAATATTACACCTAGAATTTGTAGTCTGAAGACTCAACAGATTCACATGATATCAAAACTGATGCCAACAGATTTTTTATTATCAAGTACAAATTTATCCCATTTACACTTCATTTCAAGATTTTGTTTTTATTTTGAATGGGCCACATGTTATAATATAAGTGAACAATCTTGAAAGACAAGTAATTAATACAAGCATGATGTGGTAGTCTGTTTTCTATCATTGACACTTTTATTTGGTCATCTGGATTGGCTTGCCAAGTCCTGTCTTACACCTTGTTATTCCAGACTAAGTTATTGTTTTGGCTGATTTGTTTTTTTGGCCATTCATTAGAAAAGTAGGATGTTGAACTCAATTGTATTATATTATGAGGCTGCAAACAGTGGTCTGTTCTGGTGTCTTTTTGTTCCAATTTTATGCCAAATGGATTTATCTTTGCTGTTTGCTTCCTTACAAATCTATGTACCTGTACCTCTAAAGGAGCCTCGGTGGCTCAGTGAGATTCACACTTGCTCACTAACCTGAAGGTCCAGGGTTCAATCCTGACAGATGTCGATAAATGATACCTTTGGATTTTTCGACCCGGTTTCCCCCTGTCAGTGAAGCAGGTAAGAGGGTCTGACATGGAAAAAGCATCTAGTCGTTAGGATAGGACAATAAACCAAGGCCCGTGTGCTTCAATCTGTGATCCCTCGACAGTTGGAAATACAACTTTGGTACCTAACTTCAGTTGGAAGTATATTAAACGTCTAATTCCTTTTAAGATAGTTTTATACATAGTCTTATACTTCAGAACCAGTGTAGTGCATGATAGTTCCAACTTGAAAAAATCCATGCTTTTAGAATGAATGATATCTGTAATCTACCATGGAAGTCTTAAATCTTCTTCATGCTTTCTAATGTCATTGCCCTTAAATTCTATCAAAAAGGAATTTATATCTCAAGCTTTGATGTAATTATAGGACAACTTAATGTTCAAGCTTTTACAAGATCATCTTTTTTTTTTCTTTTATCACGTTTACAACAGGTTACACCAAAGATCACTGATTATCAATGATGCCAGTTCTAACCAGGGACACTCTGACATTTTCAAGCTATTCTGATACTTCATTGATGAAATTACGGAATATTGGCACAACTGCAATTTATAATATTTTTTTTTTATGAAATTTGGTTTTAAAAATTTTGGGTGGTGCACAAATTCATCGCATCAAATAACATGGTTCTTAAATTCATTTAATCTGTAAGTAATGAATGGTATTATTTTGTATAACTAGCTTATATAGTTTTCTTGGAATAATAGTCATATTGTAATTAATGCTACATATATCCTTTACATGGTTAATATGTGCAGTAAAGTTTCGTATCGACTCATTGAAACCATTTGTACAAAGGAAGGGTTAGCTCATATCTATTGCTATTGTATCTTGCTTTTCATGGTTAATATGTGTAATGTGGGTTGGCTTATATCCAGAGCTATAATTGAGAATTTAGGTCCCTTATACTAATAAACTAACTGATACTGTACTAACTATCTGAACACCAAAACGAACCCGAAATCCAAATTAACAGGGTTGCTATACATTTGGTAGCAGCAAATAGACTATTCATATCGTTTAGTATATCATAAATGAGTAAGAATTTCATAATGAAAAATGGTATTTAGTGTTTAGAGGAGTAAGCATACCCTGCCTTTAGCCACACCTGCTCAATATTACAAATTTCATTGGAAACATACATTTATAAATGAGGCTTGTAGTCACCAAGTCAGTACTAAATTGTATCCCATCCTTAACATTGATAGCATTTCATGATAAAGTTAGTAGGTGTGCATACATGCATTAAATCAGTCAATGAACCTTCATTATTGAAGACATAGCTTCAGAAACCTGGATACTTTTCAAATTTTGGTACAAGGATAGCACGATTTTGATATTTTCTTTGTCTGTTGAGCTATCAAAATAAGTTAAGGATTGGCAAAAATTTGATACATTTTGAAGTCTGTCCTAGGAGTGTTTCAGGGAGGTTTTAGTGCTAGTGTTTAAGACAACTGAATAAATTTCAAGCAGATTCCTCCCAAATCAAAGTCAAATGTAAGTCAAGATTTACAGACATTATCAGCATTCATGGCCAGATTCAGAACTGCTTTATAGAAGTTAATTAGGCCTGTCTGTTATTTATACATGTATTAATCAGTTTTAAATAGGAACTAGATCTCGGTATTAGTATCTATTAGTATGGGAAGAATCTGGTCCAAACACCTGTCTTAGTGTACTTAGACCAGGTGAATTGGTACTATTAGTATTCAACCAGTTCTCTTCATAAAAACTTAGATGTCCAAAGAAGGATGATTTTTATCAGGTGTTGACTGTAAAAGGTCTCTTAAGTCACAGTATGACCTTAAAAATCTTTCAATTATTAAAATGTCAATCTTGAAAAACTCAAAGCAAATTTCAAAATTTGACCGTCATGTACCTAATTGCTCAAATCGAGTGTCAAAGTCGCAACAGTACAATAGTGATGCCTGTACTAATTATAATATGACAGAGATTTTATGGCCTCTTATTAAAAATTGCCAAAAATGTTGCATCTGTAAAATGCAACATTTTCTTGTATTCCTTTACAGTGACCTGCTAATATCACTTGTTACCATTGTTCATCAGTATACAGAAGAACATACTGGTCTGATTATGATGCTACACATGCACACAACATAATACCACCACATGTATTAAAACAACATAATATTTCTCTGTTGTACAATAAATGTAGTCTGTTAATATATATGTATTGCATGAAACTCTTAAATAACATGTTTCAGGTTCTGTGTTAGTATTTATATATTCCGTAAGATTAAAGAGATTCTCTAGAGTCATATGTTACTTGTGTTTCTCTCCAAATTTGATTTCAGCAAATTTGCAGCTGTTTTCTCTGCCCTCATAATATATAGGGCAAAAATTAGTGAAATTTATAATGACTCTCAAACATGCCTCTTGTGAATGACTGAGAAACATTCAGCAACAATCAGCTCTCGTAGATATAACTGTACAGAAATCGCATAATGTAGTACTGAAACTTAAAATTTCACTTTCTATTTCTATCTTTAATGGTTTCTTTAGGACGTAAATCTTCCATTTCATTTCAATGGTTTCTCCCGACCAGAATATAAGGTGTAAAAAGTAGCATGGACAGATTGGTGTAACTTTTGAGTAACATTAAATTGTACCCCAATTCTCCTATCTAAGCTAATCATGTATGATTATTTCTTTCATGTATTTATTTTATCATTATTTCTCTTGGCAATGCTGACAATATATTTATAACAATAATTCTTAATAAATATACACCCATCTCCTTGATTACAGCTACTCTCTTTTAACACTTTGATTTTCTCTACTCACTTTTATTCACTTGAGTTAAACAAATCTGTTTGATGTCATTTCCAGCTTGAAATTGTCTGGGTTCAGCTGCGAAAATACATCTATTTTATTCTGTCATTTGCACTTAAATTTGTCTGCCTTTCCGTTATTTTATTGAACCTGTATTGCAGACTAAATACTCTAAAGAGATATCTTTCTGACCGATTTGGAATCATTTTGAATAAAGAGGAATAATGTAAATAGATAAAGACAAGTGGTAGATGGTCTAATGGAGACATGACTGATGCAACTTGAAGGTGCCTTGCACCATATCTGAACACTCTTTCTATCCTATCTGAACACTCTTTGCACCCTCTCTGAACACTCTTTGCTCCCTCTCTGAACACTCTTTGGTCCCTATCTGAACACTCTTTGCTCCCTCTCGGAACACTCTCTGAACACTCTTTCTACCCTATCTGATATCTGAACACTCTTTCTACCCTCTCTGAACAGACTTTTACCCTATCTGAACACTCTTTCCACCCTATCTGAACACTCTTACTACCCTTTCTGCACCCTTTCAACCCTTTCTGAACACTCCTCGCTACCCTATCTGAACACTCTTTCTACCCTTTCTGAACACCCTTTCTGTACGTTACATGCACATTATCTAAACACTTTTCTGAACACTCTAACTCGCTTTGAGAACTTCTATATACCCTTTGTCGGACTGGTACCATTTTAGGAATTTATTTTTTTCTGGAATGTGCTTTTAGTTAATTCCTATTTTTCATTTACCATCTAAAATCATGTTTACCATGCAACTTTAAATGATGGGAGTAAAAACACTTTCCTTTCATTCTGTCAAATCTAATCAATATAATAAATGCCAATAATCATGGCTAATCTCATTCCTGCACTTGGCTTCTCAATTCAATGAGTTGGGTGAATAATTTTTCATCTTTTGACCTTTGAGTTTTTATGAGACTATAGTGAATTGTATTCAAGCCTCTTACAATCTTAAAGCTACTTCTAGGATAAATCGCTTTCTCAACATGTTTACTTTCTTTTCACAATTTATTTTTTTGTTGAAAATGTTATCAAAAGTTTTTCCTCTGAATAAAATTTTGAACAAACAAGCATGGAAGTTAAAGTGTTCAAATATGGATAAATTGGAAACTGTTATTTTTATCCAAATTTCAAGTGAAATCTTTAATAATAGCTGTCTGGAAATGGCTGGTTTTTAATAAGCAACATCCTAAATCAAGATTATTGACGGTCACAGAAGAATGTTTAACATCATACTGTTAATGTATAAGATAATTTTCTATTTCTGTGCTTGATAGTATTTCATCAATTGCTGTCCTTGCTTTATGGTATTCCATTTCATTTCCTGTTGTATAGCAATTAAATTTTTTTTTTGCTTAACAGTATTTCAATTTTCACTGCGTCATTGTATTTCTTTTTTTTCCCTCGGCTTTTCTGATTTCAGTAGGTGAACATTTCTTTCATTGCAGAAGTAGCATCATTGAATGGGATGTGTGCCATTTTTTGATCAATCATGCCTTTGTCTTGGAAACTAGAAATTTTTACATATATTCATGACTCAAATCAACCCCCAGAAATGGGGCATCTGTCCCTTGAACTTTATTCACTGCTTGAGAGCAGATATTCACTTGCATGGATGAAAAATAGTATTTAGTTTATTGCTTGCGATAAAAGTATCAGAATGGTCTGGTCATTGATCTATCAGATGATGAATTAACAGAAGTAATAGAATAAAATAACGCCCCCATCAGCTACTAACTAGAGAAGTTGTTTTAATTAAAGTTAGTATAGGTTATTACCTGGATCATTTATTATCTCTAGTCTTTATTGGAAATAATCTTTGTCATCTGGATAGTGTTACTCTTGTTTCTGTTGTCTTCAACCTAGACCTGACCACGATCTCCTGACATCCTTGTTACTTGACATATATGAGACAGAAGCCAATTTCAGTCAATATCGCTTTTGAAAAATAAAATACTGATGTCTGGTTTCATCAATTTAATGATTTTGGTCTTGTGGCTAGTGTTACTCATGCCTATATTGTCTTCAAACTGGACCTGACCATGACAACGCCAATTTCAGTTATTCCTATTTCTTTTCAAGACTGATTTTCATGCAATTTAATAAAAAAAATATACTGTGCAGATATATTGACTTTTTAGTGTTCAAGATCTTCATTTGAATTAATTTGTATTCTGAAAAAAGATTTGGATGACTGAAGATGAAGCTTCCGTTGGCAAAGGAAATGATTAAACAACTTATCCCTTGAGGTCAATAAACAGAATTTTTAAATATTTTTCCTCAAGGGGAAGAAGAGCAAGAAGGAATAGAAGGGGATCTGCGCTGTTGCAAAAAAGCACTATAGAAACCCAATAATGCAAATGAATTTAGTGAAAAAATCGCTGGTAACTATTGGAATAATTTGATATTGGTATCAGTTGATTATTATTCCTGTAATAACCCACAGGATTATATTTTACTCTTATTGTATTGTCTTAGAGAATTTTTATGAGATAATTTTGTGAGAAAAAGCCATAAAAGCTAGTCATTATTTCAACTCCATATACATTGGATGTAGTGTGAATGAAATCTCTTATTAAAACCCGTCTTTCTTTCAAATTATTATGTGTTGTAAAACAAGAAATTAATTCACATAATGGGACTCTTTAGAACATTTCTTTACCTCATTTAATAGGATCTATTTCTGCAAGGTGTAGATAATGTTTTTTTTTTATAAATTTTCTGGTTCATTCATAGGAGAATTTATACCGTAGAATCCTATTACTTCTCCCATACAAAGTGTTACTTCTTTTCTAAGAGCTGTAATGGCCAAGATAGAAACATACTGCTGAATAGTACTACTATTGGATAGGATTTTTTTGATTAAGATTTTCAAACAGGATTTTAATGATTAGGCTGGAATCAAAGAGGAATAATCAAGTCTACTATGCCACAATCTCCTGATTGTTCCCTTCTTCATTATTTTCATTAACACAGTCAGGCATGCCAAGTCCAACTTTTGCTAAACTTAAAGGTTTTGGAGGTGTGTTTTTGAGTAAAGATTGCCAAGGCATGATTTAATATCTAATAAACTCAATTTCAATTGCAATTAAATTTTGTCTGATGAGATGTGGAATAAAGTAAAAAGATTTACCCCATTCCCCACCCCCTTTCTTATATCTTTTGAATTTCAAAAATCTTACTAAGGGTCAACGGGTTTTGACCTTTTTAAACTAAATTCAATTTTTCCTCTACATTGAATAAGAAACTAATACCAGTCTAATTTGTGAATAATGAATAATTTCTATTGTTTTAGAAGATTACAGCAAATAAAGTTTGTTGTTGAAGGCCAGACAGATTTTGCCTTCTTTATTTTTATTTGGCACAAGTTCAGATTTCTTAGTTTGAATTATTGATACAGTGTCTTATAAAGTGACAGAATCAAAACAATATATTTCATGCTGTTTTTCTATTTCTTATTTCCATAGGGTTATAAAATCTGATAATGTGTAACACTTGATACTGAAAAATGAGTTTTGTCTCTTTTTGGAATGTGTGTACACGTTAGTTTTTTGCATGGTGCCATATTGGCTCGGGTAAACTAGGAGTTTAAAGTTCTTGAGATGAACCACAAATTGTCAACAAAAATCCATCTATACTTCAACTTAATGATACAAAAATTGTTATTTCAGATTACTTTGATCAATGATAGAAACAGTGAGAAACCAAGAGGTTATGCTTTCATTGAGTATGAACATGAGAGTGACATGCATTGTAAGTATATATCTAAACTACAATTATCACTTTTAAAAATAACACTATACTGCCCTTAACATCATTCTTTTCAGCAGATGGTAATGAACATTCTGAAAGCATATTTGTGGCTAAAAGCATTTATGTAATAATTTTGTGATTTAGACATAATCAAGATATCATGCACTAATAATTTTGATACAGCTCTACTGGAAAATCCAAGAGGAGCTGTTTCTTTCAAAAATACTGGAATAATTGAGGCTACCTATGCAAGGTAAAGCTGTAAAAATTTGTTATACAGAGAACACAGATTCTGCACTATTTTGGTGATACACTTAAAAAACCGACATTTTGAATTTTTAGATCTGAAAATTGTGATCTTAATATGTTATTATATCCAAAAACAAGTTACATATTCATTGACATTTGTTTTACCAGTCACATTTTCTTATGTGTTCATTGTCATCAGCTACAAAAAATGATGGATAATCTTAACAAAGATTCTAACAACCTGCCTCTAGTTATATCTTATATAAAATTGATTTTATACACATAAAAATGTATTAGAACAAATAATATATCTACATGTAACAAATGATATGTTAACAGCTGCCCAAGGATAATATATTGTAGAAATATATTTTTTAATAAATAATGCATCAAAAAAGCTAACAATACTGGAAGATATCTAGAAATTTAAATAAAAAAATGTTGAGATACACTATACTTAGTTTTAAAAAAAAACCTTAAAACTCAAGAAAATACAGAAAATTTCTAGCTTAAAAATATCAGTTTTATTTTGATTGATCTAAGAAATTATAAAACCAACATGTTTTTTGTGTGATTTTTGCAAACATGAACCATGTCAAGCAACAAGAAGGGATTTCTTATACATTGTGAAAATCATATACTTATTACCCTTAAAACTAAAACCAGGTGTATTTTGAGAATAAGCAAAATTTTCTACTTTCAAACTCTACATATTAAACTCTTTACATGTTACCGGACCATAATGATTTTGGTAACAAATACTGTATTCACAATTGTATTGAGATCGTGGTCACACAGAGTCAGATAAGAAGATATCATTGTTCTACTATGTGCTTCAGGATTTTTATTAGTTTCCTTTAATGCCATGAAATTAAAATACAACAATGGAAAAGCCATTATCACCAATGATGAAACAATTTTAATGTTCTGCTAATGCACAAAAACTCATAACTTACATCTACTTTAAAATTAAACTGACATATACATCACATGTCTATTACAACAAGACATGTTACATAATTGCACTTATTTTTTATTATTGCCACACTCTCCTAAATATAAGGTAAATTTAGTACAAGGTGAACGTGACTACAAGCGAAACATGAAGCTCTTGAATAGTTATTGTGTCGTTCAGGGTTTTATTTCTTATTTTAGCGTAAATGTTCCATTTTAGATACTATTGGTAGTTCTTTTAGGGGGAGGATGTAGAGATCCATTGATTCCTAGCAATTAAGTCTTGTTTTTGCCAGCAGACTTATTCACCAGAAGTCAACTGAGGTCGTCTGGTTTATTTAGTTAATAGAATTTTAATTCAGAGTTGGTTTTTTTCTTGCTCTCATTTGTGTGAATACATTATGGATTTAGTGCTGAATCAAATGTAGCTTAACATTGATCTTTTTGTTAAGCTCTTTTTTTAAGCTAACCTCTTTGCCTTGAACTTTGATTTTGTTATTGTTTTTGGGAGTGAGATGAGCACTATTTCTGGTAGTTTAAGGTTTTCTAACAATTTTTTGCATATTGTGTACAAAATTGCATCGATCACTGAATAAATAAGCACTAGACAAGTACCATGGTAGACTGTTTGAAACACCTGATGCCACTGCTACTGAGTTTGTCAATTTGGCATTCCTTTCAAAGAGTAGGCTACCTATAATATTATTAGATTTTGCCCCTTTTCACTCGTATACTATGAAGGCTTACTGTTAAAAGTACATTAGTCTGGATACTAAGAGGAACTAAATGTATTTGTTACTAATATTAGTAAATTCCTTGATTGATACTTAAAGGCTGTCTACTTCTTTTGAGGATTCTACTAGGAGATTTCCACAGCCGGGAAAGTTATTGCCCCTGATTAGTAAGTATTACTGTAGACTATCTCTGTTTATTGACCATGAAGTATGTTGGAATGACACATGGAATATCTATTAACAGTGGTATTGATCATGAAAGCTGATCAGTCTCGAAATCTCAGTGGTATATTCCAGAAAAAAATATCTGGTACTTGACAAATCACTTGACATGTCAACCTTTCTTAATGTCAATCTGGCTTAAAACAGTTCAATAAGGATTAGGTAAATATCATTTGATAGCATGGTGAAAGATACTTAATCTAGGAAGTCATGCTGGTAGCTACAATTATTATGTGCAATTGCATGCAATGTTGATCTTGTGCTTTACATGTATAAGGGATTAGTGGATGTTAAAGGGATTGTAAAAAGGTTTTCTAAATTTTGTATGTGTATCACGGAGACTGATAGCATCAATTTGCTCCATTCCAATTTTCAATCAGACGTCTGTTTCTGCAATTCCATAAAAACATTCACTTATCACGAAATGTGCTTTATCACATAAGGCCCTGTGCATTTAGTGACGCCATCAAACTCTTAGAGTTAGTGGAATTGCAGGAACCACAAATGTGTGACTGAAAATATGAATGGTGCAAATTGATGCTATCAGTGTACTTGATACACACAAAATTCAGAAAAAGTCTTTAAAATCCATTTAAGAAGAACTTCTGAGTTTGATGTACATGTACAAGGAATGGTGGTTGTCTGTGGCTTTTTGTGCAGTGCTGAAAGTCTTTTTTGATTGTCATGCAGTGACAAACTAAATTTAAGAGTAGGGAAAGGAAAGATCTTGATTTGATTGCTGTTAGATTTTAATCCTACCAGGCTTTACCAAAAATATTTCTTTAGGCCAATAAGATGCATTACAGTAGGATATTGTCCATATCTTAGTTTGAATAGAAAGTTTTTCAATTCCCAAGAGACACAATCTTTTCTTGATTTCAATTCTTTAAATCATTATTCATGCAGTTCATGTAGAGAAAATATTATTTCTGGCATCAAGAAAATAGTATTGATTTGATCAGAGATAAAAATACTGGTATAATGAAGGCTACAAATCTTTGTTGTTGAAGTTAAGAAAGGTTCACTTCAGATTAATGATTATGACTTGTTACAAATTCAACTAATTTTTTCACTTCGTAAGCTTCTATACAATGAAATTAGGACTAGACACAATTTACTAGCAGACTGCTTCAAAGTTGGGTAAAAGTGATTCAAATTTGGTTCGACTAATAACATGTTTTTGAAAAATTCAGAGATTTTGAGAGATAAAAATAATTCAACTCACCACAAAACTTTGGGCATATTTTAAAGTTGGAATATCTCTTTTTTTATATCTTTATTAAACTCATTTGATAGATTCTTCTCAATTCTGAGGTTTTGACATTATAACTGCTTGTCGAGATAAATCATGAGAATATTTTAAAAATTTATTGGAAAATTTGTTGATAATTCCTGTCGTATGATTAAGAGTTAGTTGAAAGATAAACCTGATTTCTTTTTTTTTATGTTGTCTAACTTTCTAAATCTTTGTGTATCTTAACATTTTTAATGTTGAACTATTGAAAGAAAAAGTCTATAAATAACAAATTCCTTTGAGTTCAGTAATCTACAGAATAGATGTGATGTGGCGCACTGAAGTCACATTTGATCAAAGCAACACTGATATAATTCATGGCAATAGTTTTTTTTCCCTGATCATTTTTCTGTGTTATCATTAGATAATAACTCAATTTTCATCTGAATTTATCTTTCACGACAAAATAATCAATAGATTGTCTCAATTTGTTAGAATCCATGAGTAGAATCGTTAATTTCATACATAAATCTTATTCTCTCTTATTTCTATATATATGATGTTAGCAGATAACTCATTAGATACTACAATGTTATTGCCTAGTATAGTACTTGTACTTCAAGTATAATTTATTCCAAAGTTCCCTACCATATTAGTTTGGAAGAATTATGATAACTATATTTGTCACTAAAATTATTATGCCATCTCTAATTTTAAAAGGAGATTTTTTTCCTGTTTGTAAATTAAAGCCAATGCTTATGGATTGATAAGTTCTCAAACAAGTTTGAATTTGACAAAGTTTTGTTAAATGCTTTCTGAGTTATTTCCCTTGATCTAGACAATATATTCCAATCAACTGATTAGCTTATAGTGTTTTTATTTGTTATAATAATTGATATGCTTGAAATGTACATTAAGTTTCATTCAATGTTTTTTCCAAATATCTAAAGATGAATTTTCGGCCATGAAAAGCAGTCTATCTGATGCAGTGGATTTTATGCCATTTATCTTGAATACTGAGAGCGATTTTTCCCATACATTTAAATTGATATCTTTTTATGCCAGTTTTCAGATGATTTATCATCTGTTGCTATAATCTGCCTTTTGTTTAGAATTATTCAGGAATCTCAAATTTTTCAAATTTATTTTCTTTGGCAACTCAGTGTTTATGTTTTGTATCAAAGTTATCTTGAGCTTTTTTGTTAAGTAAAGAAACTCTAACTAAATAACCAGAAATCATCTGTAACTGGTAATTAAAATGACATTGAAATATTGTACTGAATAGTATTAATACTTTTTATCAAAACTAGTTCAATGTTTTAATTCTTTGAATGGCATTTAGCAATTGTAAGTACAATATATAGACACAGCACATAATGTGCCAGAGGACTAAAGGGAAAACATTGCATAAAAAACTTTGACCAGTGATTGTTTTTTCTTAATGCTGTGCCTATAATTAGTTCAATGTTATATTTATTCTAAACCTTTATAACCTAGCGGCTGGTTTACCGGCGACATAATTACGCAATATATATCCGAGAGGCCGGTTAACGGTGACGTCTCACAACGCTATGTCATATGTTTTTACTTATATTACTTGGAAATAAAATGAATGGAGTTTTACTTCCTACTTTTCTGCTCCATCTGTTAAAGTGCACAGCCTGTAGCACACAGGGACTCAGTTTTATTGTCCCATCCGAACGACCAGATGCTTTTTCCATATCAGTCCCTCTTACCTGCGTCACTGACAGAGGGAAGCCAGGTTGAAAAATGCTATGATCTCGACCTATGCCAAGATTGAACTGTGGACCTTCAGGTCAGTGAGTAAAACTATGGACCTTCAGGTTAGCGAGTAAGCATCTAACTCAATGAGCCAACATGGCTCCCTTATATTACGTGGAGTTCAGGGTATATGCATTTTGTCACATTTACACTCAGAGGTCAATGGATTAAGAGGTAAATAATTTTCTAGAAAATTTTCTCAAAAATTGTAATCAATGGAATTCTGATTTCCCTCTTTGCACACTGCAATGCCATCATTGTTAGTCTAAGACTTAACTAGCTGTTAAATTTCATGAGAGGAGTCTTAATTTCTGGGTTAACTTCCCACTTTTCTTTTATAAATCAGTTGGAAATTCAATCAAAAAAAACTTGATGTGGTTGAAGACTGATCGATCTTACTAGCTGTAAGGTTGAAAAGGTGCCAGTAAGCTAACAGAAGAAACTTAATTTTGTCTTGGAATTCTAAATGTTGAGTAACTTAAGTATTTTTAGCAACAACTAATTAGATTAGAAGATGATGTTCATTCTGTCATTAGCTGAGACAAGTTTCTTTTTTCTTTTTATTTAAGTTGTGAAAGTTATTCAGTTATTTTTCAGTTTTTGTATGGTGATTCTTCAGTGATCTATTACAGTCAGTTAAGACATTTTCAGGAATTTTGGTAATTGGTCTAGCTATGATTCCATTAAGTTTCTGGAAGTTTTTTCGGTTCTCTTCAAGTTATTCAATACACATTGTCATATATTCAGCAAGACCTTCTCACTCAGATTTTAAAAATGAATTTTTTTAAAAAACATTTCATAGTCGTAACTAACAGAAAAATACCATAATTTACACGAGAAGCCTTTAAGACACACTACTACATTTTCATCCAATACTTATCAGCCTGGGCTAACACACACATTCAAGATCATAACTAAATGTTTAGAATTAATAACATATAAATGAACATAATTGTAAATGAAAATATTAATTGTAAATGATCATATTTGTAAACATAATTGTAAATGAACATAATAATTGCAAATGAACATAATTGTAAACATAATTGTAAATGAACATAATTGTACATGTAAGCTTATGTATCTTGACAATAATTAAAAATAAAAGTGTAATAATGTATATTTACATTGAAGTATGTTAACAGGTAAACTATAAAAGGTATGATATATTGGGGATTGTACACAGTAGAGGTAAGAACATCATAACAAAATGATATATTAATCCCCAAGTGTAAGTTTAAAAATCTTGATAAATTACAAATTATTTTTGCCTTTTTTTTTTTTTACAAAAACCAATGAATGGTAAGACATATCAAGGACCTTATAGGAGTCCAAAAACATATTCTATAGTATATATGGTGTCAAGTTGTGGTCATATATTAATTCGGGCTTTCTTTATTTTTCTCTTCAGCCCTCTTCAGGCCTGATTAGGCTCTCTACAATTCCATATTGAAAGGTTGCTCATAACTACACCATTGTTAGGTTTGTATAACATTGGTAAGATTGGGTTTTGAATGGCAATGTAAGACACGTCTAATTTCTGTAGGTCGAAATTCATCTGGGGATAGCATTTTCAAATTACTCTGGGCTCAAAAAAACATTAGGTCAAATAAATTCAGAGGTTTGATTAAACAATTTTTTTTTATCAAAATTGGTTCTAGAATTTATTCTTATTTGGCACAATTGAAAAGAGATTTGATTTCTGAACAAGGGAATTCTTGAAAAAAGCATTATAAACACAAAACACACACACATTTTGAGATAAAAACAGCTTGATGAACATATCAAGACAAAAGTTCACACACCAAACAAAATATATGCCATGAAAATGTCACATTTCAAGAGTCTGACTCGAGTATTTTTGACATTTTCTGGTTTAAAAAACAAAATTCAGGTAAGCTAAGCTAAGCGGGGTAAGTATTCAGCTGGATTATACCACTGGACTACATAACCGCATTGGTGACAGCTCTAACAAAAAAATGGAATCCCAATATAAAAGACTATAAAAAATAGGTAGTATGGTGTAAGTTCTATATTTTCGTTTTGTTTCGATCCCCTTTCGGCCCTTTCCCAACTCAATAACTACTCTATTTAAAAAGATTAGGTCCAAATTTTTGGTAAGTAAATCATAACCTGACAAACACTATTTGGCCTTTCAATTTTTAGCAATCCATCCCTTTATTTGTAGGAATTTGGTGTGCACAGCAACTTACTTTTTATTTCAGGTATTCAGAGGTGATATTGTGTTCAGTTTTGAAAATTTTGCCATAATGGTGGCACTGGCATTATTTTCTTGGCAATAAATCTTTCATCAGGTGACATGTTTGACAGAAAGTATTCAAATTCCAACATGGCAAAATTTACATGCTTTTAGATTTCGATTTTAATATCACAACAAGAAAGTTGGTCATGACCTTGTTTGTTATTGCATTTTTCTGGAACAAGGCCTTGCACATATGAAAATTTTTTCGATATTAAGTCAATTTTTAAAGCCAAAAAGTGAAAGATTTATTGTTTTTGTTAAATAAAGTTTGATAGTTTATTCACTGTTTCTATTTGTTTTCTGCCCTATTTAGCTGCATATAAACATGCTGATGGTAAGAAAATTGATGGTAGAAGAGTATTAGTTGATGTTGAAAGGGGACGAACAGTTAAAGGATGGACTCCAAGGAGATTAGGTAAGAATTGTTTATTCAACACTGTTATTATACTACTTTGAAATTGTTGATTAATATCTCTTGATGATATGTATCATACATACACAGTAGCATATATAGAAAGTGAAAATAAAACCCTCTAAATGCTCAAATATCATCTCAGGCCATCTGAAATCCATTGGTGCCTTGGGGGCACTTCCCCTTGGAGAGACACCTCATATTTTACCCCAAGCCCTCCTGTGGTATTTTCTACATATGTTCCTGGTAACATAGCCCTACTGTATGTAGATGTACAGTTACAATTAGAAATATACAGATTGTAGTTATATATTAAAAGGGAGACAAGTCTATAATTTGTATAAACTAAATACCAATATAATATTATTACAGGAGGGGGATTAGGTGGTACCAGAAAAGGTGGACCAGAAGAAAATACCAGATTCTCTGGCAGAGAAGGGTGAGTACAGCTTATACTTCTTCTTCTTACCTGTCTTCTTGGTAAGAAGGATGATGCATAATTACATAATATATGTACATTTCATATTCCATGACTCTTCGGATAAAAACACAATGAAACTGAATTGGAATTCACTCAACTGAGGTGGTGCGGCAGAGCGTCGTAGCGTTTGTTGCTTGTGATAATTTGCATTCAATATTTTCATGTTTGCTACGCAATTTCGCTAGGCGGAATAACTGACATATACTCTCGCAGAGTGACTGTTCATCACCAAGACTACAGATCCTTACGTGGCCAAACAACTCTTCAAATTTGGATGTCATGTGTATATTTATATATTTATTTATACAAATAACCACAGTCATTTCACGTTAAGTTACATTCTGGTGCCTGTTTAGCTGTGATGATATACTCCCTTTAGCTGCTGCTGAAAATTGTCTTTTGAACCTAATTTGGAGATCTTCAGTGATTACTAGATCTCATTCAGACTGAAATCTATGCAAAATTTTCCAATGCAAAAAGCTAAGTCAAAATATATGTATCTTGACTAATATAAGGTTCTATATATACATCAAGTCAATGAAAACAGAAAACAATATACTAAGATGTATAAGATTTATTAATGAAATTATATTTACTCACTGTTGTAAAACTGGTGATATCTTCTGTACTGGAACACACCAATAACGTATTGTCTGAGTGCCATCTTCTCATATTGCAGGAGTTACCGTGACGATCGACGTTCTCGCAGTCGTGAAAGACCACCAGAGCGTGAACGTGATAACAGACGACGTCGCTCTCGCAGTAGAGAAGACAGACGCAAACGTAATCCAGGTCGAGAAAGGAGAAGGTCTCGCAGTCGAGATCGACGCAGGAGTAAAGAACGAGAAGGACCTGAAGGTAAAAAAGAAAATTCATATATTTACGTTTGTTGAATTTGTGTACCTTAACTTACAATTACATGCTTATGCTAGAAAGTTAAAAGAACAACATGAATATATGTAGAAAGCTTGTCATTTCACAAATAGATTTTAACAGTGTTTAGAATGGTCTGGTTATAATACATATTATATGACAGTCTTTGATCTGATTTCAATAAAATTTAGTAACTGTCCATTTAGTTAAATTGCTGGTAAAAGATATCCAATTTGTTATGCATTTGTATAAAAATGTTAAAAACCTCAAAATGATGTTTCATATTTTTTTTATATAATAGTTGAAGAAGAAGAGCCTGGTAGAAAAGATCGTAAAAGAAGTAGAAGAAGCAGGTCAAGAGATCGTAAACGAAGCCGATCCAGAGACAGGAAACGTAGTCGAAGAAGCCGAAGCCGAGACAGGAGAAGATCTCGAGAGAGAAGAATCAAAGATGAACCCGATGATGGCTTTGATCCTAATGTTAGAATTAAGGAAGAGAAGACTCAAGATGATTATAGATATGGACGTTTACAGAATGATTCTAATGAAGAGGCTGAAGATCGCAAGAACTTTGATCCAGCTCTGGTAAAACACGAAGATGGTGAAGAAGATGGAGAAGAGAATGGTAATGATGATGAAGGAGATTACGAAGAAGAAGAGTATTATAATGCTCATCCTAGTGATGTGAAAAAGGAGGAAATTCCATCTGATGATAGATATTAAGGGAACTGACTTTTTTTTCGTTTGCTAGATAGAAATGATTTTGCTAAAAGAGACATTTTCAATATTAAGAGACATCTGCATTGAGATCAATAAAGATCAGCTAAGATTTTAACTTTATGTTTTAAATATATTTTTGCAAAATTTCATGGAACCTTGGTACTATAGTTGTGTGCTTCTTTTTTGTGTATGTGTCTCAGCCAATTTGTAGATAGAAATTGTATATTTTAATCATAGTCAAGTGAAAAAACTATATGTAGCCTTTCTGTAATTTTTTTCCAATTGAATCAATCAAAATGAATAGAATTAAAATAGCACTTTGTTGTCATCTTCCGCTTAAAGGCAAAGAAGTTGCTCTAGAATGTATGAAGATTTCTAAATGTTATTGCTATATTAAGTATTCACATTGGCAATTAACCCTATGTCAGTCATCTTGTTGCCTAATACTAGTATGAACACCACTTAAAAAGATCCTGGAATCATCCAACAACAAAGGGTTAACTAAATTGTGTGTTTCTATCAAAGAATTAGTTTTATTTCATCATTATGTACATTTTTTGTAGTCATTTTTAGTCATCATCATATTTGTATTTTATTGTCATCATTAATCATCATCATCATCATTATTATGTTTTCAGTGTTCACTTTAATTATGGATCATAAATGAAGTCAATTTGAATTTTATCTGAGCAGATCTGTTGAGTTATGCTTTCTAAAAAAAAACCTTATTTACACAATTTGGCAATTAAAAGTTTTTATGAAAATGGGGCTTAATACTGAATTTTAGTTGAAGAAAAAAATTAAATTTGGATTTGAATATAATTTGCAATCAATTTTCATGTTTTGAAGATTTTTATGAAATTTAAACTTGATTATAATGCATCTTTAAAATCAGAAATCAGGAATTAATAATCAAATAATTATTGATCATTATGAAAATTATCCAGATGCTCTTGAATATCTCCTTTTCATAATCAAAGTATTATTTTACTTGGCTTCTATTCAACATGTTATCATTACATTGTCTGTTATTAATCATATCATTAGACACATAAAAATATAACATGATTGACATAAAGCACACGTTAAAGGAAATAAGGCTAATTTTCTAGGTTTCTCACTTTGCTAGTCAGATTTGTTTTCGAATTAAAGCTAGTCCAAAAAGAATCACTTCTAGTATTTTGTAATTTGGACTAATTTTTATACTGAATGAAATTTGAATGGCAGGAGGTGTATCCCTCCTTTTAGCTTTTGACAAAAAAAAATAACCCTTAACCCTCTATTCTATGCATTCATTATAATGAGATGTCATGGGCTTTTGTCGTGATCAGTCAAAGAATAAAAAAAAAAAATGAAACATTACTTTGACATTTCAGTAGAATGTATAAGGTATTAAGGGATGAAGGCCGACACCGGACTGACTCTCGGAAGCAGAAGTACAGGAATAGACATTGCCAGACGTAGGAAGGTCTTATTATCAATTTTCCTTGTATTGTTTATGTAAAGAAGTCATGTTGCTAGTACCGATCCAATCACTATGTCTGCTGTTATATTTATTGTTATCATATTTTGTGTCTGCTTAATTAAATATATCAACACTGAACATAGGTTATTATTTCTTTTAAAAATGTCTGCCTGTAAGTCTGCCTGCAAGTCGGTATGCCAAACTTCCATAGACCATTTGGTTTGGGTTTGCAGACTGCTATGTCTAGCTATGCATTATACAAAAGAACACTTGTTTTGGTATCAGTTCATTAGAATTTGAATATAAATGCATGCGCCTGTTCTTATTCTTGGGATCATGAAACTGTTGCGTGAAAATAGATACGTGAGAACTGGAACATAATGTGTGGTTGAAGGGAGATAATTCAATTTATTTGCTGGATGTTTTTTACTCATTGTTAGAAATTGTCTATTTTTGCTTTCTCGTGGTGATACTTAAGCAACAGATTCAGCTTTACGGAAACTGCCAAGAATTACTGAATGGGTGTAGTAAAGCAATATAATTAGTAAGGTTTTTGTCAATTACGCCAATTACAGTCAGTCCGGAATCATTTCAGACGCTTCAAGACCAATTACCCCCAACCCATTAAGTCGGTCTGCCCTCTATTCGACTTGCCAGTTTCGGGAGGCTGGCACCGCCACTGAAAAGCATTTCAATATGTGCAGATAATGTACTGTACATTCTCAGACATGGGGCAATGGTCCCTTTAACTATCCACAAATTTTAATGCTATGATGAAATGAATAAGATAGGATGGCTTAATCTTATTTTAACCTATATTTTACAGTAAGAATTAATCGACGTTCTACCTAAGTGATATTGGTAAGCGGGTAATTTGGTTGATGGTAATCGACAAGGAAATATATTGAGGAAGATGTATTTCTATTACTATCTTTGGTCTACCTTGGGTCATTATCGAGTTTTCAATCGTGTCTAAATGGAAAGATTATTACAGTGGACGTAAGTGGTGGTCATCACAAAATTAACTTTCAGTTGTACGGGCTTGTTGTTAAAGGGATTGTAAAGATGTTTTCTAAATATTGTATGTGTATCGGGGACACTGATGGCATCAGTTTGCACCATTCAAATTTTCAATCGGACGTCTTTGGTTCAATTCCACTTAAATTTGATGACGTCGCTAATCACA
Organism: Lottia gigantea; assembly: GCF_000327385.1. Lineage (NCBI taxonomy): Eukaryota > Metazoa > Mollusca > Gastropoda > Lottiidae > Lottia > Lottia gigantea. The sequence goes on along the minus strand of NW_008710834.1, from coordinate 87,399 downwards.
AAATATGCTGTATCACATAGGATAAGTGACGTCATAAAACGCTTAATTTTAGTGGCATTGCAGGAATCACAGACGTATGATTGAAAATTGGAATGGTGCGATTTGATGCTACAATCCCTTTAAGGAATCTTGCTAATAAGAGCTCTTCTCTGGCGACACGTGAAGATATGAAATCCTCATCAGCTGGTTTAAACAAAGGTGGGGAGGGGGGCTGTAAACAGCCGTTATGGCACTGATACTTTCGGTACCAAATAGATACGAAGATAAGTTGCAATATAAAATGGTTTTGAGAAAGACAGTTTACTAGTTACAAATCTAATCAACCCTATCTTATTTGGTTTGTATCCGAACAAATGTTTATGTGCAGATATATAAGAAATTCAAATGTACGCTTCGACTATAATCAATGATGTATCGGTAATCACACAGTTGGTTTGAAAATGTTAAATATATTTTTTGCAAGACGTACATAATACCCAAATAACGGCTCATCGAGTATATTTCATCTTGATTTTGGGTACACTTTATATTTGATTACGTTTTGTATTAAACTGGTAACGACTGTTTAACAATGCACGTGCGACCTAGTTCTTCTGAATAACTCTGTCAAAGTTGTGTTTTGATGTCTGTTGAAGTTTAAAATTCAAGTTTCCACGCCTATTATGTTGTAAGTAGCCTTCATTCTTTCATTTAAGACTTCGGGTTATTTTCTGTGATTGTCACCACTTGCCCTCCCTAAAAAAAATCTAAAACCAATAACAACAACATAGATTTAAAAGGATCATGTCTACAAACTGGTCTTTCCTTTGGCATTCATTTTTCTCATATTATTCGTATTATTCACCTTGGTTTCTAGATACCATAAATATTAAATCAATCTAACACTTTGTTCAATGAACGATTTATCCACTAAATATGAAGAATTGTGGGAAATTCATTTACATTTGAATTGTCAGTCCAATTTTAATTTAGTTTTGGTTGTTTCGTACAAATTACGAAAACGGAGGTGAATTTCTTTCCGATCATAGATCTGAGTACAGTAACCCCCAATACAAAATACGAAACATAACACCCAGATCTGCATTTTAATCAATTTGTTGACGGCCAATTCAGACATATTAATTTGATTTGTTTCTTAATTGTGACACTTATTCTGATGGGTTGCTTTTAATTTGTCTCGATTGGATGTGTAAGTTAAGCTACTGTCCGACCACTAGGTTTCAGAATTATATTTTACTTTTCATTGTAATGTGAATCGAACTCGAAATCGAATTCAAAATTGTACAAAGAGTCTTCACTTCACTTTGGGTTGAGGATAATTATAACCTTATTGTTTGAAGTTGATGAAGGCAGTTTTAGTCGGTGATGTTTATGAATATTTAGGTAAGGGGAACGAATAAGGATTGTGAAAGAGTGCTCACAGCTTATTTCTATGTAGGAATAGGGACAGCTGTTTTCAGTTCTCAGTATGGGTCGTTTTTATCGTTTATTTTCACCCTTTTTTAATATTAAAAAATCTAAAAATATTTAATATGAGTTATTGCCCTTATTCTTGAAAACTCGTTAAATCTGTAGCTCTTAAACACAATAAAGCACTATATTCTTGTAAGATTTTGACAAAATTATTGTTCATGTGTCACTCAAAAAAAGTTTGAAAGAGGGTTGAATAGTTCATACCGGCGATAGTTACTATACTGCCAATTATTTTTGTTTAAAGTTCCAGCTACCAGCTTGCTATCTTCACTTTTCTAAGTGTTTTATTTCAAATGTAAATTCACCAAACTTCAAGGGTATTCGAAAATTCTGCTTTGAATAATATTTGTGACAAAATTTAGTTCATAAATCACAGCGATGTTAGTGATTCTTGAGATTTAGGAATCTCTGAATTGGACTTGAGCCAAAGCAATTTTAAGTTGTTCATTTTATATCAAACGACTCCAATGGGACAAAACTATTTTAAAAAGAAAATGGAAATTTCGTAAGATTTCGTCTCTATGAAAAGGAAATTGTATGTTACATGTCCTTATTGTGCTATGTATAGAAGACTATTAATGAGAGAAAGAATTTCTTATGATTTATTGACGGGATGCCAGACGTTCTGAAATCCAGCTGAGGATGGACCAATTATTATTATTAATTGTCTCTACATGTCACGGTAATGGGATATCTTCGACACATTATTATATACTTGCCTAAACCAGTTGAGCTCATGTACATCTTGTCTCTTTTCTTATGAACAAGAAACTTAAACTGCGGAATTGTAAATAAACCCAGTTTGTCATTACCGATTTTAGTTTTTTCTTGTTTGAAAACTATTGGTTTGTGTGGTCCGGAATTAAGAGTTTTATAGTACATTAATTAGGTTTATTAGCCTTCTTGTTTGACAAAATTTTTTATCAATGGCACAGCGACTTCTTTTCAGTTCAAATTTGATAGTTTTATAGTACGGGTTAATTGAGTTATCTTTTCTTGACTATGAATAATAAGTTATCGGTAGTGGTCTATGTCCTGCCGGAAAGTAACTGTAGTAATTGGTTATCACTTGCAGTTCAATCTATTCTAAGTAATTTGAATGCTTATTAAATGAAAATTTCGTCAATTCAAATGATTGAAATTGAAATACATAGCAATTATGTCCAAATCTTTTTGGCAATATGAAAATAGGTTATCTTAGAGTGATCCACTGCTGTCTGTGGTTTGCCCTTATAAATGATGGTTTTAAGGTCGTTCCACAGATCAGATTCTCATTATAAGTCATAATTTGTATGAACAAACATCACTGATAATAAAAGTAGAAACCATTTGTAAATGTTATACATGTACAGCGATTCGTTATATTGTGATAAAAAGGATAGTCTAGACCTCTTTTATTCACTAGTCTCCAGTTTCAAATATTTCAATATTATCTGATGTTCCCCAGATCGGAAGGAAATTTGAATAAGTTTACATCGGAAGCCTTTTACGTTTAGAACTGATCAACGAGAATGTTGTCCAAAAGCATCAAACAAGCATTAAGGTGTCAACATTCACCATTGAAATATTACAAATTAGAATTTCGATAATATAGATATTGAATTGTCTCCATATTGTCGTTCTGTTTTAAAGGGACTTTAACTTAAACGAATTACCTATATATAAGTTAAACCAGAGTCTTGACGGTAGTAATTTTCTTTCTTACTTCAAGGGCAAGGTAACTTGTTCCCTTTCTCGAAGGTAGACCTAGCTGTCTTTTTCTAGGACGGGGTTACTTTTAGAGTAAAGTAAATTTGCCTGGGGTGAAGTAACTCGGGTTTTTTTTCTTGAATGTGTTAAATTTCTCTTTTTCTCGGGATGGGGTAAAATTTCCCTCATTGCACGGCGTTGTCCGTCTTCATTAGCCCACATGGTGCAGAAAAGTAGGACGTAAAACTCCAGTCATTTCATTTTCGGTACGGGGTAACATGCTTTTGTATCTGGCGAAGGTACTATTTCTTTTTATCGGGCGACCTCACTGCGAGGTAACTTGATTGGCATGTAACTTGTTCTATTTCTCGGGGGAAGAGAGCCCACGTAGCTTTTAGTATTAATCTCCTTTATATTAACCTAACAAGAATTCAGATCTGATAAGAACCTCAAATTATGTAAAATTTCTTTTCAAGCATTAAGTTCATGAATTAAAAAGGCCGATATTGATTTATAGACTGCATTTGATGAAATCTGAAAGTGAAAATGTTAAAGTTTAATCTCTATTCATTATCTGTGAGAGAAATCATTTCAATTTGTAAATAGAGATATCAGTAAGATTTATTAATCAAATACTCGATGAAAGACTTGGTGAGAGTCGAGATTTAAAATAGCATTTCAATATCTAGACCGGGAAATAAAATTTCATGCTTTTTAACTCTTCCTAAACCCTTGTAATTTATCGTTTATAAAGAATTCAATTACTTGACATAAACTGTGGTTCAATTTTAAAGGAACACCTTTATTCCATCCCTATGGGGTGTTCCGCTTTTGTTATTCGCAACCAGACGCAACAGGTGATCGTATTATAGATTATATTAAATCGAAGTCGAGCAAATTAAATGTCAAAGTTTATTTGTAGAACTGAAATATTTTGTCTGATAAGTTTTAGAATATTTTCAAATTCGTGGATTAATCAAAGTGTTGATTTTCCAATTTCCAACATTTTGGTTCCGACAATTCCCGAAATGTCTTTAAGATGTCTGTGTGTACAGATATAAATCAGAGACGACTTCGAATGGAAGCAGTTAATATTTGCACTGTTCCTCTCGTAATAATGATTGAGTCAGTGTTCAGACTTCTTTTAATGTGAAATTATTTTTATGTAGCCATTAAGATTTGGGTATTTAACTACATATGAGCTCAACCACAAGCTCCATGTGCACTTTGAGAAATAAGATCCGACCCCCAGTACACCTACAAATCATCAAAAGTCCATATAGTCTGTGACGGCCAAACTATACCTGTCTTCGTCGAAGCTGCATACGGAGACAAAGAGGGACTGGATGATAGAGGCTAAAGTCCAGAGGATGTGACTGACGTCATAGTCACGTCGATATCTACATTGTAACGCACAGTCTAGTACTCGTGATCTAGATCCGACTCCTGGTACCCCTACATTTCATCAAAAGTACATATAGTCTGTGACGCCCAAACTAAACCTGTCTATGACTTTCGTCGAAGCTGTATACGAAGACAAAGAGGGACAGGATGATAGAGGCTAAAGTTCAGAGGATGTGACTGACGTCATAGTCACGTCGTTATCTACATTGCAACGCAGTCTAGTACTCGTGTCACCCCTACAATTCATCAAAAGTCCACGTAGTCTCTGACGCCCAAACTATCCTGTCTATGACTCGTCAAAGCTGTATACGTAGACAAAGAGGGACTGGATGATAGAGGCTAAAGTTCAGGGGATGTGACTGACGTCACAGTCACATCGTTATCTACATTGTAACGCACAGTCTAGTACTCGTGATCGAAATCCGACTCCCGGTACCCCACAATTCATCAAAAATGTTAAGGGGTATGACTGACGCCAATTTCTCATCCTTATCTACTCGTGGGTATAGAAACGGTCATGAAAATCTTTATAAATCTTCAGAGTTACTGCTACTTTAAACAAACAATCGCGAATCTATTTCAAGTTGAAAAGATTTTTTTTTTGTCATGTTGTGAAGTGTTCTGGCTTTAATCAGACAATAATTAGTTTATATTATATTACACTTTACACTAGCCTATATTATCTATCATTTAGTTAGTATAACTCACTTCTTTACTGTCTTATTATTATTGTTTATGTTGGTTTCTGCTGTATATGCATAATGATACTAGGTGAAGGCATCCATGGTGGAAACAGTTTTAATTACAGTTTTTCATCACAGTAGAATAACATTTGAATAGTTGAATCTGATTATTGTTAAGTTATATTCAAACTGATTAGAATAAAGTAGCACTGATTAGAATAGAGAAGTGTAAAAACTGATTATGATACAGCAGAATATAATTGTGTAGAAAACTGATTTTTATAGGATAGGACACTGATTAGAATTCAGTAGGATCAGAAACTGATTAGAGTAACTGATTGAAATAGAGTTGTATAGAAAACTGATTGGAACAGAGTTGTATAGAAAAATGGATGAGAATGCAGTTAGTGAAGAAAACTGAATAGAAAATAATAGTATAAAATCTGATTAGAATGGGGTTGAGTTAGTTTAGAAAAAAAATTAGTATAAAATCTGATTGGAAAAAGAGTTTTGTATCGACGTAGAATGGAATGAAAACTGATCACAGAACTGAAACCCATTAGAATCGAAAATCTGGTAAATTTGAAAGAGCAAACTCCAGATTGTCTCATTCCAACGTATTACATAAGCTACGTCAACTGCAAATTGTATGGTTGCAAAGGATCCTAAGGAATATTATAGAAGTTTAGAATAAGAACTATGTAAACAGGTGTCTTATCTTACCAAATTGCGTTGAAAATTGGTAGAAAAACTCCAATCTTTACTCACACTTCGATAATCAAGAATTAAGCCAAAGGTACAAGTTGAATTGGCACAAACTTGAGATATCCTACCCTCGCATTTACTTCGTATTGGTGAACGTTAGTAATAATTTCTACAATATACCATATTTTTGGTTCGATACTAGGTAGGGGAGAGGGAGTGTCGTTGGGTTGAGTTGGGTGTCAGTGATACACGTTAAAAGTCGTATTTGCATATCAATAATTGCGTCCAAGAATTAAATAACGCCAAAATCAAGTTCGTGTGTGTAGATAACTTTACAAATCCAGGTTAACTAGTCATACGATGAGATAACTATTTTTAATAGCTTTCCTCACATTTCGTGACAGTAATGTCAAACTTGGGTGTGTTTCTTGATACCCTGGAACTACTGGCCACGTCTTGACTAACCTGACGAAAACATTCTGGGTTATAATATTGCATACGGTTTCTCGTACCTCAGTTTAAGCTCGCGCCATTTTACATTAAGTGCACTTGTGCATGCGAAGCAATATAATCATCGATGCAACTCAATTAAACTTTTAATTCCCAATAGACGAAGGCGTTTATATTCACCTAACTAATTACGTTTTCTATAGAAAGAAATGAAAAAATCAATTCATTCTAACATTTTATTCATCAGTTATTCATAGTAATTACTAGAAGCAGTATCGATATGCATTTTTTTCGAAAATTGGAGCCTCGGTCATCTTTTTTTCACTGTTTAAAATTTATGTGTTTATCCTTATATTTGTGACTTAATGCGGTATATAATATCACACCTATTCAACACAAATATTTCTAAAATCCCTCGTAACGAAGGCGCTTGAAAATCCATGCTACTAATTAAGTCTTCTAATAAAAAATAGAAAAATCAATTGATATATAAACACATAAAGAGAGACGGTTTATTTTTAAGTGTTTTTCCGCAAAATTGGTTTTACAATTAGAGGGGCTTATTGGATTTCCTATCTCTAGACAGATAAGATTTTTAGAGTCAATCAAAGAACGAAACAGTTATAGATACAAGTTGAGTGGCCTATTTCTGTCAAATTCTGTTTCCAACAACAAGGGTTGAAATGAAACAATGTTCTGATAGTCATGGTTAGATAATTTAGTAGCCAGCTTGATCTTTGATGGACAAACCTAAAGTGGCAAGTCTAATTACATACGGAATTTGTTCTGTCCAACTATCTATATGACAGTTTTCTGTGGTCAGAATGAGCCTTATTGTTTCAGACCCTTACCCGTACACTCATAACCCGATTGACACATTGCAACATGCTACGAACATCCTTTTTGATCACCACGGACGCCTTTATTGAACTCAACGAATGCCTTTCTTGAACAGAACGAATGCCTTTATTGAATACAACGAATGGCTTTATTGAACACCACTTTTAGAACGGATTAGGAACAGTATTATAACCCCACCCACATCACAATCTTGTTAACCGGGGCGTCATTAAACATTTATAAGCTCTTTATTGAAGATGAAAATGGTAAAATTGTCGATATGTATTATTAGAAACCTTGTTTTTAAACTGGATAGCGTTTATCTAAATGTCAAATTATACCGGGAAGCTAATTAGATTTTAAGAGATTGTCAAATAAACAGTATAGCATTCATTGAATCGTGATTGCTTATTGGAGATGTTTCGTTGTGGCAAATAAAAGTATGAACATTGTATTGTGATATTAATTTCAATGCACAGTATTGTATTGCGCTGATAAGTCAATGTAACCTTAAAGCGGTTTTTTGAAGCAAATTGATGCTGCCTGTATGCCCGATACGAGTAACTTTTTACATTCCCTTTAAGGAGTGGGGTTATAACATGTGGGCGTATACGTCGTGGGCGAACAGTCGATTGGTTGACAAAAGAAAAATATCTTAAAGAGATTGAACAAATACTATTAAAACTGCATAGAGAAAAATAGTTTTGTTTATTGATTTGGTATTTAAGTATTGCTAATCGATGGTGAATTTCATAGGATTTTGTGGAAATTGAATCACGTATTGGAATACATGTTTCTGAAGGTCGATTTTCTACTAGACAGCTTGATGAACAAATGTATTTTCTTTGATTCGATGATAGACAGACTCTTTACAACTGGGTACAATGTATGCCTATTTCTGATTCGTGAGGGAGAAGCGTTGGAGGATGTCGAATGATTTCCAAATACGATTTGGTACTCGAAAGATTTAAAGAGTTTCACACTTTAGATATTAACTTTAATATTGGAAATGAATTTTAAGGTAATTTAAAGTAAACTAATGGTTCCTTGTATATACTATGCAAAAAAATGAATTAGCCAATTTGTAAAATGCTCCAACATCAGCCCCTTTACACTGGGTGAAAGTTACTTTGGGTATACGAAGATAACGAAAAGTTTTGATGAGTATTCATGTTAAATGTAGGTATAGTATAATCAATACTAAGGTGTATCAGATCTATTGACCTTACCCACCTGCCAAAACAGACCTACATACATACTGAACAGATTCCTTAAAAATAAATTTTTAGAACCAACTAGAAAACAATTAACTATCTCTACATAAATTTTCAAACATGTTTTCCGGAGATCCCGTTATCTTGAAAATATCTTCAAATTGAACACTGTTGAGGATAATATCAAGAGTTCAATGTAAATTCAGCGAAAATATTTACAAGACGTTCAAATTCATTAAGATTAAATATATATATAGTTCAAATTAGACATTTTGTATCTATAAATGTAGTTCAAATAAGACATTGTGTATCGTTAAGATTAAATATGTAGTTCAGATTATACATTGTGTATCATTAAGGTCATAAATGTAGTTCATATAAGACATTTTGTATCATTAAGGTTATAAATGTTGTTCAAATTAGACATTGTGTATCATTAAGGTTATAAATGTTGTTCAAATTAGACATTGTGTATCATTAAGATTAAATATATAGTTTAGATTAGACATTGTGTATCATAAGGGTCATAAATGTAGTTCAAATAAGAAATTGTGTATCATTAACATTAAATATATAGTTCAAATTAGACATTTTGTATCATTAAGGTTATAAATGTTGTTCAAATTAGACATTGTGTATCGTTAAGGTTATAAATGTAGTTCAAGTTCGACATTGTGTATCATTAAGATTAAATATATAGTTTAGATTAGACATTGTGTATCATAATGGTCATAAATGTAGTTCAAATAAGACTTTGTGTAACATTAACATTAAATATATAGCTCAAATTAGACATTGTGTATCGTTAAGGTTATAAATGTTCTTCAAATTAGACACTGTGTATCATTAGTGTATAAGACATTGTGTATCATTAGAGTATGTAGTCCAAATTAGATATTTATGGTTACAAACGTTGTTCAGGGTAGACTTTGTACAATATGATCTTACAAATACTACACTGAGTATATTTATAATTATGAAGTAAGTCTAGTACAAATGAGATATTTGGTATATTTTATGCTTACATATTTATATATGATTGTTGAGTAGATATTGTTTGGTGTTAAAGTGTGGGATATTGATATTTTCATTTAGTGTTTTGATGGTATATAACGTACTCTCTACTTTCTATTGGATTGAAATTCTGGACAATCGTACTTTGGCAGCCTCTTTTTAAATAAGAATAAAAATATCGCATTCACTCACATTCTGTAATTGAATAAATCACAAATCTCTTCAATAATGAAAAAAATCCTAACCAAAATCGATTTCATTCGAACAAAATACCTTAGATATTATTAAATATAAAATTTACTTACATAACGTTATGCCATAGCGAATATCCTTATTACATTATAGTCCTATAGAAGTTTAACTACTCAGCTGATCACACTGGAGGCGTTGCATGAAACTTGCAATTCCTTCGCACCCTGATAGCCTTGTCTTTAATAAGAATAACATTAGCCTCGATTATCAACTATGTTAAAAATGGATGTGGATTCATTAGAGACGATTTGGTTACGTCTGCCACTTTCTTTTCTTTACAATTTGTAGCCGCGGTTATATTAGACCTATTACAAGGTTTGGTAACTGTATAAGACTGATAACATGCCAATCGAGATTTAGAAACACTGAGAACATTTAAGTCTTGGAAGACAAGAGTTTCGATCAATTCCGTCTTCTCCCATTCCAAGTCAATGAGACGTAGATATCGTTTCCCCGAGGGTAGTTTTCAACTTCGTAAATGTTTGACCAAACTGCCACTTTATCCCTGGCAAGTCGTCTTTCCCATGTTTCCAAGTTTCTCATCGATTTCCAATAATGTGCCATCAAAAGTAAAAGACTTGAAATTGGGACAGTAATAAACGGAATTTTCTATTCTATTAGATAATCCTTTTGTATTGTTTAGGATCATACACCTTAACTAATTCAGACCACATGCACAATAATATGTCGGCCTTCAGAAGTTATTAAACAGAAGCTGTCTTCAAAGAACCAAGACGCCCCCAATAATTTAGCTTTCAGTGCTCAAAAGCAATTTTTGGTTGTAACATGTTACGAAATCACAGCCACAGGCATGTAGGCTTAACCTCTAGTGAGAGAGTATTGTTTGTGCAGTTAGTTTGAATAATATCATATAATTTGAATATATGAAATGAAAATCCATATTCTGGAGAATATGCTCAATGGGTTAGGCGAATATAATACATGTATATAAAATTAAGTTTTACTTAATATTGAATTTAGTTTATTTACTGGCTCAAAACTATGGAGAATACACTTTCTGTACATTTCACGTTGTCAATGCAACGATTCAAACCTTGCTGATCTCAACTCCATATGCAATAATAGTATTACAAGAACACAGTAAAATTAATCAGGCGACAATTTGTTATCAGTACTTGATATTATCGGAAACAGTTATTATTAGCTCCTGGCACTTAGTAACGACAGTTGCCTGTAAATGTGTAAGTTGTTTTCCAAAGCTTCAAGACTTTCAAAATCAATGATTATATGAAGACTAGTCGATAGTAACGGGTGATTTGGTCAACACTGAATCTAAAAGACCTTCAATGAAGACAATTGAGTATGGCGTCATAGGATTATAGCCTACGTAACTCTTGGGAGATTTAGAATAATGATGCTAGGAACACACTATCGAAGACGTAATACCAAAATACCAATTTGAAGCACGACAAACGTATAACTGATAATGTGTTTGCTATGTTCGGATCTTGCTGCGACGCTCACAAAGAGCTTCTATGAATAAAAATCATTATGCTTATTGCTGGTCCTGAATTAGCTCACCAGAGATCAAGCAAGTTGTTTGTTTCAACGTGTATCCATGGCATAAAGAGAAGAGTTCTAATTAAATTGAAATTTAGCTGAGATTTGGTTTCAATTAGTTCAGTTTATTGAACAACCACTGTGAGTGTGATTTGAATGGGAAAATACAATTTGAATAACAAAGGGTTAATGATTTATGGCAGATTCACGAGAGAAAAGAAATATTTTATGAAATATTTTCAATCCGAAATTGAATCAAGCATTATTTGTCCAGAATACATAGTGTATTTGTGAAGTTATTTTAAAAACACTGGCCTTGGTGTACCAACTTGCTTTTTTGGTGTTGAACTCGAGATGACAGAGAAAATTTAGTGGACACTACCTAAAATGAGACAAGTCTAGAGATTGCATGGGTTATTTTCTACCAGAAGTCGCCACACGCTAGTTTTTTTTTATCATTCTTGGAAGAGTACAATAAACTGATTTCAATCAGCAACCTCTACTGATCTTTGAACTACCTCCAGTTTGTTCTGAACTGTCATTGACTTGAACAGCGTCTTCTGAACTACCATTAACCAGAACAACATCTTCTGAACTGTCATTTAACTGAAAGGCTTCTTCTGAACTACCATTGACTTGAACAGCGTCTTCTGAACTACCATTGACTTGAAGAGCTTATTCTGAACTACCATTGACTTGAGGAGCTTATTCTGAACTATCATTAACCTGAACAGCGTCTTCTGAACTACCATTGACCCGAACAGCGTCTTCAGAACTATCATTGACTTAAACAGCGTCTTCTGAACTACCATTGACCAGAACAACATCTTCTGAAATGTCATTTAACTGAAAGGCTTCTTCTGAACTACCATCGACCCGAACAGCGTCTTCTGAACTACCATTGACCCGAACAGGAGCTTCTGAACTGTCATTTACGTGAACAGAAACTGAGAAAATGACATTTATCTGAAAAAATGATGAATTGTCATTAATATGGACTGCTTTTGAACAGCCTCTACTGAACTGTGATGTTCTTTTGAGCAGCTTTGCTGAACTGTCATTTCAACAAAAGCAAATAAGAAAACGCGAGGGTGTATGAAGAAAAAAGACGAATACAGGAGAAAATTACTGATCTAGCTAGAAGAAGAAAGGCTGAATTAGGGTGATTGTGGGTATACTATGTATAGAGATGAAATGCAGAAGAGCGGGTTTTAGATCATCGTGCCCCGAATACGGTTTTGACATTGTCGTATTTGGAAGTATGACGAACAGAGGGTATGTTTTGGACACGTTGGGTTTAGATGTAATTTTACCCTTTCAGACGGTAGCCTTAATTAAAACAATCCGGAAAAATAAGAATAAAATTTGGGAAAGATGGAATGGAAGAAGGAGAGTACTAAAACTCGAGTTCAGTCGTAATCCCAGTGAGAAGGAAATAAGACAAAAGACGAGGTTAAAGGGTAAGCTAAGAGAAGGGGAATATGTCGACTTAGAAAGCGGAATAGAAGGCTATAAGCAAAAGATCTCGGAAAAGCTAATAGCAATGAGCTATGTCAGAAGGATAAGGAGAAAGGTAAAATTAGTTTGACAAATGTAGACCAAGATGCACATCATCTTGCGTGGTCACGAAAATGGCAATATTTACCGTTACAAATAGGCCTTGACGGATCCGATGATTGGCTCTGAAACCCAGGTTTATAATATAAAATTTTATATTCTTTTTCACATTATGACTCTTGAAATGACAAGATCGCATTCGATCTTTAATAGTTTTAACGACCTTGAAATTAACTGCTAGATATTATTAGAAAAACTTTCAGGTAATGTAAGGAACACATTTCTCCAAATTTTAGTTTACCTGTAAGTCAGACTTCCCCTTTAACACCACTGCCAAAGAATAGCCTACTGGTGCAGAAAATTGTAAATGTTTTTCGCTTCTTCACAGACTAATAGCCTACTAGAGGAAAGGAACAATATCGGACAGTAACATCAAATCAATTGACACGTTTAAAAAATTTTGTTATCGACAGACATGGAATTGAAAATAATAATTTCACCATTGTTGACACAAGAACACTTAGAAAATTGATCAAGAAATGTCACGAAATACCAATAATTGTAATCTACATGGAACCATCAGGAATTGAGTCTACAGACTCCAAATAATAATTTCAATGTCGTAAACCTGTTAAAGTTTAGACACTATTGATTATAATTTCAAACATTCTTCTTGGAGATTTAAAGGGATTGTCTTGCTCTGATTTTAGACTAGGCCAGAGGCTGTGAACTCAGGACCAATCACATGTCCATCACCGAAAAGGTTGAATGCGTCAAATGATCGTCGGTGTTTCAATGGTGTGTTTTTTGTGGAATTCGATGTTTTTTCAAAGTGTGGTGAATTTATTGAATGTCTTCCTCTCTAAGGCACACTCAATCTGCACTATTCTGAGTAGTTTCCCTTTGACCATTGTTAATTGACCAAAATTTGATTGTAATTTTTTCAGGCTTCAGTGATGCAAGTGGAGGGACTAAGCGCCTAGTCTGTTGAATCGGATGAGACAATAAGTTGAGGCCCCGACAGCTGGAAAAATTTCCCTCATTGCACACTGCATGGTGTCTTGTCTTAGCCATTTGGAGCAGAAAAGCGGGACTTAAAATATAACTCTATTCGATCATTTCATTTTAATGATAGTTTTAGATTAGACAAAATGATCTAAATTGATTTTCCATAAAGTGAAATGTCATGCAACAAACTACAAAAATGGAATGAAATGTCCTACTTTTCTGCACCGTGTGGGCTAATGAAGAAGGACAACGCCATATAGGGTACATTGCAATTAGCATTATCCTGCTCTTTTTCGATTTCCAACTGTCAAGGGATCTTCAATGTGCACTGCCTGTAGCATCCAGTGCCTCGGTTTATTGTCCCATCCATCCCTTTCCTGCATCACTGACAAGTGGGAAACCTGGTTAAAAAATTTGAAGGTATTATCTCTACCTATGCCAAAACCTGGACCTTGAGGTTAGCGAGAAAACATCTAACTCACTGAGCCAACGCTGCTCTGCAATGTACAACAAGAGAGGTTTGACAAGTCGTTTCTTGATAAAAATGAGGGAATAATCACGGAAACGTCAATTATTGTAATTATTTATTGAAGATTAGGGTGGTTGAAGTAATTGTTATTCAATATATAATTTTGTTCAGTTCTTCTTTCTACATAAAAATGTTAGATGTAAAACTCCATTAATTTCATTTTGTTCTTTGTAATGACAAGTCAGCAGTCTTAACCATTTTGTTTTTTTCAACTGACCATGGCCTTGGTTTATTGTCTTGTCACATCAATAGATGGGTTATTCCATGTCAGTCCATCATATCTGAATCATTGACCAGGGGAAACTATGTAGAAAAATTCCAAAGATTCTAACTAAGGTTCAAACTCAAGAATCCTAGTTTAGCAAGCTAGAATCTTTACTCATTGTGCCAGATATATACACAACAGTATCGTTATATGAACAAAACAAAATTCAACTATGTTCAAAGATTTAATGATTTTTTTTACAGCTGTATATTACTACAAGTTATTGTCGATAATTTGTCGACATCTTACTGTTGTCATGTTTATTTCCATGAATGAAACTTCAACTTTTATATTTCTACTGTATTTGGATATTGTCAAGTTATGTGTGTGTATTATAATTATGTGTTTTTCTAGTATGCATAGTATCATTAAGCATTGATACACAACTACACCATACGATACACATATTGTGGCATGAAATATCGCCATGCATCGATTCACTGATATATATTGCCAGTAATATATTCCTTCTCAAATCCCAAGTCGATAATTTAATGAAGAACATACTTTTCTGTGAATAATATTTTTTTTTGTTTAAGATACAGCAATAATAATTGTTGCAATTACAAATGTCAATAAATGATTGGTGATAACAAAATTTGACAAAATAGATAAAGAGATTTTTTAAAATAATAACAGACTGGATGGAATCATTTTAGCATTCAAATAACCAAGAATAAACTGAATATACAATAGGTGAATACATTATGTAACATGCTTTATGAGAGTTTAGGACATTCTGAACTGAGGAAGTTTCTAGGCTGTACATATCCTTCTTGCTTATTTCTGAAAAAACAAAAATGGAAATTTGAGGTACATATTATTTACAAAAAAAATCTTTGCTCCTCCTTACACATGAAATTGTAAATGATCAATGAAATAATTATATTGTAAATGAACACTAAAATAATTACTTACACACGATATTGTAAATGATAATGAAATAATTACTTACACACGATATTGTAAATGCACATGAAATTGTAAATGATCAATGAAATAATTACTTACACATGATATTGTAAATGATAATGAAAACATTACTTACACATGATATTGTAAATGATAATGAAATAATTACTTACACATGATAATGTAAATGATCAATGAAATAATTACTTACACATGATATTGTAAATGATCAATAAAGTAATCACTTACACATGATATTGTAAATGATAATGAAATAATTACTTACACATGATATTGTAAATGATCAATAACATCATTGATTTGTTGTTGAGATATTTCACCATCAATTTGAGCTAGATAGGTATACAATTCTTTAAATAAGGGGAATGGAATTCTAGAGGGTCCACCATCCGGATCTGATGTTAATATGTCACATAAACCTTTCATGGACTGTGCCATACCCTGTAAGCAAAAGACATAGGAAGGTTTACATACTTTAAACTATAAGACTATGTCATATGATAAGTATATGCAAATTTGTATGTAATATGTATATATATATTTGTATATAATAAATATGTATTTTCACTTTGAATGCCATTCTATAGGCTATTTAGAAAATCTTTTTCACATAAATTTACATATCTTTATAAGCGTTATACTTAAAACCTTGTAATGTTTTAAGGTTAGTCCAAATGTGCTTAGACAAAATTGTTTATACTAATTAGGACATTTTATTATAGCATATTATTAGCCTGTCAAAGCTGAAGAAAGTGAAAAAAGGTTTACCTCTGCTAATGCTGAAGTAGCAATAGCTAAGAATTTGTTCCATTCAATTTCTCCACCAAATGAACCAATACGAACTATATCATCAAACTGTTCTTTAGGTAATGCTAAATCTAACCATTTTTCTTCTACTGTACTCAGAGGGATAGTCTTCTTTGGACCAAGCTATAATAAATATATGACCAATTTGAAACCAGTGTTTTGTTTAAAAAACAGAACAATAGGCTTATATAGAGTAATAGGAAAGTATTCTTGATTCAGTCAGTATTCCCTGACAATTGGCCTTTGATGTATGTTAATCTAGGCTAAATGTCTAAAAAATTAATCTACTTTATCATACCAAACTCTATCATATCAACAAAATGATTTGATTAATACTTGAGAATTTAATAGGGGTGTATGAAATAAGCTTATTATTTTTACCTGTCTGTTTAAAACTTTGAGTATTCCTGGTGTTAAGCCAGAGTCAGTTTTCTGTGTAGCAACAGGCATTTCTAATCTTTCTTTAACAGGTGGTGTTTCTCCATTTGACATAGCTCGGAAGTATCTAGAATTAGAGGTTACGAAATATAATAGCAGTCTTATAAATAGATTGATTTGTATTCGGCTGCTTAAAAAAAATGAACAATATAATAAAAGATTGGTTGAGTTAGACCTCAACTTCAATTCAATGTTTCTCTTATTATAATGACAAGAATCTCAATTAAATTAAATTAACCACATCAAATTTCATGGCATGATGGCATCATAGGCATAAATCAAAAGATAGCAAAACTTACGCTGCAGACCAAGCCAAGACATCTTTTGGTTGTGTTCTGATAGCAGCTTTAGTAAACTGTTTTAAGATATCAGGCAAGTCAGTTGGAATGGCTATTTGTTGTGAACAATAGTAAGGTTCATCAGGATTGGTAGGCATTTTTCAAATGAAATAGTTCTGATAACTGTATTAAGTTAAAGTAGACTAAACTGCTATAACTAGATCAAGTCTGTGAAAAGAAAGAACATATTATATAAATTAAGCTTACTAACAAAAAGGAGATTGATGATTTTTATGTTATTTTTCTCTAGTCAACATACTAGATATGATATAAGCTTAACTCTAGATCTTTCTAATTTCTAAAAAAAAATAAAAATCACTTTCGTTTGTGTGTATCATAATCAAGGAACCAGTAAAAAGCCGGACCAAAAAAACGTTCAGAGTATCTATTCTTACCTTATTGTGTACCAAAAATATTCTGAGGCATAAAAACATGCATTAAATGGTCAAAATATAAGAGATTTTTGGGTTTATGTTTTTGTTTTGTATAGCAACAAACATTTGCGCATGTCTATAAATTACTTCCGGGAGACAATAAAATTAAAACTTCGATCTGTATTCTCTTCAGAGTATCAATTAGAAATATCTAACGGTCAATTTCCAAAGCTTATTTCCATTCTATACAACAAGGCAATCGCAATAAATGATAATCATAGATACCTCTGTTTATTTATTTTTGATTGTAAATACTAACAAGAAAATGACCCCGAAATTTTCTTTAGATGGCGCTGCGAACTGTCAACTTTCAATGTTGTCAAAGTTTTGATTTTTCGTTTAATGTAAACCAGTTTTTCAAAGATTCTTTTTATTGAATGGTGATATATTCTATTTACCCAGACCAGCTATCATTAATATCATTACAAGTTATCGAAAAAAATCATGATTAACATTTTACTTTAAAAGCGAAGTACTTCGAACTTAAGTAAGGGGGGCAACTCTCATCTCACTTCCAGACCAAAATCTTGTCGTCTGCTTGACATTATTTTGTTGTTTAAATGTTGTAAGTTACGAAGTTGAGAGTTGTTGTCTTGGTAAGAAAAGTTAAAACTGAATAGATCTATTCAAGTTATCAATATATCCGTAGGAAAAGTTAGGCTGGTCGTCGATCGCGGAATAATGCAAGCTTAAATTCATAAAAGGTTCCCAGTGAGTTAGGCCTAGTTAGCTTGTCTTTCATTCAACAGCTATCCTGTAATATAAATGTACTAGTAGTGGCACTAACAATGCAGATTGATCTCAATATTTTACAGAAAAAAAAAACAGTTCAGTAAGCAAGAGAGAAGCATAGCCAGGACATGGCAACAGCAACACAGACCAAAGAGAAGACTGGATCAGTAAGTTTCCTACATTTTAAATTTATTTGAAGGGCAGGGTTTACTTTGAAAAATAAGCTTTAAAAATATATCGCTCTTTGTAAAGCCTCTGTACTTGTAATTAAATGAACTATAATGCTACGTTTCTGATCTGATACCAGTGTGAAAATCAAGAAAAATTAGTGTGACATAATTATAAGCTTAAATAAAGTTCATTGATATTTTCATAATATTCATAAGCAAGGATTAAAATGCCACAATGTTGTACCTTTTGATTTAATGTAGGCATAGTGTAATTTGCAGGCATGTTGATATGTCATTATGAAACCTGATCATAATCACAAGTTAAAAACTTTTTCACCAAAAAAAGGGATGAAAACTTTAGATCATTCAAACGCAATGAAGCTGACTTTGATTGGTACGGTGGTTTTATGAACTGATTTGAATCATTTTATTCTAGTGGTCATCAATCTTTCGAAATGAACAAATTAGTCAGACGCAGTCAGCTTTATTTGTGAAGAAGCTACTAGCTGTGTCTATTTCCAATGTGGCCTATTTGAGAGCAATATTTCCTGAACATGCATTTGGAGATAGTTGTTTGGAAGGTAAAGATTTTGTTATTTCTTTGTACATTATTTTTTTGGTAAAAATTGATTTTGAGATAAGATATATAAATGTCTTTGAATGGCATTTAGCAATTGTGAGTACGATATATAGACACAGCTTTATGGAACAACCAGTGATTGTTGTTCCATAAAGCTGTGTCTATATAAGCTTATATATTGATATTCCTGAGTGTCCTGAAGGAAAGTTCTTCCTTTGTTTTTAGTTTTACATTACTGGTATATATTTCTATTTTTTTTTAAAGATTTAAATCTGAAGTTATTAGTAGATAACAGTTCTTGTCCTGGAGCCTGTAAAGTTATCCAATGGGTTAAAGGCTGTTTTGATGCACTTGATAAGAAATATGTAAGTGATGCTGTATTAATGTAAATTCTTCATTTCTATCATTTTTTCTGAAGATTTCTAAATTTGTGATAAATTCATAGATTCATTCATAGTTTTAGTTATGAAACATTGTTTGTCAAAAAGGTTGAAGTTTATAGTTGAATTGAATAAATTATCTTCAAGTACAGAGGTTATCATTTCTTTTGCAGCTGCGAATGCTGATTATTGGGGTAAGCTTTGCATGTATTTAATTCATAAAATTGATTGTCATATTGCCTTCTGATCTGAAACTGTTATAGATTTCAAGGTTTCTTTTATGAAAAGTCTTACAAGTCTTAGTATTTTAAGAGATATTTTTGAAATACCGGTAATGAATTTAAGAAATATTATTGGATTGCTGGTTATTTTTACAGATATATGTGGATCCTGAAGATCCTGATGTAAGTGTTCAGTTATTTATTAATTATTTAAACGGTATAGTCAAGAAAGATATTTAGTGTATATTTGTTTGCGATTCAAATATAAGCATTTTTTTCACACAAGTTTTTCAGTAATTAATGCACTTAAAGTCTGACTTGTACACTCGCTTAATACTGCTTATCTTCCTCAAACTTTTGGATATTTTGCATAAAAATTCAAAAACGAGCGTCTTATAAAGAATTGTTAATACTGTCTTTGTCTGGTGGTGCCTTAAGAACATTGTCATCCATCTGATTTTGAGAATTTTATTAGAATTTGACTCCATTTTAATATAAAATTGATTTGACATATATTTCAGACTGTGATAGAATCATATACATTCAAGTTTTCCTATGCTGATGATGTTGGTATAGATATTTATAGGAATGATCAGAAGATATCTGGAGCTCACACTATAGCAGAAACTAAGAAAGCTACCATTCGATTACTGCGAACTATTGTAGTTCTCACACAAACACTGAAATCTTTACCAGATGATGTTATGATGTCTATGAAACTTCTATATTTTGATGATGGTATTATTATTTTTCCTTATTTTTATATCTGAAATTTTAACATAATAAATATAATTTTACGAAATATGTTGTGTCAGATTTTGGGCAACTAATTTTGAATTGGGGTATAAGGTTTTATAAGAGAAACTCTCTTATAGAAGCACTGGCCTAGGTCACAAGTAGGGACTGTGAATTTCAGCATTGGAATACATCAATTTGATAGAAAATTACCTTCTTCTGGAGAGATTTACAAGATAAACAAATAATTCAGAAATGCAAAGCGATTGTTTCAGGGAGTTAATGAAAGGTGATCTAGTTTTGGATAATAAACACATTTTTCACCTGAATTTCAAGCCATAGTGGATGTATTTAACCTATATCTTTTTATTTGAACAAGTATGTCTGAATCTTTTAGTCTTAAACTTAAAATTTTTGTGATAAGGATAATAAGTTTTTGACAGAGTGCAAGGAGGTACATTAAAATTGAATACTTTTTTTGTAGTTACACCACCAGATTATGAACCACCAGGATTTAAGGCAGCTGATACAGATACATTTATATTTGAAGAGGAACCCATGAATATAAAAGTAGGAGATGTATCAACAGTAAGTTACTTTTTACTATTTAGGTACTAAGCTTTTTGTCACTTCTGTGAGTTCCTCTCATATTATTTGTCAAAGGCTAGGCAGCTAACAATCTTGTAAATAAAAATGGCTTCTCTGACAGCTGTAGATTTTTGCAATGATATGAGTCCAAAATCGCCTGATTAACAAACTTGGATCAATAAAGCAGGTGAGAGTTATGAGAAACTACATTATGATTAAACATTAATCAAGATTTTCTAACAAAAAAAACGTATATTGATCTCTGTCTCTCTTTCGGCTAAACCCAATTAATTTTCATATATGTATTTGACGTGAAAATATTTCAGCCATTCCACAGGTAAGAAAAATTTCTGGTAATGAATTAAATACTGTTGAAATTGTTAAATGAATGTAATTGTGTTTATTTTTGTTTTCATTATGTTATGTATTTTGAATTTTGCCTTTCTCTTTACAAATCTTTTTGATCACATATCCTATGAAAAGCTGAAAATTGGGTATTTTTACCCATAATCTTAAACTGAAGATCAAGTTGTAATTTGAGTGCTTTCTGAATATTGATCCTGCATGATATTAATAATATTGAACTAGACTGAATATAATCAAAAGAAGAATTATGTCAGATCATGGAAAGTGAGACGAAAGAAACCTCCTAATAAACATTATACCATATGAATTTGTCTTATAGAATAATTCAAATGAATGACACAAGAAATTGATTGTTTGATTTTTTGTGAAAATGGGACCATTTTTTTACAAATTCATCCTGACTGCTATTTATTTAATCATCATTGTCATCTTCCAGTGTTAAAATGAGAATCAAAACTGATAGAAAACAATTTGAAACAAGGGAAGTGGAGGAAGAAGAAGGTGCTGAAGAAATTAAGACAGAAATAAAAGACACTGGTTTAGATAATGATGCTATGGATCAAGATGTACCACAAGTTTGTATTATATTTCTTGCAATTTCTGGTATTTGTACACATTAACTGTCCTAATGACTGATGGATTTTTGATCCATAGCCTTGTCATAAATTAAGCTCTATTGAATCTCTATTCTTTATTCTCGTCCTTACTATATTTGTTAACTTTACAAAGTAGTAAATTTCCAAATTTCCATCTTCATTAGCCGTGTTAGGTGCAGAAGAGTTCAGTTCATTTCATTTCAATGGGAAGAGTATTTACCACTCGGAACATCTCAAAAGTTAGGCATTGATGCATGTGCTCTGTAGTTTACTATACATTATTAGAAAAATAACTGACCTCATGTTAAACCAGATTGGCTGACACATTGAAACTTTGAATTAATCATGATAAACCGAGATTTCTATTTTAGTGACTCCAAACACTATTTCTTACTTTTTATGAAACTATTGGGTTTAGACTCTTTATGAACCTGCAAATGCTAAAGATGTTAAATTAATTTAATTTTAGAGGGAAGTAAATACAGAAATTAACAGCAGATTTGAAATTAAACAACATGGTGATTCTACACATGAAACTAGCGTTGTTATTCCTGATGAGAGTCCAGCTAAACCAGGTACGGTCAAATGAAGAGTCAAGGTCTTGATGCTACTCTTTGTCTATAGGATACATTCACCAATACCAAATATTATTATGTATATAATATTTTTTTCATTGCCAGGACAACAAAGCAAATCTCAAGAATTATCACAAGTAGGAGAAAATGAAGAAATCTGTGTAAGATGTCCCTGTGGTTTTAATGAGGTAATAATTTCTTTAACTTTGAAGTATTACAGTAGATATTTACCCATTTGATATGCGACATTTGATTAAGAAAATGAAGTGTCTTTGGAGACATTAAGGCTATATGAAATAGTGATTCAGTGGTAAAGAAAGGATTAAGAGTTAATCTGATTCGAAAATCGACTCAGTTTTAAGCAAAATTAGATATTATGGTCTTCCCTACTAGAGAAGTTCATGTAAAAGTCTATTACAGTTTCATGTCTAGATTTGGGAAAGTAAGTATCTACGTAGTTTAGAGGACTATCCATTTAAAAATTATATATTAGATCTTAATTGAGTAAAACTTACTTCCAGGATGATGGTTTGATGATTCTGTGTGCTGTATGTAAATTCTGGCAACATGGTGTATGTTTTCAAATTCTTGATGAAGATGTGGCACCCTCAGAACATGTCTGTGATATTTGTGCTATGGTAAGCATTTCTTGAAAAAAAGGGTGGGGGGGGGGTGGGAATTTGTCTTATTTTTTTGTAGAACAAAATGACTTTATGATATGGGAAAAGTGATTCAAGCAACTTTGTCAATATAAAATGATTGTTTTATTTTCAGCCTGGTGTAACAGGTAAAGAACCAACAGATCATCATTTAGTTAGCATGACAGACATCAATAAGCAGGCAAGTTCCAATATAACTTTTGCCTGTAACAGTTTAGTTGACAGATGTCAGTTGTACTGAAGTTAAAAGCCCTTTTTTAGTATAAGAAAGTAATTAGAAATATTAAAACAAATCTAAAAACATCTGCAGTTTATTCTCCTTGTGGTTATGTGAACTAATTCTTTTAAATTTATAACTAATTTCTACAACAATAAGCTTATAAAGCGATGTCACTGAAGCTTTGATGCCATGACAAATATAAGCTTATTGTGTTTTATTCCAGCTCATTATTTTTCATTATTTTCTCCAGGCTACTTGTTTATGGAGAAGAGCTATATTAGCATCCTTAGATTTAAATCGTGTCCTAGCTCCTCATTTAGCTCGACGTCTAGGTGTAGAAGCTACAGTTGCTCAAGGATTGATCAACAGACTTGAGAAAGAAGGATTTGTCAGAAATGCTGGAAAGGGAAAACGGTAAGTTGTTACTGAAAAATAACAGATAAGATTGTGTAAATATTTTTTATCAGCTATCTGTTTTTGTTTTCTGACTTATTGTTAATCTACAATTTAATGAGATTGTACAGGTATAAATTATGAGTCTTAGTTTTAAGACCAATAATAATATTTTTTCAATGGGATATCAACAATATATCATAATTTCAGTATTTTTTTTTGTTAATAATGCCAAAATATAGTAGATATGTGTGTATTAAGTCAAATTTTATGTTGATAGTAATGTCAAAACATAGGAATTTCGTCTTGCAAAATTTTATAATTTATTTATACTCTGACAGTTGATATTACACTGTAAAAAGCTAATGATTTAAGATTCAATTATCCTTTTACTTTGTTCAGCTACAGTGGAAACTGTACTTAGACTTCACTTTGGAGTTCTCCTAATCTGTTTCTTAATGAAGGTACAGTTTAACCAAATAAAAATCTCTATTTAGGTTGGGAAAACTAGTTGACAAAGACAAAATTAGACTTGAAGCTATACCAAAATATGTTAGTGCCAAAAAACCAACAACTGATGTTCATAAACAGACAATTATAAATGAAGATTCACAGGTTAGTTTTGATTATAAATACCAACTGAACAGACTTAAATGAAAAGCAGAAAATTTCATGAATTAATGCTAGAAAAAAATGATTTCATCCCAACCATTTAAAAGAGCAGTTAACTGTAGCCTTGAGCATCCATGTTAGATCTATGCAGAGAACATCTTTTCTGAACACAGAATGAAACTAAACACTTGGCATTTCCAAGTCATGTCGTTAAGTTTTTGATTGCATATATTTCAAAATTAAGTCAAGCTTTTACACTTTTTTTGATAACTTCGCTGTTCTATATTGTTACTTCTGATATTGGTACATATTCAGGTTAAGTATTAGTCATGTCACTGGGTATTTTGTAGGTTAGTATGAAAGCAAATACATTGCCAGTACCAAAGAAACTACCAAATGATGTACGTATTTAATAATAGACAATATTTTTCTCTGCACTGTGTAAAAATTGCTTTTAGGTTTATGGAAATTTTTATCTATCTAATGTCTTGATATGTCATGCATGAATATCATATTCTTTTACAAGAATCAAGAGCTTAGCAAGTTAGCATCTTACTTTGGATTGTTCTGATATCAGTGATGCTGGTGAGATATTTTTAATGGTTCAATCAGTAGCAGATAAGAAGGATATAAAACTCTCATTTCATTTAATTTCTATTATTTTTCAAGGTTGATTCTCTAGTCTCTAAAACAGAATCTATTAATCTGAGTGGAAAAAAGAAGAAAGGGCAAAGTGATGACAATTTGGTAAGTAAACCTTGTATTACCAGCTGTAAACAAACACCAAGTGTTTCTCGAGTACTATTGCATATTTAGATTTAGAGTGATATGGAAAAAATGCTTATAAAAGTTATGAAAAGTTAGAACTATATATGTATAAGTGCTGTTAAATTTAGTTTAGTTAGTATTTGTAAAAATAGAGAAGATTATTATAATCTGGTGGTTCCATGTTTCATATTAAGTAGGTAAACATTTTACTAGGGACTGAGGTACTTATTCAGGATATCATTTGATTTTCAAACGTATGGTTTGTTTTTTTGAATAATCTTGTATGATATTGATAAAGGTCATCTTGATTTACTCAAATAAAATCGGAAAACCAATTCTTCAGGATAAAAAATTAAAAGATAAAATAAAACAGTACATAAACATCCATGATAAAATGCATAGATTCCTATGGTTTTAAATAATAATAATACAAAGCTTAACACTAAAATGCAGTAATATTGTTTTCTCCTCATAGAAAGTCACTGTGAGAAAGTGAATCAATTGTAAAATATTTAAGTCTGTCACATGGCATTTTTTTTTCATTTTTATTTGTAGGTGAATAACACACAAGAGATAAGGCAAAGTCAACGTGGAAAGAAGAGAGCTTATTCTAAAACTAATGAGGTTTGTTACATCTCTGTCATGTTGAATGATTTGATCAAAGGTTGTATTGTAACTGTTCTTTGGGATTACTGCCCTCGCATTTTTGATCTGGATTAATTCTGCTATAGATTGTACTCATTTCAGCATCAAATCTTAAATTAGAATTTACAGATTTAGAAAAATTTGAATATTTCTGATTTTTCAGACTCAAGATTTTGAAATCAGTGCTAGTCAAGATCAAGACAGTTTTTGTGAACCATCAAGTCGTAGAAGACGAAAGTCAAGTATTGTCAACAAAGCTATTATGGTTTAATTTGAAACAAAATAATATCTTTATTCTATTTATCATGTTGAGTGAAGACTTCAAAATGGATATATTATTATTCCAAATAACTTAACTGCTTCAGTAATATGAAAGGGACAGGTGCGCCATTTTTGGACCAATTCTACCTTAGATACTCTCAAATACAGGACATTTTTAGCTAAGCCAATCTGTAATAGAGTTCACAGTTCATTGACAAAATTCATGTGTGTCCAGAATTATCCGTGTCTGAATGTTAAAATGACAATGTTTGAAGTGTTTTTAAAGGAATTATGCAATTTTCTTGCATTTCTAGCACTTCTGAAGACTATTTACATATATTCAACTCTCCAAAATGGCACAACTGTCCCTTTTTAGAATAAGTTAAGTGGAAATCACCGAATTTTGTAAAATATCGGAAATTACTTCTAAATATTGGCTCATTTCACAGTTATCAATAATGTTGAAGAAATAATTATTCTCTCATAGCCATGAATTTTAATTAACGATTCAAAGTACATTACTTTACATGAAGGTATAGATTAATGGTAATTTGTATATTAATTATTAAAAATAAATAGCATTATATGTAAAATTCACAATATGCAGATCATATTTATTCAATTATATTGTATTATAGAATTAATTAATGTGATATTAATGGAATGATTTATCCATGAAAAATGGTATCTTTGTTGATTGTTTAATGATATTAGATATTTACATGTTGAACTCTCAAAATCACAATATTCATTGTTTATCTTTGTTGATCATTTATTTTATGTTAAATCTTTATCCTTGGAATAAACAAAAAGAAATCTTTAAAAATTCTCACTTTTGTCAATTAATACAAAATTATTGTTAGCTGGTAGGTGAAATTAAAAAGTGTAACAAGGACTTATCAACAGATAGTGAGACAAAATGGAAACTATTTCAGTCTCATGCAAAATGAAACAAGACTGTGCAATGCAATGTTCCATTTTAAAGAAGAATTTGGAAGCTTTGGCAAGATGCATAATGGTTTATGTGCATAAACCACTTTTGCTGTTTGCTTGCTAACTTAAAGGTGGAGTATTAGGAGCATTGGTTGACACAAAACTGATTTCTCAATCTGGTTGCCCCAATCAGGTTTGATGGTGTGATAAACAGTTGTTCAGATGAAACCTTAAACAAAGTCTGTGGAAAATTGATATGCTGTTCTGGCAACATAGAAGTTACCAGTTTTGCTTGATTCCACATCTTCAATAAGGTAATGTGGCTCTTCTTTGTAATACATTTTTTTGATTGTAATTTTCAAGACAGTAAGAGTCATATCCTAACTTCAAAAGATTGAATGTTAAATTCGACTGATGTAAATTAGTCTAACATACAATATAGTTAACTGTTTTCATAATTATTACATGGGTCTATGTTGTCACCTTTGCCTGTCCAGTATGACATCAATTTGTAATATAACTTATAATATTACTGCTAAAATGTGGACGCAAACTATACTTAATAAAATAAAAAGCTTATGTACTCAGGGTTATATGTGTGAACTTGGCACCTGACCATAATGGCCCCAACATTTGGTACAATTGTTCCCCCAAATCAGGTCAATTCTATGGCCTACAATGGTACTACTCCTCCATTCAATAACTTGGACTGAACTTGCTTTTGCCATACATAAACACATTAACTTTCAACATTTTATTTATTAGTCCATAATGATTTAGGATGATTTGAATGTATTCCACCAGTTAAAAATGAAAATGTTAAAACACTGTACCACAAGTGTTGTCACTGAAAATAACCAAATAAAAGGTTGATAAAAGTCTGTTGGCAGTCAATGAAGCTGGTTGATTCATTTTAGTTATATAAAAAGTTAAATCTGCTCAGGGTCTGTGGTAAACTAGAAATGATAGGTCCATATCCTGCAGAATTGTCATAAAGTTCAAACAGGGGTGCAGCCACAAGCTTATAATTTCTAGGAACTGCGAATAACGCCTTCTCAGGTAACTGCACTAAGAAAAGTCTCTTGTGTTCTTTAGGTTTAGTGATGTGAGCTGGTGTATATGGATATTGAGGGGGCTCAAAATTTGGCCTCCACCAGTTTCCTATGGTGTCCTCAACAACCCATTCCATTGGTCCGCCATCTTGTCTTCCCAAAGTCTCTGTCAAAAGTCGTTTCAAGCCTTCAACTTCATCCTCCCCTGGATTTAATTCACCGCCGGGTAACTTGAAGAAAGTGGTACCAAGTTGTAGGAGCAAAACATGAGGTAAAGAATGTTCATGCACTATCAAAACTCCTTCTACAGACCGACGCATTCCAATTTTTTCAAAATCATCTCGCATGCGTTGGAATCTTGCTGGTACCGAACTGTCCTTTTCGTACAAGGGTTCCTTGGTTCCAAACGTGTAGTTGGTTAATGGATATAAGTTGATTGTCCTTTCAATAGTTAATGGAACTCCCGAAGACATTTTAGAAGTGAATACTTGCTTTCCTTTTGGCCAACCTGCATTTGCTCGTGGATTTCTGTCCATTGCCATTGTTATTAAAATTTAACCGTTAACGCCTCCATCGCTAAAGAGTAATCGAGTTGTCTCCCTTTTACCACCAAGTGGATTGCGATGTATGTAATCATCAGACATGCCTTCTACACGTTAGTATTGATCGCTTTGTGACCTCCGATGATATGTGTTTTTCGATGCTTCATTTTTTTGTCATAATTGGACGGGTTCCAAATTGATGGAGCCAATCATTTTACTGCCAACGGGTAGACTTCTGAACCAATTAATCGACCAGATAAGGTTTGCGTCTTTCGACTCTATATCACTGATATCCTAATTGATATAATTGATAAGCGCTACTGCTGCGGTTTACTGATTTTTCGATCATTTCATTTTAAATGGCTATACCTAATAAACGATTATATGGATTTCGTAAGTATTTGTAGTTAGTTACTTCTTAATAACACAGACTGCTTGTACTAGTAAAAATTGATGTATTAAATAATCGGTCACTTTTTAAAGCCTGGACAAGTCCAATTAAAGTGGGTGCGTCTTTTAACCTAATTGACACTCTATATAAGAAGCACCATGGGCAAGGCAACTTCACAAATCAGCATAGGTTCAATCATGGATCCTGTTTATGGCAGGTATAGACTTCGTGGCTGTCATTTGTTGACATAACCATGCAAATAACTTCAAACACTAACACTGTAGTACTAGTACTCTAGTCTCTGACCTACCATCTACTTAACAGAGTAAGTTTATCCTTGTAGAATCTATCTTC
This sequence comes from Lottia gigantea, assembly GCF_000327385.1. Taxonomy (NCBI): domain Eukaryota; kingdom Metazoa; phylum Mollusca; class Gastropoda; family Lottiidae; genus Lottia; species Lottia gigantea. The sequence continues at coordinate 58,072 of NW_008710834.1, read as the reverse complement.
ATCTATGATATTTATTTCAGGAAAGAACTTAAGCACTAGGTTATGCTTTCAGTTGAAAAATATGTGTCCCGATCAGATGCTTTGTCGTAAAGTCTTAGTTAGAAGGACAGTGTTTTTTTTATGTGCAGTGAATGCCTGTTGTATCTTTCTGTTTGTGGCATTTTTGTTGGATTCAGAATTGTTGTTTGTGAGGAATACCAAACCTTCCCAAGATTGGAATTTAAAAGATTGGAGTTTATATGAACAGAGAAGGAGAGAATCTGACATTGCATTTCTTGAGGGGGTTCCTCAAGTTCCAAAGATTTCAACATCAGATGTGGTGCAGCCTATTGAGTCATCCATTTACCAACATTTTTTGAAATATGATGAAATTGCTTACAAAGATAAGATATTAATCTTGACACCAATTCACAATGTCGCAGGCATATTAGTTCGCTTTTCCAATCTTTTAAAAGGAATTACGTATCCTCACGAATTGATCTCAATAGCTTTTGGAGAAGACTGCAGTACAGATGCAACATTAAGTGTAGCTAAGTCTAGTGCAATTGATCTGCAGAAATCCTTTCCTAGTGTCAAAGTCTTTCATTTTAATTTAACAGGTCAAATTAAAGGACCATGGAATCGAATCCATAATCAATATTTACAATTACCAAGAAGAAAACACCTAGCTCAGGTGCGCAATATGTTGTTGAAATCTAGTTTGGAAAAAGAGCATAAGTGGGTCTTATGGATAGATAGTGATATAAGTTTTCTACCTCCTAATATTATTGAACTACTTCTGTCATCAAAACGTGATATAGTAGTTCCGTTATGTGTTTATCAAGATGGTAGCAAGAAAAGAGTCTTTGATAAGAATACCTGGCGTGAAACCAATTATTCCTTAATGAAGCAAAAGGACATGAAAAAAGATGAGTTAATGCTGGAAGGTTATGGCACTATTTTACGCCTTTATCTTTCTGATCTACGAGCCGAGGGGCGTGTTGTACCAATAGATGGAGTTGGTGGTTGCACTTTATTGATCAATGCAGATTTACATCGCAAAGGTCTTGAATTTCCTGAGACCATACTTGATCATCATATAGAGACTGAAGGTTTGGCAAAATTAGCTAAGAGAATGGGATGGGGTGTATATGGTATGCCATATGTAGAAGTGTTTCATTAGATAGTCAACGGTCAATGATAGTCATTCAGTTTTAATTATGGCAAATTCAGGAGGCAAACAGAAGTCTTGTGAAATTGTATTGTAAACTGGGTGTATTTGAAGGCCTTACAAAATCTGTTGCAAAGATATATATTATGTTGTGTTTGTAATGATTTTTTTTTAGAAAAATTTGAATTGATTTTTAGGTGATAGTCCTAGTGACATCTTCTCCCAAATCTGCAATCTAATTATGTTTCTAGTAAAATTCACACTCAATGATTTTTGAATCAAATATAACCCATATTCAGATTCACATGTTATCTTTTATGTTGATGTATATTGTCGATATTTATGAATGTCAGACAAGTATTGAAAAATTTTGTTTCATTACACCAGCTGCATACAGTTGTATTGATTAAATATACAATAATAAAATATCTCCACTCTTAAAAAATGTGAAATGTCTGTTAAAATAGCTCAATTCATCAATTGTACATTATTTCATGCTTAAATGTATATTTGCCAAATTTTAAAGTGCTCTTATGTTCATATTCATCTGTGGTGACTTGTTATCAATTTTTTCATACTGAACAAGTGTCAAATGAAAATCAAATTAAAAGGTTTTTTTATTATACCAATGAAATTACTTTTTGGTTATTAGTCAAAGAGTATTGGACTCAATTTAAAATTTATTCATTGATCATGTGTCAAATGATAATTTATGTAAAAGATTTTTTTTTTTATAAGACTATCAACTTTATTGGTTTTTAGTCAAATGAGTATTTAGTCAAGTTAAAAATTCATTCACATTGTTTTAGTGTCAAATGAAAATTTAATTCATGATTATATTTCAATTTTTTTTTTAATTATTAAATCAAAAAAGAATTCAAATTGATTGTGTATAACAGAAATAATAGAGGCATTATTAATTGCAATATTTTTTTACTTTAACTTTAATCTAATACGGATATTTTTGATAATGTTATTATTTTAAGTACATGATTTTAAAATTGTTGATAATAATAATTAAATCAAAAAAGGTTTCAAATGGATTGTATATCACAGAAATAATAGAGGCATTATTAATTGCAATATTTTCTTACCTTAACTTTAATCTGATATGGATATTTTCGATATGTTATAATTTTCATTAAATGATTTCAAAATTGTTGAAATACTGTCTTTTCATTTTTCGAAGTACCAATGAGTCTAATTGGATTCTCAAGGATCCTTTCTATCAGCTGGTCCTGGGACAGACCTCTAGGTAATGATTAGGTATCCAGATTCAGTAAACTAAAATATTGAGCCACCAACTTGCACACAACCACCCAGGTGATCCCATGACCACAATATTTGTTCCACATAATGTGAGGAATACTACAATCTAACCAGCTGAGCTACAATACAGTTTAAGATGAGAAAGTGAATCATATACATTGTTTTGGCAAAATTGCTGCATTTAATGTTAGTTTTATGATGTGCTGAACACCCTGAGCGTTCATTTACTTGTTGTCTGAAGACGAGGGGAGACAACCGCTTCAATTTACTCGCGTTCGCTTCTACATTGAAGAATAACAGAAAATGGCCGCCCCCTTTTGGTTTAGGAAGTTAATCTGTCAATCGTAGTTTGATTTTAGTTCTGATAAGCTATAACCAAACTGCTTGATATATCACATTTCCTATTCAAAGCATGTACCTTGTGTTAAATAAATGGCAGAACGATCATGCCATTTTTCGGCAAAAAGAAAGGTAAAATTTACATGTTTTCATTTTGGTAGGCGTTACCCTAACTTATATCTAAGAAAATGGTGACCCAAAGCCTAGGTCTATGCGGAAAAGCATTAGACATGACTGTCTAGAATAAGTGTCTAGATGCTGTTTTGCACTTTCAGGCCAACATTCATTAAATTCAGACTTTGTAGTTCATAGCATATAATGCAGCTGTTACTATTATTTATTTTGACATAGATGCATGGTAGTAACAACAATCTTACCAGTATTTTTTTTTAATTGAATATTAGAAAATTAATTAATTAGTTGTCAGTTTTAAATTATAAAATTCTATGGATTGTTGAAATTGTTTTTATCTGTAAAGTGTAAGCTTATATTGTCTTATGTCATGGCATAGAATTATCAGAAACATGTAAGCTTATAGCATGTAATCTAATCCCAAGCAATGCGAATAACACGAAAAGTTCTTTGTAATGTTTCAGATAAAGGCGTTAATCCTGGGAGTTCTAGCAAAGTATCATTGACACGTACAGCATCTTCAGTTAGTAAGGGAAGTACAAAATCATTCAGCAGTTTAGATAGTTTTGGAGAACAAGGTAAATACAAACAGTTATTATCTTCCTTTTTTTCCATAGAAAAGGTACCGGTATGACACATCACACAGTTATTTAGGGCTGGTTAAGCTTTGTTCACACTGATCAATCTTCTGACAGAACGCTGGTCAGAACATGTGTATCAGCTTGCCAATTTTTAAATACTACAGGGGTGCCTCTAGCAGTCTCCTGCAGAGATGAAGACTGGAAGCTGCCTTGTTTAAATGAGCGTCAGATATTCAGCAGGACTTGTAATCGTTGACCTTTAGGCCAGGTCATAGACATAAATGGGATTACTGCCACACAAGCCAAGGCAAGATATTGTCAGTGCCAAAACTTGCCAGGCTTAATAGGGCTGGTATGAGTACATATTTATATATATGATATTTAAGATGTTTATCAGCAATTTGTATGTACTTTTGTGTTATGTATGAGTAACATATTATCTTGATGATATTTGTAGGTCAGACATGTCCTTAATAATTAAAATGAGTTGATTGTTTTTATGTTTTCAGGTGGTTTTGAGAGTGGTGCTTGTGGACCATGTGTATTATTACCATTAGATGATTATGAAGATCAAGGTGATTTGGGTAAGAATTTTTGGGGTTGATTTGGGTCTTGAATATATATGTAAATAGCCTTCAGAAGTCTAAACCAAAACTGGACAAAAATCGCATAATTCCTAAAACAAAAACTCAAACTAGAAATTTCAGTTTCTGTTTATATATGTCCTTTCTATATAGAGCAGAGTCTCAAGACAAGACAAGTGGTCTTTTTTAACTCTTAAACACGGATAACTCTGGACACACAGGCTCAAATTTTGACTGATATGTGAACACTACTAATTAGCTAAAAAGTTTCTAAGACTAAGGCATGATTAGTAAAAAAAATGGCAAGCCTTCCCTTTCAGTTATCAACTTTAAAATGGATTAGAATAGACTTGTATGAATTTTAATATGATTATTTTTAATATAAACACCATCTCCAAAAGATTTCAACTGCAAATGTCATTTATTTTGACAATGGTATTCTGAGAATATCTGTACTGCGTTTGAAGCTGATATATACTTAAGTTTCAATTGCTTTTAAAAATGAAAATTTACTCACATATAATGATGATTGATGACTTTTTTAGGAGTAAAGAAATCCTCATTACGAACCTCATCTCAGTTATCCAAGAACCTCACAGAAATTGTCCATGATCGAGATGCTCTCCCTTTATTTATCAGTTTCATGGAATCACGGAAGGCAGATAAATATATTCGATTTTGGTTAGATGCAGAAAGTTTTCAAGTGGCAACTCTCACACGAAACCGAACTCAGTCTCGTAGATCCACCAGCTCTCATTCCTTATCAGACCAACCTAAATCACCAACATCCAAAACAAGTCTTGATTGCGTTGTAGAAAATAATTCTATAAATTGTCTTGTAAATTCAACTTCAGCAGGAATTTCAGAGGAGAATAAGCATGCACGATTTGAAAATGAGAATTCATATCAGGACCTCAAGTCAGGGAACTTGACAAACAAATCAAAACATGAAACCCTCCAAAAAACTGAAAATTTAAATCACGTTAATCAAGGACAAATTGACATATCAAATGAGATTCAAACCAAACGTGTTTTTGACTCTGATGCCAAACTGAGTGATGTCGTTGAGAGTGCCAAGCCATCCAAATGTGGTACTGCCAAACTCAGTACAATTGGAAATGGACAACAGAATTCAATGCAAACTATTGATAAAAACTGTCCTGATGAAGTAAAAAATGATTCAGAAGACATCAAAGAAAGTGCTTGTAATCCTGTTGCTTCCCTCTCAGAGCTAAATTGTGATAATGCAGGTGTAAAGAACAGACATTATTCGGAACCTGTGTTCAATGAAAATACCCAAGATTTGGCAGGTTCACATCCAAAACACAGACATTTATCGGAATCAAACCTAAATAATGTAAATAATGAAAATAAAAGTAAATCAGGTCTGAATAAAGTAGAAGATATCAAAGATAAACTGAAAAGAAGTAAGTCACCATTTTTAAACTTAATGCTAGTGCCATATTCATTATTTAATTTTTTTTTAGTTCCTTTGTAATGACTCCTGTCGTGTGTAGTGTGTACTATATATGCTGTGCACTTCTGAAATTCCTTGACAGTTGAAAATTGTAAAAAAAGTAGGCTAATGACCTGACAAAATTTCACTAATTCACATAGTGCCCTTCTTCATGAGCTCAATTAGGTGCACTCTATTCATTTAATTTTTCATTTTCACAAAACTTAATGCCACTCAGTGACTGAGGTGGTCAACTCAATACCCTATTGACGATATAGCGTTTTCCAATCCACACACTTGGCAGCAGTCTATTAGTAGTTTTGCAGAGATGTCTTTAAATATGTTCTTGACACATTAGTGATTAGTTAATAATTATTTAAAATGAATCATGTCTATCTATTTTAAGGTATAGCAAGAGATGCTGTAAATATTTTCACTAAATATATATCATTAGAAGCTACTCATCCTATAGGTATATCAGATGAGCTACGTAATGAAACCATTAGTAAGTATTATTCATTGTTTACTATAGCTATATACTTAAATAGTACCATCAACACTGTTATTGATTATTTGTTTTTTTTGTCAATAGTAATGACTCATATACCTTTTTAACAGTGACATATTTAGGGGGTAAAAGGTCTTATTTTGAAATGAAAATTAAGCCCTATTAGAATTGCTTAAATTTCATCTTAGACCATTAGAAATCATAAGGGGCCCCTCAGGCATTTTCTTTTTTTCAACATCAATATGTCTTATTGTTGAGTAAAGTAGGTTTTCTTTTAAATTCGTGTTAACAAAGAAAGCAAATTCGGGTAAGCTTCTATTATGATTTTAGAGTCATTGCTGTTGATCAAAATTTATATCAGGATACTTATTTAGAAATTAAAATGTCACAGGTGGACAATAATGTAAAATTTGGACTTGCTGAATCCTATTGTTCAGAATCTTATTGTTCAATTTTTTTTTCCACTCTAGGTAGTATTTGTCGTGAAGATGGAGAAGTTGATCCTTATTGTTTTATTAAATGTCAACAATATGTTTTAGATCTTTTACAGAAAAAGTAAGTTTTGTAAAATTCATTGTAATTTGCTTCCTATGGGAATTTTCCTGAGTATTAATAACCATTTACGTCATTTTTGGTATACATCTCAGAAATTCAGAATAGATGCTTACATTAAAGTATAAATATTTATTATTTGCATAAAACCAGGAGGCTGCACGAATATTGTTAAGTCTTAACTAAACATAGGTTGCTCACAGTATACCAGAGTTGGGAAATACATCTTGCAATATAATTCTGTAGGTTTTAAATGTCAATTCCTACTGGGAAATTTCTCACTTTCCATTTTCAAGAGAGGTAACAAATACAACATCAGTTGTAATGCTTGACCTGTATCAATCTAGGATATTTCTTACTATATTAAGAAACATTAATAGATTTATTTTTTCGTGTTATTTCCAGTCATTTCCCATCTTTTCAAGGCAGTGAATATCATTGTAAACATCAAGTTGATGTATTAACTGGTGGTAAAGTTGATTTACCAGACATTTTATATAATGAAATGGCTCTCTTTTATTTTACTGAGGTGAGTCTCTCATTTTTTAATTTTGAAATCTTGATTACTCAGTCTGTTGCTTTTTTGCTAAGATCATTACACAAAAATATATAGTTATTAAGAATGGATTTTTTGAATTTAGTTTTATATACTCATCTTCTTACTGTTTTGTTATAAACTGGTTATTATTGAAGATGATTCTTTTTATGGAAAAGGTAAATGTCTTGAAAACAGCAGCTACTGATGAGGCAGTTTCTTTGATTCTTGAATACCATGTGTCGTTAATAATGTTCATTTTGAACTCACTCTCGGAAGCACTGGCACTTTGTATAGGGTAAGCAATAAGCTGTCTGGATTGGAGGAAAGTTAGAGAAGAATGAGATTTTATACTTTTTTTGATTTCTTTTGATTTGACTCAAAACCTTTGATTACATTTTGATTATATACAAGAATTTGGTCTAAAAAAATCTTCAAATATGACCGAATTTCATTTCAGTTTTTAGAACAAGAAGGTGGCAGTGATTTATTACAATTCTGGATGGCGGTAGATAATTTTCAGAAACATCTAAAATCTCAAGGAGAATATGATGGTATTCAGGCACAAAATGATGCCATGGTCTTTTATGATAAGTGAGTAGATACTTTGCACATGTATATCAAAGAGGTTTTATAAGGTGCTTTGCTCAGTTACCCAAGGGAGAACTCTGTTTGACCAATTGTACCTTAGTTTCAGAAATGGGAAATTTTTTTAGCTTAGCTGAGCAGTAATAGTATTTGTTGCTTAATGTTGAAATTTGAGCCTTTAAATCCATGTGAGTCCAAAAGTTAAAAAGGTCATATAGAAATCAACTCCAGAAAATGGCAAACTTGCCCATTTAAGTCTAAGATCTTCTCAACAAAAATAGCTATGTGTTTCCTCAACAAAGAAAAAAAAACCTTTTTGATTTCACAATGCGCTTTGTTTAATGCAATTTGCTATTTGTTGCAATTTCTGCACATTATTACCAATTGCACTGTCGATTGAACTATGGTCAACAATTTTTCAGGTACTTTTCTTTGCAAGCTAGTCAACCTCTAGGATTTGATGATGAAACCCGGTTTGAAGTAGAGAGTAATATTTGCCATGAAGGTGGTCCATTACCTGATGTATTTTCTAAACCTAGAGCGATAGTGCTTAATACTTTAGATAAGGTAATGTGATTTCAGTTTCTCAATGTCAATAATATGATGATTTCTTTAACTTTTTCAAAAGGGGACTAATTTCTCACCAAAAAAAAATCACAATTAGAAACCAAATCACTTTCCCAAAACTAAATTAAGCTATTTAAGGAAACGATTAAATCAATGCATTCTCTCACTTTCACTAAATACTAATATCTTCAGTGATACACTAAATGTAATTAATATTGGTAATTACATTATGTAATTAAATATTAATTAGATTTGATTATTATGTAATGATTTGTGACCTGTCATATTAATGAAAATTTATAGCCCAAAAGCAATGTATGAAAAAATTATAGCTTAGAAAAAAAGTGTTTTCTTTCCTTTTATCAATTGCATCAGTTTCCACCCTTTGGGACTTTTCAGTTGTGAGTGATGAAGGACAGAGACAGTTTTGTTTTGTTACTGTTATAACATATTTTCTATATTTTCAACTGATTTTGGCACAACTTGATGTGTATCTATTTAATCTAAAACAGAGTTTATTATTAAATTTCCAAAAGCTTCAAACATTTGAATTAGGTGCCTTTAAAATATGACATTCTTAACATCTTTGCCACTTTTCACGAAACTTGATAAAATGCAAAACAAAGTTGGTGGATCCATTATCATATTCTCTAATTTGACTTGGCAGCCATGAAAATACCAAATTATTTATATTTTTTTTTTTGTATCTTTCAGTTGTATTTTTGCCAGTTTTTAAAGAGTGAAGTATATTATAAATATTTATCTGATTTGATAACTACAGTTAATATGTCACAAGATTTACCAACACGCAGAAAACGAACAGGTACAATTTCTCCTTTATTGTTATTCTTTCATGGGATCCTAAATTTGATGGAACTTTAGATTTCGGGAAAGGGAGGGTTTGATTCTCCCAAATGTACAGGCCTAGAGTGGAGCAGACACTTTATTTAGAAATTATGATTAAGGGTCTTGATATTGGGTTTTCTTCTGTTCTGATTCTGATCTGAAATTAAAAAAATAACTTGATGGAACTTTAGGGTTTGAATATATTGGAATACAAATATTCCAAAATTTTTTTTTAACAACTGCTCGAAAACACATTGAACCTAGATTATCAGCCAATATTTGACACTTCGTAAACATCACTTAACTCATTTCAACTTAACTCAATGTTGGTCTGTAGTTTTATTGAAAAAGGCAATACAGCATGCAGGCCTAACCTACATCTATGCAGCTGGTGAATCCGATCAATGGTCTAATTGAGCCTTTTTTCTGCTGCCTTATTTCAACCATTTCATGTGGATCCATCATCACATGATTATAATCGCATTTAATTTTGGTATTTTAGGAAGTGATGCATCCTCGGAACACAGTGCTGGTAGTCATAGTATAGGAGCGGATAGTCTATCACATAAAAATACCTTATTAGCAATCGATAGCAGTAGTATAAAGAAAGTCTTTAATAAACTAGATGTTGATATGAGAATAGATGATCAGTTATTAAATCCTGAAGAATTATGGAAACGTCCTGCCCAAAAGTAAGTTGAATTTACCATATATTATACAGTAGGTTTAACTTTTTGTTTTCAATAAGCAACCTCCTTCAGTCAGCGGTCAAATTAAAAGGGACAGGTTCATCATTTTTGGGGTTGATTTGAGTCTTGAAAATACATAAATAGTCTCAAGAAATACTAGAAATGAACTAAAAAAATTTATTTTCTATTTCTATATATGTTATTCACAGAGTATCTTAAAATGATGAGTCGTTTTAACATTCAAACACGAATAGGCTGTGAGCTATGAACACTATTACTTAGTTGCTTAGCAAAAAAATTCCCTATGACTCATCTGTCCCTTTAAGCATTTTCCTTACTGTTTGTTACTAGTAGTTCTATACTGTAGTTTGTATGATATTTAATTTAGTTAGCATAATTTATTTCTATGTACATACTCAATGACCCTATGTTAATCTTTCAGTACAATGTCTCTTGGTAAAGTTGATGATTTTGGTCAATTTGTATCAGAATTTGCACCAGAACCAGATCAGAAAGAAAAGAAAAGTAAGAATTTCTTCACGGGGGGCAATAATGTTTCGGTCATGGCATCTTTCACCAAGCCATCGGGTTAAGAAATGCGTGGGATCTCATAGTCATCAATAATAGAAGTCTATTGTACAGACACTTTTAACTAAGATGTTATAGATAAGAGTGTTTTGTTTTCAAATGGGGTTCAATCTTTTGATATTTTCACTTATGCAAACTAGAGCAAAGTTTGGATATTTGGAAATAAGTAATCTGATCCTAATTTGTCTATATCTTAGTCAATTTTAAGTACATTTTTTTTTCATTTTTCCAGAATCCTTTTTTAAGAAAAGTCGTTTAAAAGAAAAGGTAAGTGAAATCTTTATTCTCAAAGGGTTTATAATGAGGTTTTCTAAACTATGATGTCACTATCTAAGGCCTTTTGCGATAGTGACGCAGAATTTCAAGAACCACAGATGTCTGAATGAAAATTGGCTTGCTGCAAAATGATGCTTTCAGTGTCCTTTGCAAAACCTTTTCACAATCCCTTTAAAATGAAAGATTCATGAATTTCTAATGGCCTTCCTGTGTAGTTCATCTTAAATTTATAAATGTGTTCAAAATTGATCATTAACCCTGACTTGTATTATTTATTTTACTTGAAATTATCTTGGCAACATAAGCAAACCACTTTACTTTTTTGGTAGTTTAGACACAGTACATGTCTTGCTTGTCTAGTTTCATTAACCCTTTGAACCCTGAGTGTAAATGAAATACAACGTCATATACCCTGAACTCCAAGTAATAAAAGTAAAAGCATATGAGAGTGATGTTGTATGACATCACCTAGTAACGGCTGGTGTACTGGCTGCTCTGGTATATATTGCCTGAAAGTGTTAAAATGTAGTACCTATATACCTTAACAAAAGTAGACTGCTTGTGTATATGTTTTGAATTATCTCCGAATGTGTATGAACCTCTCTACATGCTTTTAATTATTTGAATTGATTTGTAAGGAACAAGAAGATATGGCATTACAAATAGCACAGATGATATTAAATGATGTGGCAACAATGACCAAAACTGGTGATCTCTATAGTGGCAAAGATACAGGAAATGCAATAGCAGATGGAAAACCACCAAAGTTATAGTGTTTGATTATTTTGTTCTGTTTTGTTTTGTTTTGTTTTTGTATTGTTCCTGGCATTATTTCCAGACACATTAGCACATTTTTTCAAAGAAATTTAATTGAGAAATTTGGCCCTCTCAATATGTCAATATAAAAAAAATATGATTAAATTTGGTATAATTATATTATTTTGCATGATATCTATGTACATTTATTGAAAATGTAATAAATATTCATATTCTAATGACTATGCAAATATAGGAATTATAATGAAAGTAATGATTCTTACATGAAAATGGGCAATACGTTCAATATATGTGCCAACATGGAAAGTTAATGATTTCATTAGGATGATTGCACAGTGTTCATTATGAATGCAAAGTTGGAACTATACCAGAATTTCATACTGGTATTTGTAGTGAGATTTGGCATTGTGTTCAATATGAACTAGAATGAAAATGAAATACTTTGAAGATAGAGTTGGAACTATGGTCAATATGTGAATATAGAAATATAATGAAAATTTGGTATTGTGTTCATGGAAAAGAATACTTTATGAGCAAATAAGCAGTGTATTCAAAGTGAATGCAAATATGATATAAAAATGTGTATTCTTCAGTAATTGCATACATTGAAATATAATGAAAATATATGTCTTTAGAGAACTGGCACTATCTTTATGTTTAAGTAAAACCATGTATACAGAAAATTACTTCAAAACTGTTCAAAGTAAATGCCAACATGAAAATCACATTTGAAGCCAATACTAAACTTTTAAATGTGATTTAAGGCTTAGTTGAAATATTATAACCTTTATCAGAATTCGACTTTGGGGTTAAAAATGGTTTTGAACTATTTGTGTTTAAGAAAACCATACATAGTTTTGTATGCTATATGAGGCACACAGCAAACTTTTTCTTTTATGATTCAAAAAGGGGTACAAAGTTGTTTAACCTAAAATACTTCAACATCTCATTCTACTGTGATTGTGTCGTCAACTTTGTTTTATATGCCTTAGTTTGATGTAAGGGTTTTGTGTTCCAATTTCAAGTTTGAAATGCAAAATTATTGCTTGTTCATAGAAAGTAACTTTAAGTATTACCATATTATTTTTATAATCTAAAGTTATGATTATATTTCATATAAGGTCACATATTTATATGAATATATTTGTAATGCATGTAAATATAAAGAAATATAAGATATAAATATTGTATAAATTATGAAAAGATTATAATTATGTTATAGAAATAGCAGCATACATATATATTTTAGATGTGTCAAAAACTTGTCTGAATGTTGAAACTTTGAATGTTAGAGATTTTGTTATATTATGGAATGATGTCATTATTAATATTAAAATTTTTGGAAAACCTAGTAATTTTCTGAAAAGGCTATGGTCGTCTACATATTTGCTTTACCAGCTCAAAGACTCAATTTCAGCTTTCTATTTCATAATTCTAAATGAAAATAAAACAAAAGCTGAAAGCACTCCATGGAATTTCAGACTTTATTTTCAATCTCACAGGAGGGAGTAGCTGAAAATGAGTATCTGGTCTAGAAAATTTAGAGAGGACACTAACCTTTTAAAGGAACTTGCCCCACATTCTCATTGACTTGAAACAAGACTGAAAATTTAGTGTGGAATTCGGCTGTTATTATGCATGTTGTTGAAAGGCTTATCTACCCATTCCAAATAATATAGTCGGACATTGTGTAAATTAAATATATACTACCTCCTAGAATGCAAATAAGATTTAACTTCTCAAACATGGCCAAACTTTGGTGTATATTCTTCAGTGGACTTACCCGGTGTCCAGAATATCTCTATAATCCGATAATTCCATTAAACAACAGAATTATTGAAGAACAGGGATAACTTTTATGGATTTGTCCGACTAGAGAGGTATACTGTCCAAAGATGTAATATATTATACTCTTATTGGTCAAGTTTGAAAATTACAATTTATGTTCAATCTAAGAGGTAGTATGCCTTTAAATGTCCACAGCGTTTGAAATCAATTGGGATGCTTTAAACGAATTGACGGTGTTAACGTTTTATTCGCACAAACTATGTTGGATGTGTATTGTCGTATATTGTAGGCACCCAATTCTGCCAGTCTCTTCACAATTTCTTGTAAGCTCTCCACAGTTCATATGTGTATGATGGTTAAAGGTATACTACCTCTAAGGATTTTTAACTTGGTTGAAGTGAGTCTTTTTTCATCAGTGGACGTACCTGGTGTCCAATAAATCCATAAAACTAACTTAGAAGCGTGTTTCAATAATTATTTAGTTTAATGGTCTTATATAGAGATTCTCATCTTTAGTCATGGCACCTGGTAACTCCAACTGATGAATTTAATGCATTTGTTGACAAAGTTTGAGACTTTAAATTGCATGTCCATTCTAAGAGGTAGTATCACTTTAAATTAAGAAAACATTCAATAAAGAATTCGGTAGTTACGCCGTCAACAGTAGCTGAATAGTCGTGAATAACCATTGAAGTAAAGCACGTGCATGCGTGTTTTTGATTGTTGTCACAACAAGATTTGTCATTGACATGACAAAATGTCGACTTTGTTTTGCTCTGTATTGGAGTTTGTCTTGGATTTATTCTGTAATTATTGTTGAAAGGAAATCGTAAATATCTTCATATTGGATTGGATTACTGTCATGTTGAATGTAAGTCGTTTGTCTTTCTCTTTTGTGCAGTCACTGTCCAGTTTTGCGTCTTTATTTAAAATGTTGGTGCTTTTTGTTTGCTCGTTCGTCAGTCTTACCATCGCGTTTCTGAATTTGAATTTTCCCGTCTGTCAAACTATCAGCTCAATGTATAATGATAATAAGTTTATTGTTTCAAGAGAGGTGCCATAGAACATACATTTACACACTTCCCTCCAAGAAAATTCACTTAAAATGACGTACATTTCTGACTGAAAATTCTCCTTTGTAAATATGTTTACAAATAATAACGTTTCCAGTGGTCAATATTTTCATCAATCCAAAGACAAACCAAGACTCTCCGTAGTATTTTGTAAATGATATTTCAATTCACAAAAAATTAATAGCCAAAATTCAATTCAGAAAACAGTGTAGTCAGAGAGTAGGTATCACAACTGAATTTAAATGTTGATTAGTATATACAGTGACAATATTATGCCATTTCTGAATGATGTTATTTTAACTATGATAAACCAATGTGAAAATAACTTAGTTTTGTATAGTTATTCAATTGTGAATATTTACTATGACCTTGTTGTGTGTAGGCCAACATGCAGTTCGTATTATTTACAATAAAATACAAAAATATACAGATATTTAGACGTAATGATAAAAAAATACTCTTTTGGGCATATGAATATACTGTCGAGGATACGTGGTGTAACACGGACAAGTAACTGGTCTTCTACTTCTACTTCAAAAGTTAACGGCTGGATTTCATATAGTTAAGGAACACATTTCTAGATTTAGGTGCATAATTTTTCACAAATTTGAGAGAAAAAAAAAGGAAAAAAAAGCGGAAGGTCCCTTTAACTGGTGTTTCTAATGAATTATCATGTTTTCTTAATCATATTATATTCTAGTTTTATCCAATCATAAATGTCCACGTGTACAGTCTGGATAAACAAAAAATACTTTTTGACCTTTCTTGATCGGTCACTCATTGGAATTATGCTGGTAATTTTCTTCGAATTTAGCTAATTATGAATTAATTATGGACATGTGAGACAAACTGGTATTTTTCCAAGTCATTAGAATTTTCTTTTCATATACGTATTAACATTTTAATTTTCTTAAGTGAAATAAGGGAAACCATCTAAAATACATGTCCTTTGAGTGCATAAATATGTTGAAAAATTCCCCATTCATCTATTTGATCCGCTGCAACTTGTTATATGCAATATTGTGTCAATAGGTTATTTGCATACAGACTAGAATGTCAATTTCGTTTGCAACAATCGCGTATTCTGGATTTAAAAACAGATATTAAACAATGTATACTGACTACTTCTATAAATTCCAAACATATCCAAATCCATACATACAAAGATATTAACATATGTGTCCAGAATTAGCCGCGTTTGAAATTTGAATAGACGACTCGTTTTTTTCTTGAGACATATATATATAGAAATATAGAGTATAACTCCTATTTTCGGGTATTTATGATGGAATTATTCGATTTTCGTACATTTCCGGTACTTCTGAAGACTGTTTACATATATTCAAGACTCAAATCAACCCCCATGGCGAATCTGTCCCGTTAAGAATATCTTGACCTATACCGGGCTTGTGTATCGATGGAAATATTAGCTTCCATGGTAGTTGTAGTATCTTCATCTTGTTTGTTAGAATCGAAAACTTCTTTTATATTCCTTTAGAATAAACTATACAACATGGATGATTACTACTAAAAATCACACGAAATTGAAACCCGCTTCCCTAAAAATTCCGCTCATTACTGTCTCCCCTAAAAACCCCGCTCATACAACATTACACTTACCCTCTCCCCTAAAAACCCCGCTCATACAACATTACACTTACCCTCTCCCCTAAAAAAAACCCGCTCATACAACATTACACTTTTTTATGGGACAACAGGCCGCATCATTGTGAACTTATGAATTGGAAGAAAACCTGTGTATGATACAAGAACAGCTTTACACAAGATAAGTCAATTAATTCTTAATTCAATTATTCACCCAAATTTAACAAAGTTCCAAACCATCTATTAAGATGGGGATTTTGTATCCGAAACTCACATAAATAGAATGATATGAGCTATTGACAATATATTATCATGACGTAAAACTTTAATTCATTTTATTTATTTCAATTGACAGTGAAATGGTTGTTGGTGTATCTTCAATTGTGGTTTTGAAAGAAATCCTGAGTCGGGAAATTCATGAAAAACTGATTAACAACAGGCAAGTTATGTTGTGATCAATGTTTTTTTTTTTAATTTTACTATGCTGAATCGAAAAGAATAGGTTATGGCACTGTCGTGGAAAAAAGACGCTTTTAAACATTGCTATTGCGAAATGCAATATGACAATAAAAATCTATTTCATTTTATTTCATTTCATTTGTGCGGTGATATGGATGTTCGAAACTACGTGATTTAAAGAAATTATCTGTCCTGGTTGTCACGAAAAACAATTTTTACAGAAGGTAAGCTACACATATCATTCCTTTTGATGCACTTCCAAAGCATTTGTCTTTGAATGGCAGTCCCGTTCTAAACCAAAGCATGCCCGTTGGGACCCGTTGTAGTTAGTGGTTTTCATGAATGGTTATTATAAATAATGGGTTACAAGAATAATTATAGTTGATGGTCAAGAAGCATAGTTATAGTTGATGGTTTACAAGAATAGTCATAGATAATGGTGTTGAAGAATTGTTATAGATTTTCGTGAATAGTTATAGATAATGGACAAAAAGAATAGTTATAGATAATGGTAAAGAGGAATAGTTATAGATGATGGTTTACAAGAATAGTCATAGATAATGGTGTTGAAGAATTGTTATAGATTTTCGTGAATAGTTATAGATAATGGACAAAAAGAATAGTTATAGATAATGGTAAAGAGGAATAGTTATAGATGATGGTTTACAAGAATAGTCATAGATAATGGTGTTGAAGAATTGTTATAGATTTTCGTGAATAGTTATAGATAATGGACAAAAAGAATAGTTATAGATAATGGTAAAGAGGAATAGTTATAGATATTGGTGAAGAGGAATAGTTATAGATAATGGTGATGAAGAGTAGTTATAGATAATGGTAAAGAGGAATAGTTACAGATAATGGTCAAGAAGAATAGTTATAGTCAATAGCTAAGATATAGATGATGAGTTTTGTTTTAATAAGTTTTGGGGTCTAATTAGTAGGAAAAGAGCAAAACTTTTGTCAAATTGTTGCATTTGAAATCATTGCATCATTGTAACTGTTCACACAAAAAATTGATTGTGTTTTAGCACGTCTTGTAAACCTCTGTGAAAACTGAAAATAGCTAGTTTGAAAAGTTACTGATTTTAATTTGGTTCATTGAGATTTGTTAATTCCTTTGGGTTAATTAATATTGAAAAAAACTTGATTGAAATTGGGATATTTGACGAAATTGGTATTGGTCATATTCGTCTCTATGACTTATGATTTTAAGTAGGTCTCTTGGGTTTAATTTAGTTGCAAAGAGCAATTTCGTGCAAATTTGGATCTTTTGATCATTTTTTGTTCAGAGGTCCATGTACAGTTTTGTCTAGATTGTTAAAGTGGATGTTCCCAGAAATTTTTTAAAAAGTAGCTATCATAGTTTGGAATTCTATTTTCTTTTTTGCAAGGTTCCCCTATGCCTTTTTCTTAAAGTAATTGTTTTTTAATTTGATTTTAACTTTTTATGAAAATGCTTTTTCAGAGCCTAGAAAGGAACAGCACGTTTCGGACTATGTAGGGTTAAAAGAAGGTTTACTGAATAGTAATCAAGACAATAGATTATTACCCTGACAACGATAGTAACTGAAATTCACTCCTAACTAGTGACCACTCAGTCAGTCAGTTTGCTTTGTTTATAGCAACCGGTAAGTCGACTTTTTGAAATTCTATAAAATTTTAGATAAATTTCATTAAATGCCCCTCCCACCCGATTTGCCATTAAAAAAGAATATTTATATTACATGTAAGACTCAAAGGAAAAATGCATTGCCAATTTTCGTTGGGATACGGGAATATGAGACAAAGCTTGTCTTTGAAATGAAATGAATGGCGTTTTACGTGCTACTTTACCTGCACCATGTGGGCAAAGCATGGCTTAGAGCTAGGAATATGAATGGAAAAGACGGAATTGCATGGAATCTGTGATAAAGTCAGAACTGATTCTATTTCTCAAATCACTATTTTACATTTTATGAATATAAAGGAAAGTAAGTCACAACCCATCCGCCATGCCTTATTTGGTGTACGGCAACCTGGAAACATATAGACCCTTGGCTGCTGAAAGACAAAGCAGTTCCTAATAACAATCACAATTTGATTCTGTATGTGCATATACCGTTTAGTTAGAAAATAATAAACTATTTTATCTCTTCTGTTTTCTTCATAATAATTCCCTAAATGTATATATAAATAGTTTTACTGTTTGTCGAAACGAACCATTAAATTTTAACCAGTGTCATATTTATGTAAAAATGCAATCACAATGACATAAACTTGGTTAGAACAGGAGGTATTTTCAAAGAGATGCGTAACCATTCAATATATTATTATGTTACACATCTTCGCCACTATCTGTCCACTGAACACATCGATAACATTTTAATTTTGATGGTTTTTTCTATCGTTTCAGGTCTGGGTGCTCAATAGCCGTCTTTACTATTGAGTTCATACACTATAGCTGGGATACCATTCCCTATGGAGGTTAGTATATCATAGATGCACATTATATAATACTTCACATATAAATAAACCATACATGGATAATTCCTGCTTGAAAAGGGTCATTATGGATTATCAAGCGTGTTCCGAGTTATACTGCAGATATCATGATGAGGTAATTTGGTACGAACTACATGACTTGAGAATGTTACTAGATATCTGAAAGACAGCCTAGCCTTCCATTGGTTCAATTCTGAAATTTTTAACATATAGTTTTATGTGAGCTTGATCAGAAAATCAAAACTAAAGAATTATATCCGCCTCAGGCAGACCCAGGTACATTTATGTACGCACAACAATGGGCACAATTATGACACATATAAAACAAAAAAAAATTTATATTTATTTTTATTCCTTTTATTACTATGGTGTTTTCTTATATTTCAGGGTTTCAAGTATAGTAGCTCGTCTTCAGCTACGGACAACATGGTTAGATATGGTGTGCAACCTAGGTTTTTGGAGGTAGTTCACAAGGAGCAAAATTTTCGCGTTTTCGGGTTGGGCTCGCGTGCAGTTTAGTTGTGGCAGCCTGTGGGCTACCTTGCTAGGGCCACCTAGGTTGTACTCGGTTAAACCACCATATCAGGTCCACCCAGCCTCTCTTGAAACAAATGGAGGTAAGTCAAGAATCATTTTCATTTCATAACAGTCAGAAACTTGTTGGAATTCTACCATAGTCGAGTGTGCGAGTTTACTTTTTATTTAACCTTTGATTCAGTAGTCTAATATTATAATTATTTTGAAATAAATCCCACCTTTTCCAGTCAATTTAAGTAGTAAAAGTCGTGTCTATATGGTATAACTATTCAAATCTAGTATACAGAATGACTTTAGCGCAATTTTTCAACGAATCTGACTGGTTGAGAATTATTGGTGGAAGGAATACTGAAGAATCAAGGGTTAGATGAGAGAAGCTCGTTCACCTTTATTTAATCAAGCTGAGCCTGATCGGGTGGCATAATCAGAAAAATTAAACTTGTGGGGGGAATTTTCCCTCGAATGCTGGGGTTGCTATCTGTTTTGCTACTTAAAACATAGATAATGAAATGTCAAGTATGGGGATTAGTTCTTGATTGGTTTAAGATGAAAAATTATCTTGAAAATGGCGAGGTTGAAACATCCTAATTTTTCTGATTCGGCTCTGTCAAAACTATGTAGAAATCAACAAGTTTCAGACTAATACATGCTAACAAAAACCAGCTCACGCAACTATACGATAATGATGTTGAGAGGTCTTTGAATGAGTGAAGTAACACACTGATATAGATACACAAAGTATGTAAATGCAGTCTGTCAATATTGATTGGAAAAAACCTCTGGTGAAAAATTTCCTCAAATGTGTCAATAGTCATAACGTGCACCCCTAAGTCGTTCCACCTATTTTAGGGCGGAAACATATCAAACACGCAAATATACAATATATATTTTGTGATGAAATAAATATAGTATGAAATATTTGATTTCAGGTGTATACAGATAGAGCTTCATTATATAGGAATAAAGTGCTTATGGTGTGGCATGGAAGCTCCTCGTGTAAGTTTCAAGTTAACATATTTTACCAATTCTGTTAATGCCTGTTCTTGCATAAGCATAAAGTTCCTAAAATGGTTGTTCTTATCTTATCCTAAGTTCTCCGTTTCAAATCTGCTACTGGTTTTGACAACTAGGTATTCTTTGATGGGTCCACTGTTTTAGTCAACTCTGAATTAATACTGGATGGTATTTCATTCTTAAATTATATTTCTGTATATATAATTTTGAAACATTTACATTCAAAATCTCAATCCAATTGATATTTATCAACCAAACATTTTAGTGTTTTTTTATTATTTATACAGATCAAATTGTTTCTTGAATGAAGATAATCAAATTTCAAAATCTTTCATACATTTTTTTCTTTAGCCAATGAAATTATAAAGTCAACTTAATAACATGCATCTTCTTTGAAATACCACTTCTTTGAAATACCACAAAAATAAACGTTAGCTATATGGACTGCAAAGTGACACCATGGTGATAATTCTGTTAGTGTAAAGGGAAATATGAAATTGATCTTTGGTCACCCTTGTCTATCTGTCTACTAATCAATTCACACTTGTTGTACAGTTGTTGTTTATAATTTAATGCCCATCAAATGTTGATTTTTAGAGCTGAAATTTATACGCCCACCAGGAAATGTGGACGTATATTGCCGTGGCCCCTGTCCGTCGGTCCGTCAACATTTCTTGTGAACACAATAAAAAGATTACAGTTTTCAACTGATTTTAATGAATTTTGGTGTGATCAATTTCGAATTTGATCAACGGTCTTGAGTTATTGCCCTTGACTTAGGTAAATTTGTTTGTGACCACACAAGAGACTAGTTTTCAATTGATTTTAATGAAACATGGTGTGATCATATTGATGCGATAATTTGATGTAATTATTTTGTTATTGATATTGATTTTAAAACAATTTGCTGGAATTTCTCATATATCATTGAATTCAAACTATTAGGATTTTTGTAATATGAGAAAATTCATAATTTAGTCACTAAAGCCTGTTATATCATTTCTGACAGCTGTTAGTGGGCGAATGTTACCTTACCTGGCAAACTATCTTTTAAGTTATCAAACGGCATCCTGTCATAGATATTGGACAAAAACATTAATTGTCCTTGTTCTTCAAATTATTAAGGGGCTCAAAAAGATTCAAGAAAGAAACGGGGCCCCTTTTTGTTGAAACATTGCTGGTGAAATTTACTGCTGTGTTGGCGGCTGATCGTATATTGTATGTTTTTGTTCGTTACTATTTTAGTTTTATTTCATTTCAGGTTAGAAAGGGTAAATCGTCTGGTAATTTACCTACCCACTATAGCACTGCCACAATAGGAGTGTTCTGGGGTCATGGCCTGTATGACTCTACAGATCCTTCTATTCACAGATGAAGAACAGATGAAGCGGCGCGCGCCAACAGATGAAGAGGAACAGATGAAGAACAGATGAAGAGGAACAGATGAAGAAGTAGGGCGATTCCTCCGCCGAATTTTGGTAAGTTGATCTTGAAATTTTTCAGACAGACTGTAGCTTTCCACTTAACAAATGATACTAAATGATACTTAATGTAATTCAAATTTAAATTTGAATTGGAATGGATGATTTTTTTCACCAATTTTGATAAGTTGATCTTACAGATGAAAAAGCAGCCGCGATTCCTTAAACCATTATTTATTAAGACCTCAAGTTTCAAAAATTTGGGAACAGACTGTACTTCATTCATTAGAGTGCTGGAATCTTGCATTCATTGGTTTTCTGTGAAACAAATGATGGCATATGGTTCTATTTTAAAATGCTGATGATTTTTAAGAATTGATTCGAGTCAACCTATCTCTAAATATGAATATACATTGAGGTTTGTCCAATACCGAGTTGTTACTCTTGTAAAAAAGATCAAGTCTTTTTGTATATTCTTATTGATGTATCACACCATAAAAGGGAGTAAAAAGATGTTTTCTAAAAAAAATTTATGTGTATTGACACCGCTAATTTCAGTCAGACGCCTGTAAATACGCAAAAAAATTCTGTTTGATGACGTCAACAATCGTCAAATATGTTTATATTACATCGTGCAATTCAATGCTTTCAGTGCCTCCAATACACATATTTTTTTTATTAGAAAACCTCTTTACGTTGCTTATAGATCAAGACTACTCTTTGCATCTGATTTTCAAAAATCTTCTACAAGGTTTCATTGATTTTTGATGACTTGTATAGAGGTGGCGATTGCTGCTTGCGATGCAGGTCTTGCTTACTCTTTTTCAAATGCTGCCTTTGAATTCAAAGACATTTTTACCGTGTGAGAGTAGTTACCTGCTACCTGCAGTGGCTCAGTGGATACTTGCTAACCTGAAATCCAGGGTTTCGTCGAGGCATAAATAGAGATAATACCTATCCCTTCAACCTGAATTGTCCTCATTTAATCAGTCTAAGTCCGATTTGTAGGACTACCTATATTTGTACTCTTAGAGGCTTGAACAGTCACTGAAGCCACAAGTTGGCTAAGCTGTTATATGCCTTTTTGACTTTTGTTTACTACGACTGCTTCATGCAGATTTACATTATAAAGTATAAAGCTAATGAGATGAAATTTTGGGAATATTGGTATGCTGAAGTAAATCATGCATTCTTTAAAAAAATATTCATCCAAAAATATGCACAAGGTCTTTGTTAAGGTCAATTCAGAGTGTTTGGATTTTTTTTTTTCAAATGTCAACAGTGACTAACGGTGGCAGCTAATTATAACAGAATACGGGTTAACGAATATATACGGCTCTGTGGGTTAAGAGATGGATTAACTGTAATCTGAAGCATTGTGATTTGACTGTAAGGGAGATAATTACTCTTTTGCTTTGGAGGCTCATTCTGTCTTCTCTTATTTAAAAAATTATACCTTTTCTTGGAATATACTGTTTTATATGTCTTTCCACAGGTAAATTATCGCTTTTATTTATCTTAAATCTATAACAGAATGTTCACCTGGTTCCCATGTCCATGTTCAAAGTAGGAATAAGTGTTGGCAGTTCTTGTTATGTGAAAAGACAGTCAAATTATCATGTGGAGAATTTGGCCTTTTCGTGTGACGTTAAGGTTATTTCCTCATGAATATGAATGAGTAGAGAGAGTCAATCTGGATACAATGCCCTGCAAATTTCAGCTTTCTGTGGCATACATTTGAAATTGAATGCCTCTACGATCTCATTGGTATAAATGAGCAAAATTTAGGTGATATACAGTGGTGTAACCTATTTTCGTGGATATAAGGATTCAACACCGAATTTCGCCAAAGTTAAAAAAACTACAAAATAATTAAAATTGGTTTATTTCAATTTTCTTTATGAATCCTTCACTTTGACCCATATTTCATGAGCAACCAACAGAATGCGTCACCTATTTTCGTGTACGTACAATATTTGATCTATAAATAAGTCTAGAAAAACACGTTGTATGGGTACTGGGTGGTATAATTAACTTCTCTTAGTATTTATCTTTAATATCAATTCATTATAACTAGTGACAATTCCTTCAAAGAACCACGATTTAAAAAAAAATAGTGACTGACAAAATAAGATACGTAGCGTGATTTATTGCTAAAAGTCACTGAAACAACATGAGAATATGGCCCACTTTGTGTTTCATAGAAATTTTCTGCTGACACGGAATCGGCTAGTTGATCACGTGATTTCATTTGTTGGAATGTATTCTAGCAGACGACAGTTGGAATTCCGATTACCTCTTGGGATTATAAGGAAATTCGGCCAATAAAAAATGGTGACGTTTGGTAATAACTGAAATCCGCCATTTGTATTTGTCAAAGTATACATTATTACACTTTACCTTGCTTGAAACTTATGAATTTATTCTACAAGCTGATATTGAACAAAAAACCCATGTTTATAAAAACAAACTAATGCGGAGGTCGCGCAAGGTCGCTCATGTAAATTATTAATCCTTTCCGGAAATCCACGAATAATAGGTTTCCACGAAATTAGGTTACTTGACTGTAGTTATGCAATTGTGGGTGTTAATCAATGTGTTTATTCAATGCATATTTAAGCTTTTCAAGCTACCATTTAAGAGATTTAAAGTTTATTTTGATTTGATGCAATTTTGCAACATTTGGCCCTCTATAGCCTAGTCTACTTCAAATTTTCGTTTTTAACTACTTGACATGGATGACGAGATATTTCGCACAAAACAGCATCAAAGATATCTTGCAAAAACATCTTGTGCTTGTGTTCTGCAGTTGGTCTTGAGTTGTTTCATACTCCAGAACATCCTTTTGTTTTGTTTACGAGCCTAAAAGAATTTACAGATGTGAGAGACAGTCAGTTGTCTCCCTTTCCATCATGGCGTCAGTTTGGATGAAAATTAGTTAAGAAATTATAGGTAAATTGGAGACACACAATTGTCGTCGTCAGAAGAAGGTGACTCAAGTGAAGGCAGCAATGATGCATCCGATCAAAGTGATCAAGAATATGAATAAATTTTAGAAGTTGCTAAAGTCTGAATTCCTTAGTTGTTGACGGCTCTAGAATCTAATGAAGAAATCTACAGTAGGCCTAATTTAAATAATCCGGTTGAATGGAAATGAGAGAAAGTCCACAATATTAGCCAAAAGGTATTTGATTTTGCAGGCCTGCATTTTTTTAGGCCTAAGTTAGATAATGTGAATGAACACAGCTTGGCTCCTGGATATTTTATGAGTTTATATGTGAAGTGCTTTGCCAGATTGTTGAAGAAACTGTTTTTGCACATGCAACATACTTAAACGTTAGAAAACCCCAGGACAAAAAACATCATGGTTCGACGTTATTCCCAATAAACTAATTGTATTCTTAATATTTTCAATTGGTATAGTTAGTAAGAAATTGAGATGTATTGGATTCCAGATCCCCAGATTGGACTTATATACCGATATCTAAACTATCTCGACAATAATGAAGAATATGAAGGCAATTACAATCCACATAAGTGTACCAGATTTGGTATAAAGATTTGTGAATGAAACCAAACAAAACATTTAGCTCGAACAATACGCCAGTGCAACGGAAAATCACATGACCTCAAAATGGCGACGTCCAGAAGAAAATGTAAAATTGCGTTATTGAAAAATATCTCCCTTTATTAGAAGTCTAAAGATTTTAAGTTTATATCGATGTCGGCACAGAATACACTACAGTCGCACGAGGTTGGGCGAAAGGATGTAAATTTACCGGTTGTTTCCAGGGCTTGTGCTATTTCTTGCATCACAGCGTACTTCTTGTTCCTATCTGAATAGTCGGGCGAAGAAATCATAAACAAACAGGCAGATTGCATCCACATATCTACTAAAATCTGCTCCTTCTCCACAGTCCAAAATTTTGTGTTGGTGGATTCACTGGACGTCGCCATTTTGAGTGTCATGTGGTCTGGCTACGATTGCTGATTGG
>NW_008710834.1:26006-32209 GCF_000327385.1 Lottia gigantea | reverse complement strand
GGACGACATTTGCTATCCTACGTAGCTGCTACAGAGAGGAAGAAATACTGGTTCCCTACAAAAAGTTTACCAAAAACTAAATTATCATATTCAAAATGAACAATGAATAAGCTGTGGTTGTTAAAAATTGTTGCTGTTTTGATTGGATGTTTTGTTTTCTACTGTTGGTGCCATACTTTATTGGTAATATTGGTGTTAAATGGTGATAGTCTCATGAAAGCACTGGCCAAGGTCACAAAGTAAATGATGAAACAAGGTGCAAGTTAAAGGTTAAGATAATTAGATACGTTAACTAAAGATGTCTCTGTAATACCATGTAGTATCCTTTCTTTACCTGAATTTTGTCTTATTATTGACATTATTGCTGATTATCTATTCATATTTGTACTTTACAGTACAATAACACAATAATAAAATGTTAAAATAGTGATCCTTGTTCTGGAAATGCTCGTTAACACTCTTAGAAGGTGCTAAGATTTTGATGAAACTTGATGTGATTGTTTGTAATCACCAATGATTACCTCTTTTGAAAATCAGAAATAAAAAAAGTTATCAAGTCCTTGTTCTTGAAAACGTGTTTTATTTTTATCTCGAAAACATTTTAGAACACACAATTCTTGACAGAATTTCACAAAACTTTATATGAGTGTTTGTTATAACCCAAAGATGAACCATATTGAAATTCATCAAAATAGAAATATATTTAACATTGCCCTTGATTTTTGAAAATACGTTCAATTTTTAGCCCGCTAATACTCTAGAAGGCACAATTCTTGACAGATTTTGATGAAACTTGGTTTGTGTGTTTGTCATCATCCAAGGAAGAACCCAATTGAAAATAAGAAAAATCTAAAAATATTTAGTACCACATGAGTTGTTCTCCAGGTTGGCTAGTTTTGTCCTGGTTTAAACTGTAATCTCATTGTAAAATATAAGAATCATAACTTGGTAATTAATTGTGTATAATTAAATATCTTGGATAAAAGAAAAAGATAAAAGTTTTGGACTGGACAGATTTAACAGGTTAAAACCGTTATTTCATTGTATATAATCATGGCTTGGAAATTATTGTGTATGATTAAATGCCCTGGATAAAGAAAAAAAAATGTAAAATGTCCACAAAGTGTTGCTTTAGTTAGTTTTGACCACTTTTGTCAACTAAGGGGTGGATACAAATATTCATAAATATTTACATTAGCTATTAATTTTTACAATGGACTAATACAAATTTGTGTATCACCATAAACGCTATTGCCTCATCACCAAAACATTAGGCGTAGTAATTTTAATCAATGTAGTCGTTATTCTTTAACGTCATTGTGTATCAAATAGACGGCCTCCAATGTAAACAATCATGTCGGTAGTCCAAAACGTTGAAACGTAAAGAAATAGGCCCTACTTAAAATCACACTTAAGTCTTTTTATAGAAATTATAATGTCTTGAAAACGTAAATATAAGCAATAAACTGTTACCCTATGGTGGTTATGGTCGTATATCAGGACAAAGGTTGACTGGAAAATTAATCATAAAGGCGCTAACGTGCATTTATTCGATTTTCCAGCCAACCTTTGTTCTGATATACGAGCAATTGTGGACGGAAACTACCAGTTTTCAATATCAATACTATATCAAGAAAGACAGAAATAGGTATTTAATAGATTTGACTGCCAATTTGATAGGATTAATTCCTTCAACCTTCTCGAACTATTTATTTATTATTTAATATATGCTAATGCCAATTGTTTTGACTGTATTGAGTCTGAAAATTTAACAAAGCTGCTGTGTGGACATATGCAATCCAATCAATGGAAGCTACAATTTTAAATTGGTTTCAAAGAAATTTGGTGTGATCATATATCAGTTTTGAGTTATTGCCCTTGATTTAGTAAATATGCGTTTGGCTTGAAGACATGAAAGAGGTAACAGTTTCTATCAGATCTGAATAAAACTTGGTATGTTATTATATATATTGATTAGATCAGGGTCAAATTTGATAATACTGGAATTGTAGTTATTGCCCTTGACTTTGTATAAATGCATCAAATTAAATGCCTCTTGATTATACTTGGTACCTTGTATTTGATGATATTTCAGTCAAGGTTGAATTTGGTAGTGATTTCTTTGAATGGTTCTTGCTCTTGATTAAGTAAAGAAAAAAAAAACGCTTAAGATTTTGAATTGAAACTTGGTATGCATGTTTGTATTGATGAAATCTTGGTCAAGTACAATTTTGGTTATAATTGGATGAGTAATAAATATAGCGACTACATAGTATTTATCCAATTTTGATAAAATTTAGAAAGAATGTGTACTTTGATGAGACCTTGTTTATGCGTAAGTTTGATAACTAAAACTTCCTTATGAAGATCTTGAATATGAGAAAAGTCACTAAAGACTCTTTGAACATTTCTGTCAGCTGCCAAGACATTGTTCTTTTTCTGGCAAGCTATCTATTCCAAGGATAATAACTTAGGTTAACTAGGATCATTTTTACCAGCTGGTCTTTGGACAATTAATGAATAATGAGGAAATATGAATTATTCAAGGTCACCAGAATTTTACAAGCCATCCTAGAAGTAGAAAGGGGTCACAACTACCATTTGTTTTGCGTAACCAAGCTCATGACATTGGGTGGCTCAAACTGTTTGTGCTAAAAAGCAGCACAAAGATTTTTTAAACATTTGTTAAATCTAAAGACTTATTGACACCTGCTTTAATTGAATTAAAATGTTTATTGTCATTTGTTTAAATTTCAGCCGTCAGGTCAGCGGGAACTCGATAGCGGTCTTTACTATTGGGTTTGACATGTATACACCACATGCAGTTAGATGATCAGAATTGACGTATTTTGAAAAAGAGATTGTAGGCTTATGCTGCTGTCCTTGAAAAAATTCATTTATTGCACACTGCATGGTGATGCCCGTCTTCATAAGCCCAGTTAGGTACAGAATAGATAAAACTCAATTTATTTCATTTCATTTACAATCTCTTTGATTTAATGAGATTGTATGCATGTTTTTAAAACTATTTATGGGATGCAGTTGGAATTGATTTGAGGCACAGCTGTTGATTTTCAGTCATATCTGCAGTTTTTGCAAATCCACTCAATTTAACTGTTGTTATGGCTTAGATGTTATAACTTCTTTTGTGATAGCAACATTATATTTATATGTTTAAGCATTTCTATAATTAGCCTATCTATGGGAAGTTCTGATATTTGACTGAAAATTTGAATGATGCAAATAGAAGCCCAGAAAATGGCAATAAATAAGTTACCATAAGTAAAATCCCTTTTGTTTCTCTTCCAGGGTTCCAAGAACAAAGTAGCTGGTCTTAAGCTACAACAGGACATTTAAACTGGGAGGTCAATCAGGTTATGGTGGAGCATAAATGTCCAAAAGGCGACTCTTGGAACGAAGCTAGGTAAGAATAATTGAAATATTTCATGTAATATTATATAGCAATACAAGTCAAATTGTTTATACTGTAAATATCAATATGAAAGGGGATTGTAAAGAGATTTCCAATCATTTTTATTTGCATCTATTTGCACATTCTAGTTTTCAAGCTAGGTAATAACTGAAAACATTTCTTTCCCCAGTTATAGCTGGATATCGATTACAAATTGAGATACGTTATAGACAGCAGATTTCCGATCAAAAATCATTTAATTTCGTAGGATAGAAGTATATTCTTGCTTTGATCGCTTGTTATATAGCTTATTTTGGTTAAATCATGTGCTGAAGGGAACCTATGTGGAAGAGATTCCACTTATTATTTGAGCAAATGTAACCTTGACATATAATCAAATATGCAATATGATAATTGGTGATCAAAATTATAAATACTTAACGACGTAAATGTAGTAATTACAGCTTATCTTAGATATAAAATACACAAAAAGTGACTTTCATATGTAGTAACGGGTAACGGTATGAATCGAATTAAATGAAACTTGGATTGCTTAAGATTTTTCTTGATAAATTTGTTTTTGTGATTTTTAGATGAACTGTTTTTGATGAATACATAAAAGTTGGCATCAATTTTAGAATCTTGGTATACTAATGTTTGAATTATTTATAATTATAGGTGTAAACAGAAAGAGCTTCACGATATAGAAATAAAGTGCTTATGGTGTGGCACAGAAGTTCGCAAGGTAAGTAGACTTATTTCATAATGCTATCCTCTTCAAGGTTTATAATCTTCTAATTCCACATCCAGTGCTTCTCAATGTCAAACTGGTGTCAACTTTAATTCCTCAGCACCTAGATTTTTGAAATGTCGCTTGGTACCCTTAGCTTAAATAAGCTGTTTGACCAGTCAACAAACTTTAACCAGTATCTTTATTCAAGCAAAATTTGTATGTAAGAAGATTGACAGTATTTATTTATAGGTGCTCGACTTTAAATGAAAAATTCAGTATTCTTGTGTCTTTTTTATAGGTTAGATAGGGTAAATTGATTGGTAATTTACCTTCCCGCAATAGCACTGCCACAATAGGAGTGTTCTGAGGTCATGGCCTGTATGACTCTACAGACCTCCTATTCACAGATGAAGAGGAACAGATGAAGAACAGATGAAGAGGAACAGATGAAGAGGAACAGATGGGCGATCCCTCCACCCATTTTTTGTAAGCTAATCGTACATCTTTATGTTCTGAAATAATAGTATCATAATTGTTTATTAACTGTGTGAATTTTTTTGAAATGTATGTCGATTTGCAAAGACCTGGTGACTTTCAGTATGACATGGCTCAATAGCCATGTCAAATAAATCAGATATAAAAAAAGGAAGTCCTCATATGTAAAATTATATGGTATTTTGACTTCATACAATATTTATTTGTCTTTTGTTTTTTTTTCAGCCGTCACGTCAGCGGGAACTCGATAGCGGTATTTACTATTGGGTTTGACATACACCACACACACAGTTAGATGATCAACATAGCACGGTCAGTACCCACATATTTTGATTTCAGTCACAATTCTTGTTTAATAACTTTTTCACATTGTGCAACCCACTCTGAAATTTTTTGTTCATTTTCTTTATCCCTTTAAGGTAAACTGGAGTATTTTTCTTGAAAATTTAACTTAAGATGATTTTAGTGATCATAACAATCAAGAAAATTGATTGTCTATCAGCAGAGATATTGGTCAAATGAACATTAGATAAACATAATTAGTTTGCAAGATTTCATTACTAGGTAAACTTTGATTTGTTTTAATGTTGTAGAATTAACGGAAAGATTCTTTTGCTTAAAACTTTCAGGGATATATTCCTCTAGATTTCGGTTTACAGTTTTCATTACTTTTTCCACATTCCGTACCTACTTTAAAAATCAGAATCTTTTTCCAGGGTTCCAAGAACACAGGAGCTGGTCTTTAGCTTCAAAAGGACATTAAATTTGGAGGTCAATAAGGTTATGGTGGAGCATAAATGTCCTAAAGGCGACTCTTGGAACGAAACAAGGTAAGAATATTATAATTATTATCTGGGATGTGATATTGCAATACTAGTAATAATATCAAATAAACAAACTGTAAATATTATATTTAGCAACATAAGATCAATGTTTGGAAAGCCTATGAACACAAATCAAAATTTTTGTTTGTATGCTTACA
Organism: Lottia gigantea; assembly: GCF_000327385.1. NCBI lineage: Eukaryota > Metazoa > Mollusca > Gastropoda > Lottiidae > Lottia > Lottia gigantea. The sequence goes on along the minus strand of NW_008710834.1, from coordinate 26,587 downwards.
TTCACCTTTGCTAGTGACAACTAACTTGGATTTTGATGAGAAAGAAATAGAAATATTTTATTCAGGAAAATATCTTCAAATAGTTCTTGCTTTTCTATGGCCAAATCTCACGATCACCATTTGTTCAGCATGACCAAGTAAAGAGCTCATGCACAGATTCCAACACTCTAACAGATCGTGCTAAAGGACCAATCAACTGTTTGTATTTTGCATTTAAGCAAATGTAACCTTGACATATAATCAAATATGCAATATGATAATCGGTGATCAAAATTATAAATTATTAACGATGTAAATCTAGTAATTACAGCCTGTCTTAGATATAAAATACACAAAAAGTGACTTTCATATATGGCAAAGGTAACGATTTGAATCGAATTAGATGAAACTTGGATTGCTTAAGATTTTTCTTAATAAATTTGTTTTTGTGATTTTTAGATGAACTGTTTTTGATGAATACATAAAAGTTGGCATCAATTTTAGAATCTTGGTATAGTGATGTTTGACTTATTTATAATTATAGGTGTAAACAGAAAGAGCTTCACGATATAGAAATAAAGTGCTTATGGTGTGGCACAGAA
>NW_008710834.1:19658-20576 GCF_000327385.1 Lottia gigantea | reverse complement strand
TTAGATTTTTTTCTACACATTTTATGATTTGTGTTAGGGAATGTTCGGATGGGACAAAATACCTATGCCACATTGATACAATTTTGGGTACTCAACAGTGTAACATTCAAAAAATAGTAAAATGTAGAGAACCCTTTAATATATACGGTACATTAATTACTTCCTTTCTATTGTAAATAACTTTTTGGTTTATTGAGATAAGAAGATATTTGGTGATTGGAGTATGGTTTCATATAATGGTGTTGGTGTATGGTGTCAGATAATGGTGTTTATATGGTCTGAAAAGGTGAAGAAGATTTAATCTTAATATGTCTGGAAATTCTCCCAAATAACTAAATTTTACAGAGCGCTTGCCTAATGTAGATTTGAATCTTTGGAGACATGGATTGTTCTGCATTTTAGAAAAAATGGTTTTGATTGACCTGAAATAAATTTAAAGTCGCACAGTCACTTTTCTGAGGTTGGATTCAACATTGAATATGTAAAAATGTCGACAGAAGTGCTAAAACTGTACAACATTTGCTAACTAGGAAATTGAAAGTGTACTTGTTAATCTATGGAACCCTTATTCCCTATTTTTTTTGTCTATTGCAGATATTGGTGATATGGTTGAAGGGTAGGCAGGGAGTAATCCTGCAGGGAGTTCATCGACCCTGTCCTGCCGAGATGGATTGATTGGTGTGTAGGGCAAGAAATTTGAAACAATCTCTCAGGGCATGTAAAACAGAAGTAAGTTACTCTTTAAAAGGATGAAATGCAGAAACAACAATTTTTAAAAGGATAACAAATGGATCAGCAGGTCCTTGGAAAAACTTCAGATTATAACATTTGCTTGACTTTACCAAACAAATGACGTCATGTAAAGATTCTGATGCTCTTACCAGCTGTGCTACACCCTGTCCTCAAACAAATAAAACT
>NW_008710834.1:18230-19292 GCF_000327385.1 Lottia gigantea | reverse complement strand
TTCTGACATGTCCAGATAGTCCATGTGAATATTGGTGCAAAATTTCAGCATTGTAGCTTCGTAAGTTTTGACGCAAAAAATTTATTTGTCTTTGAGCACTTCATGTGCACCAATATGCAGACTGCATATAGCTAGTTTGAAAACTTAGAGATTTTGATTTGATTTCTTGTGTTTTTTTGAAGTCCTTGGGGTCTAATTAGTAGGAAAAGATCAAAACTTGAGCCAAAAGTTTGTATTTGAAAAAGTTGTCTATAGGCGATATTTGCCTCTATGGCCAATATGCATTAAAAATGTAAAAAATTATTTTCTGTTCTATGGCAGATATTTGAGTTCTGTTTTTTCTGACATGTCCAGATAGTCCATGTGAATATTGGTGCAAAATTTCAGCATTGTAGCTTCGTAAGTTTTGACGCAAAAAATTTATTTGTCTTTGAGCACTTCATGTGCACCAATATGCAGACTGCATATAGCTAGTTTGAAAACTTTGAGATTTTGATTTGATTTCTTGTGTTTTTTGAAGTCCTTGGGGTCTAATTAGTAGGAAAAGATCAAAACTTGAGCCAAAAGTTTGTATTTGAAAAAGTTGTCTATAGGCCATATTTGCCTCTATGGCCAATATGCATTAAAAATGTAAAAAATTATTTTCTGTTCTATGGCAGATATTTGAGTTCTGTTTTTTCTGACATGTCCAGATAGTCCATGTGAATATTGGTGCAAAATTTCAGCATTGTAGCTTCGTAAGTTTTGACGCAAAAAATTTATTTGTCTTTGAGCACTTCATGTGCACCAATATGCAGACTGCATATAGCTAGTTTGAAAACTTAGAGATTTTGATTCGATTTCTTGTGTTTTTTGAAGTCCTTGGGGTCTAATTAGTAGGAAAAGATCAAAACTTGAGCCAAAAGTTTGTATTTGAAAAAGTTGTCTATAGGCCATATTTGCCTCTATGGCCAATATGCATTAAAAATGTAAAAAATTATTTTCTGTTCTATGGCAGATATTTGAGTTCTGTTTTTTCTGACATGTCCAGATAGTCCATGTGAATATTGGTGCAAAATTTCA
>NW_008710834.1:16487-18180 GCF_000327385.1 Lottia gigantea | reverse complement strand
AAGTTGTCTATAGGCCATATTTGCCTCTATGGCCAATATGCATTAAAAATGTAAAAAATTATTTTCTGTTCTATGGCAGATATTTGAGTTCTGTTTTTTCTGACATGTCCAGATAGTCCATGTGAATATTGGTGCAAAATTTCAGCATTGTAGCTTCGTAAGTTTTGACGCAAAAAATTTATTTGTCTTTGAGCACTTCATGTGCACCAATATGCAGACTGCATATAGCTAGTTTGAAAACTTAGAGATTTTGATTTGATTTCTTGTGTTTTTTGAAGTCCTTGGGGTCTAATTAGTAGGAAAAGATCAAAACTTGAGCCAAAAGTTTGTATTTGAAAAAGTTTTCTATAGGCCATATTTGCCTCTATGGCCAATATGCATTAAAAATGTAAAAAATTATTTTCTGTTCTATGGCAGATATTTGAGTTCTGTTTTTTCTGACATGTCCAGATAGTCCATGTGAATATTGGTGCAAAATTTCAGCATTGTAGCTTCGTAAGTTTTGACGCAAAAAATTTATTTGTCTTTGAGCACTTCAATATGCAGACTGCATATAGCTAGTTTGAAAACTAGTAGGAAAAGATCAAATCTGGAGTCAAAAAGGTGTATTTGGAAAAGTTGGCTATTATCCACATTTGCCTCTATGGCCAATATGCATAAAAAATGTCAAGAATTATTTTCTGTTCTATAGGAGATATTTGAGTTTGACATGTTCAGATAATTCATATTGATATTGCTTTAAAATTTCAGCATAGTAGCTTTGTAAGTTTTCACGCAAAAAATTTATTTGTGTTTGAGCTTTTCAGGTGCGACAACTGTGCAGACTTCTAATAGCGTTTGAAACGTTACTTATTTGTATTTAGTCGTTGGGCTCTAATTAGTAGAAGAGCAAGACTTGACCCAAATTGGTTCTTATTTGTCGATTGGTTGAATGCCACGAAATAACAAAACTTCAACTAGCCTGACACATTAATTGACCTTTTTTCAGCTTGTAGTATATTTTGGCTTAGGCAAGGGTAGTGATTAAAGACATTTCATTGAATTATCAAATAAGTTTGCTTGTATAGCCTGTCCACATAACTAATATCGAATCTACAAGTTTAATTATAGGCCGAATATTCTAATATCCTACCGCTACATTAAAAAATATAATTAACAGTATATAGTTGTGATAGTTTAGGGCTAAATTCAGTTTGGTAAGCATCATAAGAATTGTGAAATTGATTGATTTAAACAGCATTTCATTTCTATTATACATGTAATTTTTACAGGTTAACATGAAAATTAATTGAATTGATATACAATTCTTGTCAAAACTTTGGAGTCAAAAAGGAAGAATATAATTTTATTTATTATTTTTCACGGAGGTGCTGCAAATTTAAGGCGATCACCTTGAAGATTTGAAGAAAATCAGTTTTTGATAAGTTTTACGTTGTTAAACCATGATTTTAGGCAATTACAGTAAAAATGTGGACAGAGGTCCAGTCAGTTTACGGTAATCCCGATTACATCATTCGGGTTTTTTCGGCAATTTTCGGAAAACCTCTGTCTTGAATATCGAGCTTACCTATCCAATAACGGAAAATATCAGTAATCCCGATTAAAATGGCTCGGGATTTCTCGGACATTTTCGCAAAGACCTCTGTCTTGAATACATGGGCGAGTTTTCCAATCCGTTTGCGGAAAATGTCTA
>NW_008710834.1:5813-16437 GCF_000327385.1 Lottia gigantea | reverse complement strand
CATTTTTTGTAGCTGATCGTACATCTTTATGTTCTGAAATAATAGTATCATAATTGTTTATTAACTGTGTGAATTTTTTTGAAATGTATGTCGATTTGCAAAGACCTGGTGACTTTCAGTATGACATGGCTTAATAAATCAGATATAAAAAAAGGAAGTCCTCATATGTAAAATTATATGGTATTTTGACTTCATACAATATTTATTTGTCTTTTGTTTTTTTCAGCCGTCACGTCAGCGGGAACTCGATAGCGGTCTTTACTATTGGGTTTGACATACACCACACACACAGTTAGATGATCAACATAGCACGGTCAGTACCTACATATTTTGATTTCAGTCACAATTCCTGTTCAATGATTTTTTTACATTATGCAACCCACTCTGAAATTTTTTGTTCATTTTCTTTATCCCTTTAATGTTTACTGGAGTATTTTTCTTGAAAATTTAACTTAAGATGATTTTAGTGATCATAATAATCAAGAAAATTGATTGTCTATCAGCAGAGATATTGGTCAAATGAACATTAGATAAACATAATTAGTTTGCAAGATTTTCATTACTAGGTAAACTTTGATTTGTTTTAATGTTGTAGAATTAACGGAAAGATTCTTTTGCTTAAAACTTTCAGGGATATTTTCCTCTAGATTTCGGTTTACAGTTTTCATTACTTTTTCCACATTCCGAACCTACTTTAAAAATCAGAATCTTTTTTCCAGGGTTCCAAGAACAAAGGAGCTGGTCTTTAGCTTCAAAAGGACATTGAATTTGGAGGTCAATAAGGTTATGGTGGAGCATAAATGTCCTAAAGGCGACTCTTGGAACGAAACAAGGTAAGAATATTATAATTATTATCTGGGATGTGATATTGCAATACTAGTCATAATAACAATAAACAAACTGTAAATATTATATTCAGCAACATAAGATTAATGTTTGGAAAGCCTATGAACACAAACCAACATTTTTATATGTGTCCTTACATTCAACTTGCTAGTGACAACTAACTTGGATTTTGATCAGAAAGAAATAGAAATATTTTATTTAGGAAAATATCTTCAAATACTTCCTGCTGTTCTGTGGCCAAATCTTACGATCACCATTTGTTCGACGTAACCAAGTAAAGAGCTCATGCACAGATTCCAACACTCTAACAGACCGTGCTAAAGAACCAATCAACTGTTTATATTTTGTATTTGTTTAACAGGATTGTCAGTTGTTTATTTCTAATTTTAGGTGTAAACAGATAGAGCTTTATTAGATGGATGTCAAGTGCTTATGGTGTGGCACAGAAGCTCGCAAGGCAAGCTTTTATTTAAAAATTTATCTGAAATCTTAAACCATTTATATATTCTTTATTTGAAACCCCGTCTGCAAAAAAATATCTTGCAACGATTTGCTATTCAAAGTTAAAAAAACAACAAATAAATAGGGTTTATGTGGTCCCTCTCCAAAATTATTTTTGTTTTTGAATTACTTCAATGAATAGAATCATCTAATTATTTACAATCTTGTTTCTTTCATTTCAAATTTAATACTGATAGCCCATATTTGACTGGAAACAGGAAATTTTATTTCTTCAACATATTGATTTGATTTATATTTTTCAGGTTAGAAATGGTAAATCGTCTGGTACTTTACCTACCCGCAATAGCACTGCCACAATAGGAGTGTTCTGAGGTCATGGCCTGTATGATTCTCCAGACCTCCTATTCACAGATGAAGAGGAACAGATGAAGAACAGATGAAGCGGCGCCTACAGAACAGATGAAGAACAGATAAAGTATGAAGAAGAAGGAAGAAGAAAAGATTAACAGATGAAAAAGAGGGACCTCCAATGAGTGCTCAATGAGAAGAACCACGTCTACAGATGAAAAGCCGTTGGTATGTTACAGGGGATTTAGTGAACATAGTCATCTAATTATTTACCACTTAATTATTTGCAATCTACAAATGAATTAAAAGTATCGAAATTTCAATATTTGTAGGGGATTTGATGACTGGCAATTTTCAAATGAAAATCTAGCGTTTCTATCATACAATTTAAAATGTGAAAAAGTACAATATTTATAGGCTTACATTTGCAAATGATTTTAAAGGAATACTACCCCTTAGAATGAACATTTAATTCGGATTCTCAAATTTGGCCTATACGAATATGTATTTATCAGTAGGGTAACATGATTTTCTATCTCACTGCTTTCCTGTGAGTCCTCAATATGCATCAAAGTCGAATCTGAGCTCTTTGGAAAAAGTGCCAAAAATTGCTGGTTTTCAGATTTTCAGAAATGCTCAAGAGACTTTTGAACTAAGAGGTTTAGAATTGTCGTTTTACAGCATTGTGAAGCTCATATTTGAAATTACTGTGTGTCTAAATTTCAAGTATTTTGGCCGTGTTGAAGTTTGAAGCCTGTTTTTTTCCAATCTTCTTAAAATTAGATAACCAGTTCGATTCTTCTTTGTTTTCTGATATCATTTTCAGTCTACATTGTAACCTAGGAAGTTTTCTACCAAACCCTGTCCCAAAGGTATTTTTAACCAAGCACAGCATGTCACATATAACTCCTTTCTTGATAAAAATTAGAAGTTGTGAGATACCGAAACCCCAAAAGGCTGTCATATTGCTCTAAATAAAGTTTCAATATCCCACAATTCCTTATTTTTTCAAAAACAGGTTCTACATGACAAGCTTGGTTAAGCACATTTGGCACATTGGACAAGCTTTTGGTAGAAAACTTCTTAAATTACAATGTAAACTAAAAATATCGTACAACAAACAAGATACGAAATTGTAATCTAATTCTCATTAGATTGGTTTTTGTCTGACTGTGTGCTTCTTTGCGAACATGCATGAAAGTGGATACTGTATCCTTGTATACTAATAAATCCTTAAAACTATTCAAAAATGTTCAGCATTGTTCAATAATTACTTGTAGACTATTTAAATTATATTTGCATTTAACTGCTGTTTATTCTAAGAGGTAGTATTTTGTTTAAAAAAGCAAGTTGTGACCAAATTAAGTAGTTGTGTTGGCAAAGATATTCTAGCTTCAGATTATCTACATAATAATTTTTTTTATTTCAGCTGAAGAGCTCAAAAGAAGATGGTATTTCTGCATTGATTTGGTGTTTCTGCATTGATTTGGTATTTCTGCATTGGCTTAGTGTTTCTGTATTGATTTGGTGTTTCTGCATTATATGAGTTCTGAATTCTGCTTCTAGTTCTAGCGACATATTTCTACTTTTGCCTTTTGAACTGACTTTTTCCTTGTGATAGAATAAGTCACCTTTCCTCAGTATTTTATTCGACTCAGCTGCAAATGGGTTTTGATAATCTGGGAAAAATCAATGCCAACAATTTTGGCCAAGGACCAGCTGTTAGACAGGATCTTTTGAACCTAAGCTGTAACCGGGTTCTGGGCCCTTTTTCTCAAAATATCTTATGATCAATTTTTGTCTTACGTATGGTATTTCTTGGCGTAAAAATTCCTCATTTACGACAAATTTGTTTTCGTAAGATTTTTGAGAAACATAGGTCCAGGTATTTCTGCTTTCAATTGGTGTTTCTGCACCTTTTATTATACCAGTCAATCATATCATACCTTTCAACAAGAATTGCCATGATACAAAGACCATCAGCAATTATTTGGATGTTGGTTGGCATGCATTTCTTCTTTTTTCTGTTTTGATTTCTGCTTTTTTTGTTAGTATTTCTGCTTTTTGGTTCGTTGTATTTTGCTATGTACAGATTCGGAAGTTGGCAGTTGAGGTCAAAAGTTAGTGTATGAAGTCTAATGTCAAAGATGGTGATCGAGGTCAAATATCAAAGTTGGTGGTCGAGGTCAAAGGTCAAAGTTGGTGGTTCAGGTCAAAGGTCAAAGTTAGTGGTTGAGGTCAAAGATCAAAGTTGGTGGTTGAGGTCAGAGGTCAAAGATGGAATTTGAGTTCAAGGTTCAAAAATGGTATTTGAGTTCAAGGTTCAAAGATGGTATTTGAGTTCAAGGGTCAAAGTTGTTAGTTGAGGTCAAAGTTTTATATTCAGGTTTTGGTGGTATCAGATGAGAGGAAGCATGCATGCAGATGAGAAGAAGCATGCATGCAGATAAAGAAACCGCAGGTATGGTCATCTAAATATTTTTATTTTACCAGTCCATAAAGATGAAACGATGTCATACTTGCAGTATTCAATGAGGGAAATTCTGCAGGATATTAGGATTTTAATTTTCACAAGTCAAGGATGTGAACAGCCTTTATCAAGTGAAGCAAGAAAGCATAACCCACTTAGCCACAGCTGCTTCCTGCCAGCTGATAAAACCATGGCACTTTCTCAATTTTTTTAATTAAATTTTTAAATATACTTTTTTGTTTTCAGATGATGGTGGACAGAGTAATGGTTATCAGTTTTTTTTTGTTTGGGTGTCTAATTTTTTTGTTTTTTTTGTTTTAACTTGGCTTTCTGATTTTTTGTTTGACTTTCTGCTTTAGTTTGTTCGGATGTGTGCTGTTTTGTCCATGACTTTTGTTTAGTTGGGTTTTGTTAAGTTGTTTTGGATCATGAACTGGTAGGATTAAAAGTTTGGTTAGTTTCAATTTCAATTGTAAAGGGGGGGTGTAACGATGTTTTTCTATTTCAGAAATTGGTATTTTTATAGTTCAGAAATAAAAGATTCTCTGTTGGCTTGTGGATATGTGAGATTGGCAGGTAGGAATTCTTTCTGGAACTTGGTCTTTTTAGATTTTTTTCTACACATTTTATGATTTGTGTTAGGGAATGTTCGGATGGGACAAAATACCTATGCCACATTGATACAATTTTGGGTACTCAACCGTGTAACATTCAAAAAATAGTAAAATTTAGAGAACCCTTTAATATATACGGTATTTTAATTACTTCCTTTCGTCTGTAAATAACGTTTTGGTTTATTAAGATAAGAAGATATTGGTGTATGGTTTAAGATAATGGTGTTGGAGTATGGTTTCATATAATGGTGTTGGTGCATGGTGTCAGATATTGGTGTTGGTGCATGGTGTCAGATAATGGTGTTTATATGGTCTAAAAAGGTGAAGAAGATTTGTCTGAAAATTCTCCCAAATAACTAAATTTTACAGAGCGCTTGCCTAATGTAGATTGGAATCTTTGGAGACATTGATTGTTCTGTATTTTAGAAAAAATGGTTTTGATTGACCTGAAATAAATTTCAAGTCGCACAATCACTTTTCTGAGGTTGGATTCAACATTGAATATGTAAAAATGTCGTCAGAAGTGCTAAAACTGTACAACATTTGCAAACTAGGAAATTGAAAGTATACTCGTTAACCCATGGAAACCTTATTCCCCTTTTTTTTGTCTATTCAGATATTGGTGATATGGTTGAATTTGAAGGGTAGGCAGGGAGTAATCCTGCAGGGAGTTCATCGACCCTGTCCTGCCGAGATGGATTGATTGGTGTGTAGGGCAAGAAATTTGAAACGATCTCTCAGGGCATGTAAAACAGAAGTAAGTTACTCTTTAAAAGGAAGAAATGAAGAAACAACAATTTTTAAAAGGATAACAAATGGATCAGCACGTCCTTGGAAAAACTTCAGATTATAACATTTGCTTGACTTTACCAAACAAATGATGTCATGTAAAGATTCTGATGCTCTTACCAGCTGTGCTACACCCTGTCCTCAAACAAATAAAACTTTTGCAATGATTACTTGTACAGTTTATATATACAATCAAATATTAGATTTTGCTCATTCAAAGCAAGCAAGATAAGATAGTACCTTTTTTTTGGCTTCTCATCGTGGAACAGAGTAGATGGGCTAACATGGAAAAATAGTTTCGTTCTTTTCATTGGGCAATATTCTTAGGCCCTGTTTTCTACAGGTTGTACACCTTAAGGATCCCTCAAGAGCTGGATAGGAAAGTATGTAGTATGCAATCCTGGCAAAATTTCCTTCATTGTACACTACAGAGCAGGGCGAAAAGTCAAGCTGGCTCTGAAACATTTAGGATGAGCAGTAAAGTTCTGTTGTGTTTTTCAGATTTGGTTTGATATGAATGAAATGGCTTTTACATATATTTGGTTGTCAAGATACCTTCGTGCATGTCAACTAGCTGTTGTTTGTATTCAGGTATTGTTTTAGTTAAATACTCGGTGTTCCTTCTTGTTTTGTAACAGAGATCTTACTATCTTTTATCGAGTCTATTACTACATCTGATATTTTAGTCTTAAAGTAGGTTTACAGAGCATGTTTTAAAAATGAGGGAATATAATTATGTTATATTCTGAAGGACAATTGGAGAAACACATTCTAATTTTGCATAAAAATGTATCCAATGATGATTGTTCAATAAAACTGTGTACTATAAGCTAAGATTTGTATTGTTTTATTTTTTCAGTCAATCTTACACAGAGTGTTATGTCTTAAGTTATAGAAACAATAGATTTAAAGATAAATGATATAGAGAGACTTGTTGTTATATTCTGATGAAAGAAAGAATGAATGAAAGAGAAAAGGAAAGATTGTTCAAGATGTTTGATTGTATTGATAACTCAGACATGATGTTTGATCGTTTAAAATCGCTTTGATTACGAAATAATTGAAATAATGCTGTACATTTTTTTCGACATTTCTATCAAGGTCACAGTGACAAAAGGAAGTACCCTCCCTGTCTTGAAGTACATGGAAATCATAAAATATAGAGGATTTGTCTGCTGCCCTGATTGTGTGGAATAATCATGCAGCAATTGTGAGGAATCATCATGCAGAAATAATGTTAGATTAGAATGGTCTCAAGTTACATTTGACTTTTTATTTTATATGGCATTGACACAGCTTCTTTAACTGTTATAATTGTGAGAATTTTACTAATGAAATAAATTGTTTTATCTTACTAATTCTTATTTTTTAGTTGAACTTCTGCATGTTGCATGTTGAGGCCGCAACATTATTTCTTTTGATTGATCATGCTTGTTTTTTGGCTTTGCTGACTGTGCAGTTTTTAAAAATGAGGTTTTGTTAACTCTGTATGTGTATGGGGGACACAGCATCAATTTGCATCATTTGATTGCAAGAACCACATAGATCTGACTAAAATTAGAGTGGAGCAAATAGATGCTTTCAGTGTAACACAAGTTTGCAAAACCACAATACAATTCCTGTGGAGGATCTTGGCTCATATGTCAGATCTTGACAAAGGGTTGCACTATTTGGGCCAGAGCTTTTCGGCTGAGTGCTAAAATTCTGATTGCTAGATCTTGCTCATGCCATATTAGTGGCAGGCCTGAGCGAGATAAGTATTGCAAGGCGTGGAACAAACTTGGAAATCACATACAATGTACAAGCCATCAGATGTACACCCAAACAATGGAACAATTGATGGAGACTGTCACTGTCATAATAACAAATAATGCATGTACCCACACAACTAAAAGTTTGCATGGACATGTATGTCCTTGAACTTGACATTAATATAAAAAGATTTTGTCAATATATGTAATCAAAGATATTTTTGCACAGCCGTGTCTGGTTGAACAATAAACAAGACTTTCCTATTTGTTCTAGAAACTATAAAAGTCAAGTGTTTTTTTTTTTTGTTTTTCGTTTTTTTTTAATAATGACGTATTTAGAGAAGGGGGGAGGGAGGGGGGTATTCATAGATGCACATTTTTTTTTATTCTACTTTCATTTCCAAAGTAGCATTAGATGTGCTCTCCAGGCTCCTACATTTTAGAATTTTAAGGGGGAGCTGTCTGAATAGAAGGCAGGAGATATGAGATATTGAAGTGTGCAATGAAGGAAATTTTGACGGGAAAATGTAAATTTCATTGCATATTTTTTTTCAACATCTGATTTTCTAGGTTAAATGTGAATCTCATGTCACGTATTATGCTAGGCTCTACATCCTTCATATCGGTGCTATGTCTTATGCCTTCCAAAGCTAAAAAAAAAATGCCACAGTTCAAGAACGATATATCTTCAAGGGAGAAAACTCAATTTAACTTTGATTAAAGACTACAGTTAAATTTGTCAATAATGTTATGTGTGTGTTCACTGTTATGTACAGTGTGTTTAGTTACAAGGTTCAGTTATTCGAGGCATAGGCCATGGAATTAAATTCAATTTTGTTTAGAATTGGAAAGGGGCTGCTGAGAAATGTTATGTATAAAATTATAGAAGACCAATAAATCCATAAATGATCGTAAAACAAGCAGGAGCGTTTCTTCTTGGGGTTCTAAAATAAAGGGGGGGGGGGGGGCATTCTCCCTCAGAACAGAGGCTTCGCCTCCTGCCACCGCTTTCAAATGTTTGTCTTTGAATATTGGGAAAGCATTTTCTGTGTCTCTCTTGGTCAATTAACCACTGAACACATTGTTATTGATCGCATTTGACTGCTTGAGAATATTCACCCACTTACAAAATAAACAAACAATAACAAATACTCATGCACGTGAAATATTCAAGGTCATATGAGATCAAATCACATGACAAAACAAACACACACAAAAAATCTTTCAAGATGTCCGGACATGAATTGGAATAATATATACTTCTTCAAGGTAAATAGACTATAATATACCATTCTTTTATTGTTTTGTCATGCATTTTTATCTTTACTGTTTTGGGGTGGACATTACTCGTTTCATCTGTATAAAAGTTGATTTTGTTGACGTGTGGACTAGACAATTTGCGTCTACATATCATTTCCCTCCTTGCGATAACATAAAATGGCTAATATCAAGTATGGAATTTACTTGAAAACTTGTATCGTATCGTTTCATGATTTACACACTATTCGCATGATATTCGGTTATATATGAATATTCTTTCAAGAATGTAGGTCATTTTTACATGATATTTCCCGGAGAGAAGTTTATGTATTTCAAATGTAATATTTCCAAACAAAATATTTCTATGCACCTGAAGGCATTCCAAATATTCCACAATTTCCTTTACAAATTTCCGATAATATCGTCCAACAAAAAGATTATTTCTGCCCACCCGAAGACATTCAGAAAAAACAGTTTCCTTCGAGACAAACCTCAAAATCGTACCAAATTGCACACTGAAAATTTTATAGAAAAACGTATTTCTTAATGATTATTTCATCGGTTTAAATATTCATCAACTCACAGATCCACGTGTGAGAAGTGTAAATAATATCTCACGGGAGCAAAGAGTAGAAAGTGTTGTTTTCATAGACTATGTCACCTTAGATTAAACACACAAATTAATTTTCACCCAGGTGATAATTCTAAAAACTTGGCCTTTTGATACTAGTTTTTTTTTTATCACATCTCGCCTGTATTTTTTGTCATTGGCATTTCTTCAGGTATCAAGCTCCGCCCACACCCTCCCATCCCCTCCCCTCCCCACTCTTTTTTAAATTTCTGTTATTGCTGTGAGCCTCCTTTGATACTTCTGTGGCCCCTACTCACAAATATATCTCAATGTTGTTGTCAAAATTTGGAGTCAAAAAGGTAGAATATTATTCTATTTAATATTCCTCATTGAGCAGCTGCAAATTCCATGCATATCAGCTGAAAATTTAAAGAAAAAGTAGGTTTTGATAAGTTCTACTTGGTTAAAGCATGATTTTAGGCAAATGCGGTAAAAAGTGTGGCAGAGGTCGTGTCAGTTTACGGTAATCCCGATTACATCATTCGGGTTTTCTCGGCAATTTTCGTAAGGACCTCTGTCTTGAATACATGGTCGAGTTTTCCAATCCGTTTGCGGAAAATATCAATAATCCCGATTACACTCGGGATTTCTTGGGAAGTTTTGTATTGCCACTTAGACCTCTGTCTTGAATTATGGGACGAGCTTATTATTACTATTCGCGGAAAATACCAGAAAATCCCGATTACATGAAGGCTTTCGAACACAATTAAATGAATCATCATACTTAAATAGAGTTCCTTACCTTTAATAACAATTCCATCTATCTGACTTTGTTCCGATCCAGGTGTTGTATTCAGCCCTTCTCGCGCTCTCTAGTTGCAGTTACAGAAAGGTTTTCGGAATTTGCGAAACGATCATTGCGAAGTGCCCTTTCCAAAAAAATTAAACGTTGTCTTTCTTAGTATTTTTAGAACTGTAAGCGTCCAACATTTTGACAAAAGGCGTGTACTATTATGGATTTGTGCAGTTAGTCAAAAATAGTAGGTACTCGAACACAAGTTTTATCGCTGTAGTGAACAAAAGGAATTATTGAATCAGAAAAATGTTACGCTTATCGTGCAAAGCCTCGTTATTTTAATGGAAATTTCACACAAGCTAGTAAAAACAATCTGGGGTCAAATTACCCCTCCATCCAACCTTTACCAATTGACATAGGACATCTCTTCTTTCTAGTTCAAATTGAGCTTTATTGACACCATAATTGTATGGTATGAGTATGACCAAAATAATTTAATTTTTAACATAAAGATAGGTTTTGTTCAACCTGGACAGTAGCTAATATTTTGGTTTGTTTAGACTTTGAACCAATGAAATGAAATAAATGGAGTTCTACGTCCTACTTTTCTGTGCCTTATGGGCTTATAAAAGCCAAGCAGTGTACAGTTGGGAATTTTGACAGAAAATACTTTCTTGTACTCTCAATTTATTGTCCCATCCAAACTAGACGCTTTCC
>NW_008710834.1:0-5763 GCF_000327385.1 Lottia gigantea | reverse complement strand
AAACAGGTGTTGTATTCAGTCCTTTACACTCTCTCTAGTTGCAGTTACTGCAAGGCTTTTGGAATTTGCGAAACGAACATTGCGAAGTGCCCTTTCCAAAATAAATTAAACCCCGTCTTTCTTCGAATTGTAATCGTCCAACATTTCGACAAAAGGCGTGAACTATTGAGGATTTGTGCAGTTAGTCAAAAATAGGAGGTACTCGGAATGCATGTTTTAGCGCTGTAGTGAACATAAGAAAATACTGAATCAGAAAAGTGTTACGTTTATCGAGGAAAGCCCCGTTATTTTAATGGAAATTTCACACCAGCTAGTAAAAACAATCTGGGGTCAAATTACCCCTCGACCTTTACCAATATTGACATAGGACATCTCTTCTAGTTTAGCTTTATTGACACCATAATTGTAAAGAGTATGACCAAAAATAATTTAGTTTTTATCATAAAGATAGGTCTTTTTCAACCTGGAGAGTAGCTAATATTTTGGTTTGTTTAGACTTTGAACCAATGAAATGAAATATATGGAGTTCTACGTCCTACTTTTCTGTGCCTTATGGGCTAATGAAAGCCAAGCAGTATACAATTGGGAATTTTGCCAGAAAAATAACTTTCTTCGATTTCTTGTACTCTCAGTTTATTGTCCCATCCGAACTAGACGCTTTTCCATGTCAGCCTCGAAACCCGAAAGTTTCATCTCGACCTATGCCGGGATTAAACCCTGACTGTTAGCGAGCAAGTGTCTGGATGTAAATTTGCATGCACGGAAGCTACAGCATTTCGTCACGTTTTCAGTTACGTTGATATATCATTTGAATCTGTTCATTTGATGGATAGACCTATCTTTTTATTTTTTTTTATAAAAACAGTACTACAAAGTTGTTTAGTTGTGTTGCTGTATAGATAGTCCGAGATGCCATACATCAAAGGTTCCTACTCGAAACTGATCAAATGAAACAAAAGCGACTTTAGCTTATTCGTTTATTATTATTTAGTATATAAGTTGGTAATACACGGTTTTTCAATATCGGAATATTTTCAAAATTTGACTACAAACGGACTTAAATACTGAGCGGCATACAATATTAGTCTTGATTACGGTCTACATTGTTATAAAAATTATATCCCTTTGACCACCTGTTCATTCTTTTGATCAATGCTGCACGTGCCAGATGATGAAGGTGGCGTGAATTTCATTTAGTTACAGAACAAATTCTGTGTATTGAACGCTAGAAAAGCGGTTTTAATAATGGTAAGCCATTGAAAACATCTCTGAGCATTTTGTCTGATAGAATTTCAATTGAATTCATTATAACATATTCAGTAATATTTTCAATTTCACAAAAGCATAGTCCGAAACATTCTGTACTTCTTCGTTCATAGTCCGAACTTACTATTCCTAATTGTTGTCATTTCATTTTCATTCATTCAGTCACTCATACAGTCATTCACTCATACAGTCATTCTAATTGTTATTTTCATTCATTCATTCATTCTTTCTTCATCATTCATTCATTTATTAAATCAGATTTTTGAATCTAAATAAAGTGCCACCAGCATGAAGTAAGCCATTGTCAATGCGTGTCGAGACTTTGCGCTGCATCTTCACTATGTCAAGCTTTTACAAATTGTCTGAAAGATTGGTGCTGTGAGCCCTCTTCGATAATTCTGTTTCCCTACACAATCCCTCCTGCCAATTATTTCTAAACAAAACCAACTGCCTAGAAATTCATTCCCAAAATGTCCAAACCATTGACTGGAAAATGTCCTGAAATGAGTAATGATGTATGTTCATGTTTATATTTTTATCACAGTAAACACGTTCGTAGGCAAACATTACTGAAATAATCGGTAAAATTCTATTTACCAATGAATCTGCAAAGACAATACTTCGGATAAAAAAGTGGTTATACAATGATATTAGAAAAAGTTTGTTAAACAGCTGTCCTGATGAATGTTTAAAATCCGAAACACGAATGGAATAAAATCAACTCCTGTAAATTCGATATGGCTATCAGTATTTTTAGTTGCACAAATACAGTGTAGTTAATATTCGTCTTGAATGTGTGTTCGCTATACTACCATTAATACCACTAGAAATCACTCGAAATTGCAAATGTAGGCCACATCATTTTGAACTCTTCTTTTGGAAGAAAATCTATGTATTGAACAACTACAGTTCGATAAAAGATAAGTCAATTAAATCATTTAAGTCATTTATTCACCTAAATTTTTGCAAAGCTAATTAAATTCGTTTCAAGCTCAAGATGAGGAATTTATATCCGAAACCCGCCTAAATAGAATAATACGAGCTCTTTAATTGATTTGTTTTATTTAAATTGGCAGTGATATGGTTGATGGTGAAGGCTAAATTGTGGTTTCGAAAGAAATAATGAGTCAGGAAAGTCATGAAACACTGCTTACCAATAGGCAAGTTATGTTTATGTTTTTAAATTTAACTTTATTCCCCTGCCAATGACCCGAAAAGAAATAGCATCTAGTCGATTGGATGAATCCCCGTATGATGCAGGCTTTGTACATTCCCGATCCCTATTTAAGGATATAAATCGATGGCACTGTCGTGGCAAACACACTGCTGTTGCGAATTGCAGTATTACTATAAAAATATATTTTATTTTATTTCATTTTTCCGGTGATATGTAATGGATGTTTGAAACTATGTGTTTTAAAGAAATTATTTCTACTGAATTTCACAGTTTTACAGAAGGTAAGCCAACTACACATATCTATACTTTTGAAGTACTTCTAAAAGCATTTGTCTTTGAATGTTTTTTTTCTAGGCCAGTCCCTATCTATTGACTTAAACCAATCATAGCATGTCCTATGGAACCCGTGTTTTTACACGTAGGACTGTATTGTCTTGCAAAGCTGTAATGGAATTAGCTGCTATTTTGAAGTATACATATTTGGCCATCACATGACAAGATAGGCCTTCGTACAAACGTGTTAGCATGGCTAATGTTTGGTTTTGAATGGTTTTGTAGATGATGGTTAGAATAGTTATAGATAACAGTTAAGAAGAATAGTTATAGATAATGGTGACGAAGAATAGTTATAGATGATGGTTTAGAATAATAGTTATAGATAATAGTTAAGAGTAGTTATAGATAATGATGATGAAGAATAGTTATAGATAATGGTGAAGGAAAATAGTCATGGATAATAGTTAAGAAGAGTAGTTATAGATATTGGTGACGAAGAGTATTTACAGATAATAGTGAATGCAAATAGTTATAGATAATGGTGGAGGAAAATAGTTATAGATCTAAAGAGGGAATTTTATAGACAATGGTAATGAATAATATTTAAAGATAATGGTTAAGAAGAATAGTTATTAACAATGATTAAGAAGGATTGTTGTAGTTAATGCTTAAGTTATCGATGGTAAGTGAGTTTTGTTTTAGACTAATGAAGCGTTTTGTTTCTTGTTTGCAGGTTAAGATGGAACAGAAGATGAAAAATATATCTCATATAAAACGACTGAATCTTATTCAAAACACAAGCATTATATACATAGATGTCTCAAAAAGTATATGTAGTTGTTTTCAAATGATTGATGATTATTGCCAGACTATTTTATTGTCATTGTGAGATAATTCTCATTATTTTATACTGAAAGGTCTTGACAAACTGTGAGATTCAGGTCTTTTAGATTAAGTTTTGGTAAATTTGTTGTGATTTTCGTCTTACATGAACATTGTTTTCGTAAGGTTCAATCTCTTTTGGACGATATTGGTGAATTAGAGTTTTGGTCAGATGTCCGTGTATTTTCTTATGAGTTCTTTTCTGACTACCTGCTTTCAACTAAAACCTTATTTCTATTCCTGTAATTTTAAATAAAATTTATTGGTGTTTGATTGTGAAGTATTTTAAACCGTTTAATTTGTCATGCATAGACTTAGGTTTTGTTCGCACGTTCGCTATGTCTATACAACTGTGAAATATCTTGGTATGGTATATCAAACAGTCAATATCTAAATGTACAATATTGTATAACTCTGAGATGTCTGGCAGATGTCCTTTGGTGTTAGTTGTTTAAAGAGTTTTAAAGACTCTCATTTTGGATCGAGAAAACTATTCTCAAGGAAATATCCCACATTTTTAATTGAGTTGCAATTGAACATATTCTAATATGTCTTAATATGTGTGCAATTCAAAGTCAGATATTGCTATTAGGTATTTCTTTGCGCCTCTATACACGAATGAAAACATTCAAAATACCAAGTCATTATTTGTATTTGTCATAAAAGCTAATAATGTTCACATTTAATTAATTTTGCAGCGAATTGTAATTTCTTACATTCTATGAATCCTGTTTGAAATCTGAATATTTGAGTCGGTGTGTCTGTATGAATTGAACATTTGTGTTTATTAACACCATAATTTCCTACAGCGTATCATAATGTTTTACATTGTAATAACCCTCTTTCATTTAAAGAGACCATAACTTATATGGGTATATTAAAAATCAAGAGAATCGAGCTTATCAGATTTACAATTTCAAAACTCTCATTTGAAAATATTGAAATTATTAATGATAGAAAAATTAATTAAAAATTAATAACTAACCAATAGATAGATACTAAAATAACTCAACAAAAAAGAAAAAAAAACACGGCCTCAAATATCCCTTTAATCAAACAATTTTATGGTCTTAATATTTAAATAAACAATACTAATATTATTTATCCATTTTACAGGGCGCTAAACAAATCAATGTAAAATTTTAACAGCTGATGGGGCCGCATGACATAATTCAATGTTTAGTCTATGGAAAATAATCCATGTTCTGACCTAATTTGGACTAATTTTGAAAAAAAAAAAAAAATGCAAAAAATTATTTTCTGTTCTATGGCAGATATTTGAGTTCTGTTTTTTCTGACATGTCCAGATAGTCCATGTGAATATTGGTGCAAATTTCAGCATTGTAGCTTGGTAAGTTTTGACGCAAAAAATTTATTTGTCTTTGAGCACTTCATGTGCACCAATATGCAGACTGCATATAGCTAGTTTGAAAACTTAGAGATTTTGATTTGATTTCTTGTGTTTTTTGAAGTCCTTGGGGTCTAATTAGTAGGGAAAGATCAAAACTTGAGCCAAAAGTTTGTATTTGAAAAAGTTGTCTATAGGCCATATTTGCCTCTATGGCCAATATGCATTAAAAATGTAAAAAATTATTTTCTGTTCTATGGCAGATATTTGAGTTCTGTTTTTTCTGACATGTCCAGATAGTCCATGTGAATATTGGTGCAAAATTTCAGCATTGTAGCTTCGTAAGTGTTGACGCAAAAAATTTATTTGTCTTTGAGCACTTCATGTGCACCAATATGCAGACTGCATATAGCTAGTTTGAAAACTTAGAGATTTTGATTTGATTTCTTGTGTTTTTTGATGTCCTTGGGGTCTAATTAGTAGGAAAAGATCAAAACTTGAGCCAAAAGTTTGTATTTGAAAAAGTTGTCTATAGGCCATATTTGCCTCTATGGCCAATATGCATTAAAAATGTAAAAAATTATTTTCTGTTCTATGGCAGATATTTGAGTTCTGTTTTTTCTGACATGTCCAGATAGTCCATGTGAATATTGGTGCAAAATTTCAGCATTGTAGCTTCGTAAGTTTTGACGCAAAAAATTTATTTGTCTTTGAGCACTTCATGTGCACCAATATGCAGACTGCATATAGCTAGTTTGAAAACTTAGAGATTTTGATTTGATTTCTTGTGTTTTTTGAAGTCCCTTGGGGTCTA
>NW_008710833.1:0-1527 GCF_000327385.1 Lottia gigantea | reverse complement strand
TTTCCCCCTGTCAGTGATACAGGTTGGAGGGGCTGACAATTAGATGGGACAATAAACCCAGTGAGCAGCATAGATAAAGATTCCTTGATAGTTGGAAATCGAAAGAGAGAAGACTAATGCCTCTGTCCTGGCAAAATTTCCCTAATGCACACTGCATGGCATTGCCCGTTGTCATTGAACTAGTTGGGTGAAGAGGAGTATGCTTTATCACATAAGAACCTTTAGGATTTGTGACGTCATCAAACACTTAGTTTTAGTGGAATTGCAGGAACCACAGACATCTGATTGAAAATTAGAATGGTGAAAATTGATGTTATCAGTGTCCTTGATACACATAAAAAAATTAAAAAACCTCTTTACAATGTCTTTAATAACATCTATCTTGTTTCATATCATAGTAAATCAAAGTCAAACTGAAGGGAAATGAAAAGAAAAGTAGCTTCATTTTACACGATAGTGTTTCTTTTTAAACCAATCAACAGATCATCAGACAAATCGACCAATCAGAACACAATCACTATTTCAATTACAATTTTTCCCATAATTCTTCTTCATCTTTTTTGTATGTTTTCTACCAAGTTTCATCATAAAAACAATAATTTTCAAGGACAAACCTCAGTCTATTTGTGAAGTATATAATTAATAACATTGATCAGATACCACTACAAATATAGTCCAATCACCAGCTTTAGTAAAATACAACTGAGTTTCTGAGTTTCTATACATCCACCTAGTTATCACTATTTATCTATGAATCTATTTAATTTTCAGAAACGGCAGATACGATAAATGCATCTACGATAACTGTCAAACCCAATAAAACGGAAGTCATGATAAAGTGGGAGGAGCCACGTAAACCAAACGGCCTGGTTATTAAGTTTGAAATTGACTATCAGAAGACTCATAATAACGATGTAAGTAAATTAGTTTCTATTTGGATATGTTTAAAGCTTTATTTTTTGTCAGAGTTTGAGATAGGTGATCGCAGGGGAAGAAAATGTAGGGGTGGAACCAATTTATTTTGAGGGGTTGAGGGTGACAATGGCTGACCATTGTAAAAAAACTCTTGTAATAGATATATAAAGCTCCTTAGTCAACAGACTGCACACATTAAGGATCCCACCACAGTCCTGGGCAAATTTTCCTCTTGATGGATTCAGATAAAATTTTGTGAAATTGTCTATTGATGATTGTGGGAGTTGGTATACCACATAAGTATGAAATAACAAGAGGAAATATAGACACTATATTACACAACACATGTTCAATCAACAACTGTTCTGAAAAGCATGCAGAGGAAGTGGTTATAGGATAGTCTCTAACATCAAGACACTTTTACATTGTATATCAATAAATTATAGTCCGAAACACTCCGATCTATTTTGCAGATTACACATATTGGGGGCGGGGCGTTGAACTTTCTGCTATCCTTCTACTTCTACGTAATTCAGTCTGTGGAATCTCTGTGTTTCTCTCTTTTTTCTTGAAAAACTCTTCAGGATCGGACAGCGACACTTCTAAGGGATA
>NW_008710832.1:12255-16566 GCF_000327385.1 Lottia gigantea | reverse complement strand
ATGTTTTTATATATCTTCTATAAGTCTATAGTATGGTTTTAATCTTACCTGACTTTTATACAGAGGGGGGAGAGAGAAGACCAGGGTTATAGTTATATGAATTGATTTGGATGTATTTCATGATTGTTGTGCAGACCATGCTTACTCTTTTTGACACACCTGGTGGTACTTCGCTCTCAACGAGACCACTACTGTAAAACTTTTACTCTCGATTTTGCAATTCTTTGAACAAGATTTAGGGAATTAGGAATGCATACAGGGGAATGCAGTTGACGTCATCATTTTCATTTTATAGGACATTTTACACCTTATCTTTTTCAGATATATCCTGTAATCAAATATTTTCAACTGAATGTAATAATTCGGCTTAAATACTTGAATAAAATTACTTCTGTATTATAATCTAATAATTTGCCTTATCACACAACAATACTGTTCCTGGGTTCATAACACAGGTTCAGAAAAACGATTTTTAAGGGCACAGGTTAATAACTATGTAGGTCATGTATTTATGCGCAACATAATAAAATGACATTCTGTGAAATTTGCAACTCAGTTAAAATTGACAGTAAAGGGCATGTAATTGTCACCAAAAATTGTTACAGTATATCTTGATTAATACTTTCAATTTAGCTATCACATGAAAGTTTTTACCTAAATCTTAATTTTTATGTGCGAGGACATATATTGCATTTACTGATAGTGATGTGATAAATAGATTCTTTCACTTATGTCAAATGAAATAAGTTGCCAGATTAAATATTTCCTTCACCAATGCAAGAGAAATATCAAATCTGGCAACTCGTTTCATAAATTGAATGACATTAGTGCTCGTTTAAGATCCTCTATATATCTATAAGCTTACCAAAGATAAGTTATGAAATAGTCTAGTGAGTGTTTTTGTCATTCTGCAGACTGAAGTAAGTAAAATACTAAATGAATGCCCCCCTACTTAGAACTGTACCAAATATTCAATTAACCGTATTTGTAATTTGCTATACTATCTACTAGTTGGCTAGGTCTACTAATGCAAGAATATGCTGACCTCCAAAGATGTGTTTTTACTTACAGAGGTGACATAAATGATGAAATGAAATGAAATGAATGGAGTTTTACGTCCTACTTTTCTGCACCATGTGGGCTAATGAAGATGGGCAATGCATCTTTTATATCTAGGTTTGTTTTTCACATCAAAATAATGGAGAAAAAAATAATAGACTAATTTTTTGTTACATTATCTTAATTATAACTGAGACTCAATTAACCAGTCTGTTGCACTATAATAGTCTCAATCAACTAGTCTGTTATGTATCAGTAGTCTGTAATATCCAGTACAATATAATTCTACCAATATCTGTTATATTTTGGTTTTGAGGTAATTGAGGAAGTTTACACCTGGTTTTTATTGATCTTCTTTTATAAAAGAGCTGGTATGTTTTGTGAGTGGACCATTTGGTTTTGGCCTTCAATAAATCTATGACAGTGATGGGATTGGTTCCCAACTTTCACAAGCACTGGCTGGGGAATTAGCACCAGGGTTTAATTTAGATTGAAAAGTTTGATAAACAATGTTCCGCACAAGTTTTGCCTAATCAAGTTTAATTTTCATTCGCAATTCCTAAAATTTCAGTTGCAATTCAAAATGTTTCAACTGTAGACTTTAGATTGATCTTGCCAACGACGTTAGTTCCTTAAAGTTATAGGGACAGCGTCAGGGGAAATGTGTATATAGATTTGGCACATACTGGATCACAAATGGGGTCTCTTAGACGCGCAAACTGTGATACTATACCACCTAAATTGCACCCTGAACACCACGAGTTGGCAATCTTATATAATTTGGAATCAAATTATAGCATCTACGCCAGCTGGGCAGACGACAATCCTATTTGTTACTGCCAGAGAAAGACAGAGGTGAAGAGTTCCATCAAGGAAGTTAACCGATATGACATTTACTGAATTTTACAGGTATCCAGTTTATTACAGTAGTGTATTGAACAATAGTCAATAAAAGTAGGCCAGGTAACAGACTGACTTGATTCAGACTAGGAGTGGGTGAAGGTGGTCAACACATGCTGAGTTCATTTCTATCTCTTCTTGAATAAAAATAACACAGTCAATATCATTATGTGGCCTCTATAAAAAGGGAAGAGATGATATTTCCATGTCAATCTAATCAAACAAGATTTATACCAAAGTCGTGTACTGTTGACGTTCATTCCAACTAATCACAGCGTGTCATACAGAATCTGTGTTTAATTATGGACTTAAAACTGTTAACACGTTTCAGATATAAATCTCTTATCAGGACGGTCGTAAAGAGGAATTTTTATAAGCCTTCCATATCAAAAGGACTATTTTTTATAATCCGAAGAAAGCTTCAAAGCCTATGGGCACTATAGAAAATGGCTAGATATTTGATTATTTGGTTTTCTATTCTGAGAAATTTTTGGTGCATATTTGCATGATTTCTAAACATAAGAAAAAGTTACGTCAATACTGCGGCAGATCTTCAGAGGTGTTACAGTTTACATCATCAATCAATCTCAGCAGACGCTCTCAAGGGGAGGTCAGTCAGTACTGGGAACAGCATTCTATGATAACGAATATGCAAAGAACATTTCAAAATAGAGAAGTGATCAATCAGAATATGACTTAGTCCAAAACACTTGTCTCAATTCCAGCCTCTGTTAGATATCTTGAGAGTTATCAGCTGGTGTAGAGTCAGAAAATGAAGGCCATGTTTTATGGGAATTTTCCACACCTCTGCATAAAATTAAATTACTTTACACTGACTGTAAGTTAGTGTTGAGCATTACCGTAACTTTTGTTTTGTTAGTATCACGTGACTCTGCGACCCTTGAACTTTTTGCCGTGCTTTTATGATGCAAAATAATGACCATGGAAAAAACCTGATGCCCCGTTTCGATTGGATGTTTCAACTTGGCATCTCTAAGTCATCTCATACTTTTTACCCCAGCAAGACATTACAGGCTAATAATGTTTATTTGATATTTGAGTTTGTCTACTCCCCATCCCTTCAGAGAGTCCACATAGCTAATAAGGTTTATTTGGTATTGGGGTTTGTCAACTTGACATCTGTTCTGGAGAGTCCACATAGCTAATAATGTTTAAAGGATTATTTTTTATAACCAAAAGGAAACATTTGGCTTAGGTTATAAAACAATGTTTCCAATAATATTCATCAAAGAAATAGCTGGAGGAACATATAAACAAACTCACAAATTCCAAAACATACCAACATCTTATAAAACAAAACATACCAGCATCTTATAAAACAAAACATACAATATGTTCCAAAGATATATAGTATTCACACACAATGATGACAAAACTTGAGGGTTTTTGCAAAAAATAGATATTGAATAAAAAAACATACAAAAGTCAAAAAGTTAAAGGGATTGTAAAACAGTTTTACTTAAATTATCATGTCCATCAGAGACACTGATAATATCAATTTCCACCATTCCAATATTCAATCAGATGTCTGTGGTTCCTTCAATTCCACTAGATTTAAGTGTTTGATGATGAGACTAATCGTAAAATCTGCTTTATCACATAAGGTCCATTGCAATTAGTGATGTCATCAAACACTTAGTTTAAGCGGAATTGCAGGAACCACAGAACCACGGAATGGAGCAAATTGGTGCTATCAGTGTCCCTGCTACTCATAAAAAATTTAGAAAAACCTCTTGATAATCCCTTTAGTAAATGCTGAATTTATTCCAATATTGAGCTAGTAACAGAATTCAATTTAAAGCACATTAAAGGGAGGCAACTCCATTTTTGATGGAAGGTAGGCCTACAGAACTGTAGAAAATAGAAAATGATTTTAAGTTTAATATAAAATATTTGAAACAAATAAACACTGAAGTGTTCAACATAAATAACAAATAAATAATGAATAAATAAATAATGAATAATAAACAGTAACAAAATAACAAAATCTGCAAATATTTCCAAGACAGCTTGTGAGCTGAAGGCAATAAAAAGTAGCTAATACAATCAAGTTTGTAAATGCTTGAAAATATTTGCAAATAAACCTAGAAACTAAGGGAAGTAACTCAAAGGCAAATCCTGGGTCTGGTATGTCTGGGTCATAAATTTTGCAGAAATATTAATGCGCATGTTAATTGTCTGCATATCACGCAGCTTGAAACTCTGAGTAACAACATGTTTCAAGATCTGTTTTAATATTTCTAAATATCATAGTAAATATTATTATTTTACATTGAAAAACACTGTACTGAATGGAAATGTCTGGGAAACGTTGAATCATCGTGGAGATCT
>NW_008710832.1:8846-11330 GCF_000327385.1 Lottia gigantea | reverse complement strand
GTCTGAAACATCTACCTCTATTCCAGCCTCTAATTGATATTTTGACAGTTGTCAGCTGGAATAGAGACAGATGTTTCGATCTAGATTCACCCTGTGAACACAAACACTTCACTTTATTTTCTATTTAAAGTTTATGTGGTTTATATTAGAATGAGGAAACAAAATGTTTAGCTATATTTTCTACCTCAAAGTGAAGTGGATTGTTTGTCTTAATGGGGTAACTTGGTACAGGATATTCACAAATAATTCTTTACTTTAAAAAGATTGGGTTTTCTTTGCTTTTATATTTGATAGAAGCAAACTTAAGCTATCTGCATCACTTTTGAAAAGCGTTTGTTTACATTTTAGGAAAAGAAATTTACATAATCGATAAAGAAAAGTCGAAACTAAAGCCTGCTGCAGTCGAGAGGAAATAGCTGAGCTGCCTGTTTCAAGAGGTCGGGAGCTGAGCTCTTTCTCCCGTCTGCTCTGAAATTTTCAGTGATATTAATTTGACTTATTAATTCTCATATTAGTTATACAACAGTTGTACATTGTGTAAATTTTGTATTATTTATAAAATGTTTATGTATATATAGAAACAAAGTTGGATATGATCTGGCAGGTAACAAAAACATCCCTCATTTAGAAAATGATCTCTTCCAAACACACATAACACTGAATCATGCTAATTGATAAGATGCACGTGTAGAAGAGTTCAATAGAAAATTGAAGGATGTTGTCCCTGATTTTAATAATCAACTATTCTGCCCATCTGTATATCTGTATTGAATGTATGTATATGTGGAAGAGTTCAATACAAAGTTCAGGGGTGTCTAACTGTCTGATTATTTCCAGCTCTGTATTAAGATATAAATAATGTATTTAAATTTTTATACCTGATATTAAAAAATATCTCAGAAATCAAAATTCACTTGAATCATTTTTCATGTAAAATACATGATAATAAATTGTCATTAAAATTGTTTTTGATTTTTCCTGTCATACTCTTGTTAAAAGGGTCAGATTCGCCATTTCTGGGGGTTAATTTGGGTCTTGAATATATGTAAATAGTCTTCAGAAGAACTAGAAGTGTACAAAAATTGAATCATTCCTTCACAAATGTTTTATACTATACTACGATGTGAATTTTACTCAGGTACGCCTCATTCCATGGAGCTAACTATACACTATATACAGGTGTATACTATATACTGATGTCTACTATATACTGCCTCATTCCATGGAGCTAACTATACACCATATACTGGTGTGTACTATATACTGGTGTGTACTATATACTGGTGTATACTATATACTGGTGTATACTATATACTGGTGTATACTATATACTGGTGTATACTATATACTGGTGTATACTATATACTGGTGTGTACTATATACTGGTGTGTACCATATACTGGTGTGTACCATATACTGGTGTGTACTATATACTGGTGTGTACTATATACTGGTGTATACTATATACTGGTGTGTACTATATACTGGTGTATACTTTATACTGGTGTATACTATATACTGGTGTGTACTATATACTGGTGTATACTATATACTGGTGTGTACTGTATATTGGTGTGTACTGTATACTAGTGTGTACTATACACTGGTGTGTACTATATACAGGTGTGTACTATATACTGGTGTGTATTATACACTGGTGTGTACTATATACTGGTGTGTACTATATACTGGTGTGTACTATATACTGGTGTGTACTATATACTGGTGTGTACTATATACAGGTGTGTACTATATACTGGTGTGTACTTTATACTGGTGTGTACTATATACTGGTGTGTACTATATACTGGTGTGTACTGTATATTGGTGTGTACTGTATACTGGTGTGTACTATATACTGGTGTGTACTTTATACTGGTGTGTACTATAAACTGGTGTGTATTATATACTGGTGTGTACTATATACAGGTGTGTACTATATACTGGTGTGTACTATATACTGGTGTGTACTATACACTGGTGTGTACTATACACTGGTGTGTATTATATACTGGTGTGTACTATATACTGGTGTGTACTATATACTGGTGTGTACTATACACTGGTGTGTATTATATACTGTAGTGTACTATATACTGGTGTGTACTATATACTGTAGTGTACTATATACTGTAGTGTACTGTATACTAGTGTGTACTTTATACTGGTGTGTACTATATACTGGTGTGTACTATATACGGGTGCGTATTATACTTGAGTATACTTGATATGTTGGTTTGACTCGATTCAATCTGAGAGCTTTATTTACGAACACATTAAATTAATTAAAATCGAAATTAAAACATAGATATAAATAAATATAATACAATTGAATTTGAAAGTTACTAAATCATTTTACATTTTAATTTGAGCGATACTGTACAACTGATTCATTAATCACAAAAATAAAAATAAACAAAAATTAATAATGATCAAAATATATATCTCTCCAAACATAAAAAATTCAACAAATATTTCTCTCAG
>NW_008710832.1:8046-8796 GCF_000327385.1 Lottia gigantea | reverse complement strand
TTACTATTACCCCTATTCTCCCTATAAATCCTTACTATTACCTCCCTTCTCAGTATAAATCCTTACTATTACCTCCCTTCTCAGTATAAATCCTTACTATTACCTCCCTTCCCAGTATAAATCCTTACTATTACCTCCCTTCCCAGTATAAATCCTTACTATTACCTCCCTTCACAGTATAAATCCTTACTATTACCTCCCTTCCCAGTATAAATCCTTACTATTACCTCCCTTCTCAGTATAAATCCTTACTATTACCTTCCTTACCAGTATAAATCCTTACTATTACCTCCCTTCCCAGAATAAATCCTTACTATTACCTTCCTTCCCAGTATAAATCCTTACTATTACCTCCCTTCCCAGTATAAATCCTTACTATTACCCCCTTCCCAGTATAAATCCTTACTATTACCCCTATTCTCCCTATAAATCCTTACTATTACCTGCATCCCCCTATAAATCCTTACTATTACCCCGTCCCAAATCCTTACTATTACCTCCCTTCCCAGTATAAATCCTTACTATTACCCCTATTCTCCCTATAAATCCTTACTATTACCTTCCTTACCAGTATAAATCCTTACTATTACCTCCCTTCTCAGTATAAATCCTTACTATTACCTCCCTTCCCAGTATAAATCCTTACTATTACCCCCCTTCTCGGTATAAATGCTTACTATTACCCCAATTCCCCTATAAATCCTTACTATTACCTCCCTTCCCAGTATAAATCCTTACTATTACCTCTTC
>NW_008710832.1:5142-6386 GCF_000327385.1 Lottia gigantea | reverse complement strand
CATTATACTTTTCTGTAGTAACTTATTGGTCTATTGAAATCAAATTAGTTAACATTGTACTTTTCTGTAGTAACTTATTGGTGTATTGAAATCAAATTAGATAACAGTGTACTTTTCTGTAGTACCTTATTGGTCTATTGAAATGAAATTAGTTAACATTGTACTTTTCTGTTCCTTATTAGTATATTGAAATGAAATTAGTTTAGATGTATGTACCTTATTGGTCTATTGAAATGAAATCAGTTAACATTGTACTTTTCTGTAGTAGCTTATTGGTCTATTAAAATTAAATTAGTTAACATTGTACTTTTCTGTTCCTTATTAGTATATTGAAATGAAATTAGTTTAGATGTATGTACCTTATTGGTCTATTGAAATGAAATCAGTTAACATTGTACTTTTCTGTAGTAGCTTATTGGTCTATTGAAATTAAATTAGTTAACATTGTACTTTTCCGTAATAACTTATTGGTCTATTGAAATGAAATTAGTTTACATTGTACCTTTCTGTACATTATTCGTCTATTGAAATGAAATTAGTTTACATTTATGTACTTTAATGAACTAATGAAATGAATTAAGTTTACATTGTACTTTTCTGTAGTACCTTATTGGTCTATTAAAATTAAATTAGTTAACATTGTACTTTTCTGTAGTAACTTATTGGTCTATTGAAATGAAATTAGTTTACATTTATGTATTTTATTGAACTAATGAAATGAATTAAGTTTACATTGTACTTTTCTGTACTTTGTTAAGCTTTTGAAATGAAATGGAATTTAAATCCTACTTTTCTGTTCCGTTATTTTTCTGTACTTTGTTGAGCTAATGAAATGAAATAGATTATATATACTACTTTTCTTAACCTTATTGGGGAATGGAAATGAAATGGATTCTTTATCCTACTTTTCTGTACTTCACTGAGCAATTGAAATGAAATGGATTTTTTATCCTACTTTTCTGTTCTGTTATATTTCTGTACTTAATTGAGCTAATGAAATGAAACGTTTATGCTATCCCACTATGTTCTAATGAAAAAAAGTTCTATGTCCAACTCTTCTGTACTTTTTAAAATTTAACAACCTGCTGTTATATACATAAGTGATCCTATGGTACACTGTACAATATGTCCCTCATTGCGCACTGCGTATTCATTGTTGTCAATCATCGTTGGTGCTATTTCAATTCACAGGACGTGCAACTCTTTTCTGAAATATCCAGGTCGAAAAAAATCCAATGAAAACA
>NW_008710832.1:2317-4287 GCF_000327385.1 Lottia gigantea | reverse complement strand
TCTTTTATTTTATTTTTTTTTTACAGAAATATAGAAAAAATTCTTTGCTCAGACAATAGCTTATGGAGTCAAGGATTCGATTGTTATATTAGAGACATGATTTCTGGGGATAGCATTTGAAATACAAGTATAGCTATATGTGGAGATGAAAACCCCAATCACATAACTGTACCAGGTGCTTCAAATAAAACTTTTCCATGTCATTTCCAGCTTATCATCATTTTGTCATATCATAAGCCTATCGCCGTTGTTAATTGATTAAAATCAACCATAATCCTGTAAAGGTACATTTTTTGACCAATCATCCTGAGTCTAAGACACGGGATTTTAAAGCTAAGCCAATCAGTAATAGTGTTCACACAAGACTGCCATATGTAGAAAAGACATCTATAAAATAAAAAGTGAAAGGCATTATGCGATTCTCTTACATTTCTAGTACTACCGAGGACTATGTAAATCGTTAAAGACCCAAATCAATCCCTTTAACTTGATTTATTGATTAGGGTGATTAGTTACTATTCAATATAAGGCACTGGCACAGGGTTAAAGTTATCTTTACAATAATTGTGATGCTAATATGCAATGAACTAAATCAAAGAAGATCATAACGGTTATCCTATAAATCTTCTTGGACCTAATAAAGAAATTCATAATACTTATAATCTACATTTACGGAAATAACATTATACGGGTAGTTTAAATTTCTCTCTATCAAATGACAAAGCCATGCATACATTAGTTTTATATACAATCACACTTAACGTTAGGTATAAGGCGATGAAAGCCGACACTGGACCGACTCCCAGAAGCACTGGCACAGGCGTCAGAAGTTTTCTTACCCTGAAGAGGATTCGAACCCTAATCGCCTAGCAGATGATATTCCAACTCGCAACCGACTGAGCTATACCACTGCCACACACTTGCATACATAGTACACACATGAAAACACAAAACTACAGATAAAATATCCCGACAAAGTAATATGCTATTTTCAACATAAAGTTTTGTAACATAAATAGAACTCAACTAGAATAAAAGACAAGGTTTTAATGTGTGTATTTTATGTGTTGCTGATTTGCGAAGATTACAATAAAAAATGGTCATAAAACTTGGGCTTGTTGACGATGAATGTGTTTGAGGTATTTACAACTTTCTTTGATCTCCTAGAACGACTTGAAGCTGAGTTTGGGGGAGTTGTTGGTATGTTTACATTGTTCTAGTTCTACTCTAGCAAATAATGCATCGTCTTGGTGTGGGTCTTGGTGGGTGCATCTGAACTTGGTCATTGTGAAGATGTGGTGGGTGCTGAAGGGACGATGGTAATAATTTGGATGCAAAATTTTCAAGATTTAAAGGGATTGTAAAGAGTTTTTCTAATTTATTTGTGTATCAGGGACACTGATAGCATCAATTTGCACCATTCCATTTTTCGATCAGATGCTTGTGGTTCCTGCAATTCCTCTAAACCTATGTGTTTGATGACGTCACTAATTGCGAATCGCCCACATTTTTATTTAAATGAAAACATTTTAAGATTTTTAACCATGAAAAACTATTAGCTACGTAGACCCCATCATCGAAATGTTAAGCCATTACGAACTTCGTCTTATACTTTGACTGCAATAGCCTCCTTTCATGCATCATGGAAGTTTGTAAATGCGATTTCGTTAGCAATAACAACAAATCAGAATCCTTGACAGAAAGTCTGTAAACCATTAGCCATAATATTTACAGTCTATCTGTCGAGGACTATGATTGGCTCTATTCGCTGACGTACAGTCCAATCAAATCGTTTGGGACCTCCTTAGAGGCTTGCCAAGAAAACCCAAATATCGCACAAATATCATAAACTGAGGAAAAATGTATGTGAACTCTCTGAAAGGGATTCCGAGAATATAAAGCTCTTAAAGAGCAATAAAACATCCTACGGTAAGAATGGCATGCCTCCTTAACGTCACCCACCACAATAA
>NW_008710832.1:0-1889 GCF_000327385.1 Lottia gigantea | reverse complement strand
CTCTGTGCTGTCTTGCTCTGCTGNTAGTGTGAATAAACCCTTAGACAGAAAAGTCTCAGCCTTTTATCGAGAAAAGGTTCAAGTAGAAAAAAAATGACTTCTTTCAGCTGATAAAATTGAAGATTGTCTCTATAGGTACTAGTTTTCGAATTTGTAAATTTATTAAAAAATATAATTTAACTTAAAAACAAAGGTTCATATACTGAGTTTTTGGAAAATTGTTGATTTAAATATAACTACAAACACATATTGGAATTCGATAATAAATAATAAATTATTTCATAAATATCGCATTTTTCTCTATATATTTAAATTTAAGAAATTCAAAACTATTTTAGCATATTCTCGGCTTTAAGTAACAAAACTTTCACATCCTTTATCCATCGTCACAATGTCAAGCTATTGTGAACTTGTACTTATACCTTGACTGCAATAGCCACTCTTTGTGTATCACGAAATGTAACAATTCAATTGGATTGTATGCCAGCGAATATAGCTAATCAATGTTTACGGACTTTCTTTTGAGGGTCTGATTAGCTGTATTCCAATTAAATCATTGCATTCTGTGATACAAGGAAGGTTGCTACTGCAGTCAAGGTATAAGAAGAATTTTGTAATAGCTTGACATTGTGATACAAGAAATGTGGCTATTAAGTACAAAGCTTGATAATAGGAAGATACAAGAAAGATGGTTATTGCTGTCAAGGTATAACTACAAAGTTTGTAAAAGCTTGATATTAGGTAGATACAAAGTGACTATTGCAGTCAAGGTATAAGTATGAAGTAAGTAATAGCTTGACATTTTGAAGAAACCCTCTACCAAAGACCTGATTTTTTGGTTTGATTTTTAGAATAATAGGAGTGATGATCTTTATGATTTTTATCTAATATAAATTTCAACCAATGGGAATTGTTTTATGTTACAAGGTGGTCTATTTCTCTACAATATTTACTCTGATACTGTGTAATACTGGAGCACTGACTAGCCAACTAGCCTGTAGTTCTACACACATCTCCCAGATGTTCATAAATATTTTTACTTAACTTTAGTTAAAGGGATTGTAAAGAGGTTTTCTGAATTTTTTATGTGTATCGGACATCTGTGGTTCCTACAATTTCACTAAAACTAAGTGTTTGATGACGTCACTAATCGCAAGGGTCTTAATTGATAAAGCATATTTTGGTAATTTTTTTGAGAAAACCTCCTTACAATCTTTTTAATACAATAATAATATTAATAATAGTAGTAAGGCACTTATTTCAAATAATCACAAAATAACTTTAATATTAAAATAATTAATTACCACTTCCAAATCTAATGGTAATATATATCAGAAATTCAAAACAAGTTTTCTAGCCCTTTAATATGTAGCAGCTCAACTGAAGCTGTTTAAAGGATACTACCTCTTAAAATTAAGATAAAATTTAAAGTCTCAAACTTGGTCAACAAATGAATGTATAAATTCATCAGTTAGACTTACCAGGTGTCATGATTAAAGAATATAATCTTTATATAACATGATATATCTATTAAACTAAATAATAATTACTTAGTCTAACAAATTATTACTTAGTCTAACAAATTATTACTTAGTTTAACAAATTATTACTTAGTCTAACAAATTATTACTTAGTCTAACAAATTATTACTTAGTCTAACAAATTATTACTTAGTCTAACAAATTATTACTTAGTCTAACAAATTATTACTTAGTCTAACAAATTATTACTTAGTCTAACAAATTATTACTTAGTCTAACAAATTATTACTTAGTCTAACAAATTATTACTTAGTTTTATGGATTTATTAGATTATAGAGAGATTCTGTTGTATAGTTTTGACACCAGGTAAGTCCACTGATGAACAAAGACTAATTTTATCCTAGTTT
>NW_008710831.1:0-1528 GCF_000327385.1 Lottia gigantea | reverse complement strand
ACGTTGTTTTTCTTTTTCTCTCCAAACTCTTGTCGCCTTCCTCTCCAATTTGGCTCAGCAACTCGACCTACCACTTCGAAGCCTCTCTCGTGATTGCAGCCTCATCCACCAGCCCCACGGACACCGCCGTACCTGATTGGGCAGGGTGCTGCGAGAAGGGAAACAAAAGCCCTGTGTCATGCAATCAAAACTCATGTGTAATACTCTTTTCTCCGTGTTTCCCTGTTCAAAGGAGGGAGAAAGAATACCAATGAATTTTAAAGGAAATGCGCTGCCGAAAGTAGAGTTAACAAAAATAAAAAAAAAACCCATCCTCCCCGGCGGGGAATTGAACCCCGGTCTCCCGCGTGACAGGCGGGGATACTGACCACTATACTACCGAGGACATGAGAAGAGCGCCGTTCAATCCCATTTCGCCGTGTATGCACTTTACGGGCCCTGACTGCGGCACCAATATCACTGGAAATACTGAGAATTACAGCCTCCGTGGCCCAATGGATAAGGCATCGGCCTCCTAAGCTAAACGCGGTGAGAGACAGCCGGGGATTGCGCTCCGATATGGTCTAGCGGTTAGGATTCCTGGCTTTCACCCAGGCGGCCCGGGTTCGACTCCCGGTATCGGAACATATGTTTGGAAAGTGAAACACTGTCGGCGAGCGGTCAACACGTATAATGTGAGCTCTGAGATTCATTGAAGCGTTAAACTGGACTTATAGTGTAAACGGACTAAAACTTAATCGTCGCTTAATCGTTGTTATAGTGTGTGAAAATGAATTCCCGTGTTTACTCTAAAGAGTTTGTATTAGATATTGATGTTGGTGATTTGTCAAAAATTAACATTGCTGAATTTATTGATGAAATTGAAGATGTAGTTGGAATTGGTAATGTGTATGCTGTGACCAAATGTAGACCAAACATTTTACAAGTTTCTATTGATTCAAAGGAAAATGCTAATAAGCTGTGTGATGGATTAATCGTAAAGGATACGACATATGAGTGCAAATTCCCATATTCGCCATATACAATTGTTTCTTTTATGGATATACCTTCATATATTGAGGATATTGTTCTTATTAATAAACTCAAAGTTTATAATATCGAAATCGAAGGTAAGATAATAAGACATTTCTACGATAAATACGAGACCATAGAAAATGGAATACGCCACGTCAGATGTATTTTCCCCCCAGAAGTCAAATCCCTCCCATGGGCCGTGAAGCTTGAGACTATTCATGGAATGAAAAGTTTTCGTGTTATTCATAACAATCAGACGAAAGTGTGCCACAAATGTCTCCAAGACACTCATATTATAGCTAATTGCCCCAAAATTGAGTGTAGAAGATGCCACCAACTAGGTCATATGGCTAATAATTGCATGGTGAAATATTGTGATATTTGCAAAAAAATAGATATTAAGTGTATTTGTAACAACTACTTTGATGACGATATTAATAGTCCTGTTAATGAACTATCAAAAGATAACTCTTTACCCAAACAAGATGGTGATAACTTGGAACGAAAACGGAGC
>NW_008710830.1:0-1529 GCF_000327385.1 Lottia gigantea | reverse complement strand
TTGACATGTCTGTTTGGCCTCTGGTAAAAAATACTGTTCAGAATTTATTTTTTGGGGGATTGAGATCAGAAGATGACACTTTCTTAGAGAGATTGTAAAGGAGTTTTCTAAACTTTTAATGGACACTAATAGCATCAATTTGCTTCATTCTAATGTGGTTCTTGCCATTTTGATAAAACTCACATGAGTCCTTTTGAAATAGAGTCATCATAAACACTTACATTTAACAATCCCTTTTAAGTTTCTTAAAAAAATAACCATTGTTTTGACTAGAAAATAATATGATATGTCAACAAATTAATTTCCTAAAATTGGGAGGATTGTCAACTGAGTTTTTTAAACAATTTCCCTGAAAACAGACACTTTTCTGATGAATTTGAGTGTTGGCTCCAACGAAATGAATACAATTTCATATCTCCTTTGTTTTCTGATAATTGATCTTTTTTTTACCAATAGAAGTGTGTACCGGTAATACAGATTTCTTGGTGAAGTAAGGAACTGTGGGATAGCAAAACCCAAAGAGGTCTTTATAGTGCTCTATTTTGGGTTTCGCTATCCCAAAATTCCTTATTTCATTAAGAAACGAGTTTCACAGGCTTTGATTGGTAAAAAATAACATCATGGTACAGGCCTTTTGTAGAAAACTATTTTGTTACCAATTTAGACTAAAAATATGAGAAAACAAAAAAGATAAGTAATTGTGATCAGAATTTAATAAATTGCCTTATGATCAAATGCAGTACTGTTAAAATTATTTTGAACCTAAAAGGTAAGTAGCACTACTAAATTAGCTCTCTTTAAAATCTAAATTACATATCAAATGTATTTGTGGCTCACCATAGCATTCAGGTAAACAACCTCTTTAAGCTTTGTTGTCTTATTATGTTAACTGAGTAATGCAAGTAACATGTACCAACTGATATACAGTCATTACATAAGCTTGAATAAGTTATTCATAAATATACATATATCAGTTAAACCATATATATTTACATGTACACACAGAAATTCAAATTCCTCATTATATTACTCACTCATATTTATAGGATTAACATTACTGGGTAATTGGCTAAATAATTCACCAATAAATAAAGAGAAAGCTAGAATGATTTTAAGTTATTTCAAGCTTGACAATTGTTAAATTCTTCCATACAAATTGAATATTATGTTATGTATGCTTTAAGTTATATTGTAATATTTGATATATACCCCCACCACGGCATGCGGATGGTAAAAACGAAACATACATTTTAAGTTTCATCAAAATCGGTTGAAAACTAAGAGAGTAATAGCATATTCAAGATTTTGGGGCAAGGGCAATAACTCTGCTTCTAACGGTCGAAAAATTCGAACTTGATCTTCGTTTTAATGAATATGTATACACATACCGAATTTCATTTGATTCCATCAAAAAATCTAGTTTTTAGAGCGTTTACAATCAAATGTTGACGGACGGACTGACGGACGGACCAACGGACGGACGAACAGGGGTGCCGACAATATACGTCCACATAGAGAGATGTGCGCGT
>NW_008710829.1:0-1528 GCF_000327385.1 Lottia gigantea | reverse complement strand
GATAACACTTTTCATTATGAAATACTTACTCACTTATGATTGATATACTTCCTCATGTGAACAGTTTTGTACCAGGCAGGGTATGCTTACTCTTCTAGACACCTGATACCACTTTTCATTATGAAATACTTACTCACTTATAATTGAGTGAGCAGTTTTGTGCCAGCCAGGGTATGCTTACTCTTCTAGACACCTGATACCACTTTTCACTATGAAATACTTACTCACTTATAATTGATATACTTCCTCATGTGAACAGTTTTGTACCAGGCAGGGTATGCTTACTCTTCTAGACACCTGATACCACTTTTCACTATGAAATACTTACTCACTTATAATTGATATACTTCCTCATGTGAGCAGTTTTAGCGCCAGACAGACAGACCACTCAAAATTGACTTGGAGTGTTTCTACAGAAGTGGAGTTATGATTAATATTTTTGTTTTAATTGTAGACTAGCCAAGGCGTTTGTTGGTCGACACGAAGGCCAGCTATCTAAAAGTAAAGGCTATCAACAAAAAGGAAAACAGGTAAAAATATAGCGAAGAGTTAAACCTTTTGTATAGGAAGGGCTGTTTCACAGTCGGTTAGAGCTTTGGAATCTATACACAACGTCATTTACTTGGTACGTCTTGTGGCATTGAATATTATCCTTGTAAAATAATTGCCAAGAAGTTGATCAAGGACCAGTATCTCTTTTTTTTAACCAAAAATATTTATTTTTCAGTTATTTCGTCAATTGAAAAGAAACTGGGATAATTTGGTTTCAGCCTTGGTACCGTGGGAAATGAAAATCAAAAGAATTGAAAGTAAGTTATTAATGGGGGACGGTGGCCTCGTTATATATCCGGTAATATCTTAAAGATGGGTTTCTTTATTTTTGGGGGATGGTGGCCTCGTTATATATCCGGTAATATCTTAAAGATGGGTTTCTTTATTTTTGGGGGATGGTGTCCTCGTTTATATCCGGTAATATCTTAAAGATGGGTTTCTTTATTTTTGGGGGATGGTGGCTTCGTTATATATCCGGTAATATCTTAAAGATGGGTTTCTTTATTTTTGGGGGATGGTGGCCTCGTTATATATCCGGTAATATCTTAAAGATGGGTTTCTTTATTTTTGGGGGATGGTGGCCTCGTTATATATCCGGTAATATCTTAAAGATGGGTTTCTTTATTTTTGGGGGATGGTGGCTTCGTTATATATCCGGTAATATCTTAAAGATGGGTTTCTTTATTTGTGGGGGATGGTGTCCTCGTTATATATCCGGTAATATCTTAAAGATGGGTTTCTTTATTTGTGGGGGATGGTGTCCTCGTTATATATCCGGTAATATCTTAAAGATGGGTTTCTTTATTTTTGGGGGATGGTGGCCTCGTTATATATCCGGTAATATCTTAAAGATGGGTTTCTTTATTTGTGGGGGATGGTGGCTTCGTTATATATCCGGTAATATCTTAAAGATGGGTTTCTTTATTTGTGGGGGATGGTGGCTTCGTTATATATCCGGTAATATCTTAAAGATGGG
>NW_008710828.1:17152-18195 GCF_000327385.1 Lottia gigantea | reverse complement strand
TATGAACTCGATCGCAATAAACAGTACGAACTGGGATTAAAGTATTTCTCCGTTTACAATTCCATTAGAAACATCAACGAAAAAAACAATCAACTAAAAATATCGACGGATAACGGAGTTACGTTCGAAACCATAAGCTTACTACCGGGGAGCTACGAATACGTAGCCATCAACGAATACCTATCCGAATACGCAGGAACCGTGAACGGCAAAAACAATATCGAATTCGAAGGTAATTTGAATCTGAACAAAATAAAACTGATCTTGAGAAATAACAGTCAAGTCGATTTCAACGTAGAAAATTCGTTGAATACGTTACTGGGGTTCGATAAACGAATATACGCGCAATCGACATTGGCGCCGCACAAGGCCAACATCGAGAACGACATCGACGTGATCAACATTCACTGTAATTTGATCAACGGTGGATTTTTCAACAAGCACAAACGCCAAATCATATACAGCATACCGACTTTTACGGTGCCGATCGGATACAGAATTATAGGGAAACCGTTTCAAACGACCTATTTACCAGTCAATTCTTTCATGATCAAAGATATAAATCTGGAAATCAAAGACGGTAAAAACAGGTTCATAGACTTTGGCAACGAAGAAATTGTCATTCAACTTCATTTAAAACAATCTCCATTCTCTTCTTGAATAGTAAGATAATCGAAATCATCAAATTCATAGTTTTCGTCAAAACTATACTCATCTTTGTCGTTGTAAGGATACATAATTCCTTCACTGTTTGGTGGTTTTCTTTTAACATTATTCAAATAACTTCTAAAAACTTTAGTTTGTTTATCATTTGGAATAACTACTCCATTGGTGAAACTTTTTTCCCATGGTTTATTAAATTCGTTCGACACATCATGTCCGCTTGCTAACTGAACGTAATCTTCTACACTTATCTTATCATTAGAATAACCTTTAAACGTTTTCTTTTCTTTTAAAACACCATCAGAAGTCAAAACGATGTTGTATTTGACTTTTGGTGCTAAATATAAACCAAATAGTTGTGAATATATCTTTCTGAATTG
>NW_008710828.1:13577-15098 GCF_000327385.1 Lottia gigantea | reverse complement strand
AATGATCTAGACTTGTCTAATATTGATAGCAATCGAAAGAACTTAATATTGTTTGACGACTGCGTAGCGCAAAGAAATCAAACTGTTCAACAAGAATTCTTCAACAAAGGAAGACATCACAACTGTCACTGCATATACCAATCCCAATCTTTTTACGGGATGGATTCTATGTTCATTAGAAAAAATGCAAATTGTTTTTTATTATTTGAATTAAACGATAAAGGTTTATCTCAAATCATTCAGTCTATAAATCACGGAATGGATAGAGATACATTTAAAAAGGTTTGTAAAGCTCAATGGAGAAACCCAAATGATCATGGATATGTATTTGTAAATACTAGAAAACCTGCGGGAGAAAGAGTTATGATCGATATATGTTAATTTTATTTTTTTAAAAATGACGGATTGGAATAATATTTTAAAAAGAAATAGAGAATATATCAAAGCTAAGAATAAAATAAAGACCCAAGTTGAAAATAACAGATTACAACAACTCGGATTAACGAAAAATCTACAGACTCTATTTCAACCCATATTTAAATCTCAAGAAGATATTAAAAAGAAATTAGCTTTAGAACCCACATCTCATATAGAACCCAAACCGATTGAATATAATGCTATTATAATTAGGACATTAGATGATATAAAACGTCTTTTTTCAAACCCTGACCCAGATTTACCAAAGAGCATTTCACCAATCGTTGATGATGAGGGTTTGTTGTTCAATGGATTTAGAATAATATTTAGTGGAAATTCACCACAATTCAAAATCGACACAAAAGACTTTATATTTACATTAACGAGAGGGTTAATAGATTTAATGAATGGCGAGGATGTTGATATTGCCGATTACAAGGATTTAGTAGCATACTCAAAATTTCTACATGCGATCAGAAAGTCAGGACCCGAAACAAGAAGATTGAAAGAAGTTGATTTTTATATAACAAAAGTTATTCCTGAGGAAGAGGAATCAGATGATTATGCAGAAGATTATCCACCAATCATACAAGAAATAGACGAATTCGATGATATGGTGGCATAACGTTTTTATCCGACGACAATAAAGAATTGCTTAATAGATTAGAAATAATATTAGCGGCCATGAAGGAAGGTCATCGATCGGACAGACAGTACAACGAAGTCAATGCCATATTAAAACGGCTTTTGGAGAAAGAAATCATCACTAAAAAAGACTATATAAACGTCATTAAAAATGTCCAATAAAGAACAATTGTTCGTTATCACCTCGAATAAACCAGACATCAAATTGTCTCTAGACTACGAGTATGAACTCTATCGCAATAAACAGTACGAACTGGGATTAAAGTATTTCTCCGTTTACAATTCCATTAGAAACATCAACGAAAAAAACAATCAACTAAAAATATCGACGGATAACGGAGTTACGTTCGAAACCATAAGCTTGCTACCGGGGAGCTACGAATACGTAGCCATCAACGAATACCTATCCGAATACGCAGGAAGCGTGAACGGCAAAAACAATATCGAATTCGGAGGTAA
>NW_008710828.1:8982-11039 GCF_000327385.1 Lottia gigantea | reverse complement strand
GAATCTCGTCTGCTATGCCCATACCCAATTTCAATTTTGCCTTCAAGAGTTTTATGATAAGAGCCCTCTGTAATTTCTCTTTGAAAGTGGGATTGGGAATATTTTCGAGTTCGTCTATCATTTGTTTGTCTGCTTGGTGTCTGAATGTTACGTCTTTATTTCTGTACAGTATGTCGTGTTTGAGTGCTGCTGCGTCAACTCTATTAACGGGTTCTTCCCCTGGTTTGGGAATATCATTTTCGTCTAAACGCAGATCTAACCTAGTGCCTGGACCTGTATAATTGTGACCTGGGAGATGTTTTTCTCCGGGATATTTTGCCCATGGGAATCCAGGAAGAGAACCCAATGACTTTTGAATGTCTCCCGCACCGAAATACGTTTTAGGAGGATGGACATTTATTAAAGACATATTTGTTCAATAAACACCATATATTTTTAATACAAAAGATTTAATACAAGGAGAAAACTATTCAAGCGATAGAAATGAATCACTTTACGAAATGTCACGAGCGATCCTAATAAGAGCGGTCATATAAGAGTAGTTTGAAAAATGAGGTCACGAGCGATCCTTATAAGAGCGGTCATAGTTATCTCCCGTCTTACACTATTGGCAGTCATAATTTAAAGGTCACGAGCGCTCTTATTAGGATCGCTAGATATGCGTCATCCCTTTGTTCTTCACCACTTGTTCTATTTTCGAAAATCTGTATCAACAATTTTGAAACCTTGGATATTTTCACAGAGTTTGGTAAAAAATTCTTGGCCTTTTTCTATCCCCTTACCGATGGTTTAAAAATCTTCGTGATATGAAATGTTGGCATCTAATAAAACTTGTGACTGGAATAAAACAAAAATTGATATTTTGAAAAAAACAGCAAATTAATCTTAATTCCACCCTGTCGTCTTATGATTAAATCAAACAAAAAAAGAACATACCTTGATTTTTGTATGATTAAATTCCTAATCTTCAACAAAAACATGGCTAACAGTTGAGAGTCTAGACTGTCTGTGCTGACGTTGCACGCGTGATATGTTAATTATAGCGTGACTGTTACTAGGCGTTAAAGGTAATTTATTAAATCAATGATAATCTAGACTACTAACTGTGTATAAACAGTGTTACCTCCCATTAATCAGTTGAGGTTTTTATTTCGCATTTCTTTTATATGTTGTAATTCTTTCAACTCGTTAGATCTTTTCACTGCATCGCTTATATCTACTCCTGGGGAAATTTGTTGTTTGAGACAAAATTGGCCACTTTGGGGATGAGAGATGTTAGCGCAGAGAAGAAACCGTCTCCTTCGAATTTTTTTTTTCGTGTTTTAAAATTAAAGACATTTTTAATGCGGTTATTTTTTACTGTATTATTATAGTGATTCT
The DNA here is from genome assembly GCF_000327385.1 of Lottia gigantea. Classification (NCBI taxonomy): domain Eukaryota; kingdom Metazoa; phylum Mollusca; class Gastropoda; family Lottiidae; genus Lottia; species Lottia gigantea. Next base: position 9,659 of record NW_008710828.1, on the reverse strand, counting down.
TGTCTGTGGTTTGGGTAATTTATAATACAGTTTGGAGGAGTTTGTTATAATACAGTTTGGGGAGTCTGTTATAGTACATTTTTAAAAGTTTCGGGAGTCTGTTATAATACATTTTAACAGTTGTGTTTTTTCGGATATGACGCATTGAAAAAGCTGCGCATGCGCAGAAGTGAAATGCGTCATATCCGAAAAGACATATACTACTGGTAGAGCACCTAATCTAAATGGGCATATGACATTCTGGGCCTAATTAAAAGCCGTGGTTTCTCACCAAGTTAGCCGCATAATCCATAATCTGAAATTTTAGCGTTGAATTCCAACATAAATCGACGTGATACTTTCAAATTCAACCTTTTTTGAGTTTCGTAGGTGTTGACATGGAAAATACATATACATATAGTCGTGCGGACTGGACAATTACTATCTGAGTAGGTTTGTGTCGCTGTTCTGGCAACATTTCACACATCGCACACACTACATGGCGTTGTCAGTTTTCATCAGGTGTGCATGATCGGACGTATACTCTAATTGGCTGTATTCGTTACCGTACAATACAATCAAATTGCTACATTTACAAATTTCCGTAATATAAGAAGGGTGCCGTCAAGGTATAAGACAGCTTGACATGGTGATGATGATGTGACATTTGGTTGATGAATACAATTTAGTTATGTTTC
>NW_008710828.1:6755-8932 GCF_000327385.1 Lottia gigantea | reverse complement strand
TGGTGGGGGGGGGGGGGGTCCAAATAATTATGACTTATTGTACGAACGTGTGACAGAAAACTAAAAAAACCTTTTAAGACGTCTTAAATATTTGGACTACAAAGGTGTCACAGAAAAAAATAAAATATATGAAGCGCAGACATTTCCTGCATAACACAACATCCAGGATTTGCCTTGACGTTCATGTTGTTAGTGTTGCATACTTCCAGTACAGACAGGAATATGGAGACAGACCAGAACAGGCTAATGAGTAATAAACTAATTCTATGTCTTCAATACTTCTTTTAAACTCTATCAAATTGTAAATTGCACATTACAAAATAAATGTCTAAACAATTTTACAGCAATTATAAAATAATAAAATACCAAAACAAAATAAATTCCATGCATCCATTCTAAATTTAAAGTTGGGAATTGTACAATTTATTTCTCTATCGGGTTACAAAGACATTTTTGCGAACCATGATTTTAATATAACAGACTAGATATCAAATATGTAAGCAATCTCTATAGCAACCGCTGTAAATAACGGACATAATTTTTATCATTGGACATGTGCTTCTCAACAGTAAGCTAAGCTTTTGACCTTGTACTTAGAAATCATCATGTTTCTCAAGATATATAAGAGTTGGCAAAATATTTATCATAGGACATAAGTAGATTGTAATTTAAATTTAAGTCCTTTATATTTTATTTGTCACATTTGTTCCAAAATCAAAGTTTAAATTCTGTTTTCAGACGCAACAGATATACTGCATATAGACAGTTTGTTACATGGTGCTGGCAATTCCTTGGTACGGTAGTCATTCCTTCATGTGCAGTATTACGAATCAAGGGCACATTTCCGTGCCGGAATTACACTGGTTTCCATCAGGCAGACAGTGACTATTTACCGTACTGCATTGTTGAAGCGGCTCATCAGATTTTGAACGTCTATCACTTTGTCTGGTCGCTCATATTCACTACAAAGAGGAGGGGGGACCTTCAGCAGTTTAACACCATGCTCATTCATATGTGACACCTCTCTAAGACCCATCGCTGTGGCCATTACTGTTTGTACATAGTCTACAAGAATAAAAAGTTTAATCTTTAAAATACTTGTATATTACCACTGAAGCATTTTAACTTCGAAATATAGAAATTTTTGTTTTTACAAAGGGATTGTAAAGAGGTTTTCTAAATTTTGTATGTGTATCGGGACACTGATAACATCAATTTGCGCCATTCCAATTTCCATTCCAACGTCTGTGGTTTTTGCAATTCCACTATGGCGTCACCGACAGTGATCTACCGGAATCTACTATTGATATCTATGCAGATCACTATGAGTGATCAGTGTCCCCAATTCACATACAAAGTTTAAACAACCTCTTTACAATCCCTTTAATTAGATACACCTACCCGTCTAACACCTTGTTGGTGTATGTAATACATGAAGAATCCAGACATTAATGACCAACACTTGACTTGCTTGGCTTTTAAAGATCAGTACTACTTGGATCACTTACCATATGTGCAGTCTACCAAAATTCTTCTGACAGAATAATCCCCCTTCTTAAACTTTGGGTAGGCTATCTTGTACCGTGCTCTGCCATCCTTTGTTACTGCTTGTTCCCTTTTTCATTAAAACTAATGTAGTCCATTTGTTTCATACCGAAAATCACTGAAAAAAATATGAGAACAAAAAGCAAATCTTTTCAACTAATGTCAAACAATGGGTAGACACGGAGTTCATTTCATATGCAAATTATTCAAATTTGTGCATATCATGCTGCGCACTGTGGGGCATTTTATCACATTTTTACTTGCAAAGTATTCCATGGTAAGAAAAGTCAATCATTTTGGGTGCAAAGTGGTTTATTACAGAATGGTACCCCTCCAAGGCTGATGTCTGTTTGCATGACAACATTCTTTTTCATTTGACAGTGACACACAATTCCCTGCAGATTTTCATACACCTTTGTTCCTGAAATAAAATTGAACATTGACAGAGGTCTTACACATTACAGGGACATATGTTTTATAACCAATTTTGGGATGTACAGATGAACAGACGGACTAGGGCAAAACTTCCACTACGACAGGGGGCATAAAAACAGCTGAAAATAGCCACATATTGCATATAAAAATGTACCTGAAATGTTTCAAACAAACGTAAGCCAAGGCTCTGTGTTCAA
>NW_008710828.1:3005-4239 GCF_000327385.1 Lottia gigantea | reverse complement strand
TTCTTGTATTTCAGTTCATCAATTTCATCTTGCATGCAATAATAAAACGGCGAGACGTTCAACTCCTTGGCCCATTTCACAAGTTGAAAATTTGTGGTCGTGTCTTTTCCGTATTTATCGAGAAATGCATTCATTTTTTAAGTTGATTTTTTTTAGGTGTTTTTCGAAGTAGGCGGAAAGTATTGCTGAAGACCCAATTGTGGAAATATATACGTAGTTTGTGTTCGAAAAAACTTGTATAACATTCTGATAAAACACATTCAATAATATTTTGAAGATAAATTTACATTTAAATTTATAAAATCTTAATTTAAGAGAGCGTAAATGCTTGTCGACATCTAAATTTCTTAACCTTTCATCTAAATCTTCATTTTCGAGATTCATTTTTAAAAGTCAGTTTTTTTAAGTTCATTTTGATAAAACCTTCCTATGATTTGTTCTTTGTCTTGATCGATCAATTCATACGTGGGAGGTGATGTGTTGTTTACTTTATCAACGATGAATATCTCGTTAGTCCAATAGCTGACGTAACCTTTCTGAAACAATGATTTATATTTAAAAATACGAACTCGATCTCCAACTTTGAATTTGGGTTTAATATTCAAATTGCTAATCTCGTTTTCAAAGTTGTTTCGAGTGTTGACGGACTTTATGATATTCGGGTTATTAGAGGCTTGCGTTGGCGCCACACCTATAGACGAATGTATTTTGTTATTGTATTCGTCGACAACAACTGGTAATATTTTAAGCCATTTTTGAGATTTCAATTCCGTGAATTTCTTGAATAATTTGCTTTTAAGAGTCCTGTTGAATCTTTCTATCACTACGGCTTTACCTTTGTTATGCGTGCTGTAAATTTCAAACCCCAGAGATTTCACATTTCTGTTGTAGAATTCGCTTCCTTTATCAACCCACAACTTTAGGGGTCGTCTGTCGGATTGTTTCATTATGGTTTCGAATGCTTGTTTGACAGTCAGACCCGATTTGTTTTTCAAGGGAAAGACCCAAGCGTATCTCGTGTATATGTCGATCACCGTCAAACAATACTTGTACCCTCTCTCGACTGGCATGTTGATTAAATCGGCTGACCAAATTTCATCTTTATCAAAAACTTTGACTTTGAGGTAATGTTTGTTTTTTCAAAATTCTTTGTGAATCTCGTCTGCTATGCCCATACCCAATTTCAATTTTGCCCTCAAGAGTTCTATAAGAGCCCTTTGTAATTTCTCTTTGA
>NW_008710828.1:0-1838 GCF_000327385.1 Lottia gigantea | reverse complement strand
TAATCCAGACAAAAGTAAATTAGTAGTGATGAATTATGACATAAAATGTGCTTTTAAAAATATCAAAAATGTATTATTTAATGATAAACCAATTCAATTAGTTAACTCTGAATTACACTTGGGTAACTCGTTACGATACAAACGATATGCGAATCAACAGATGTGTAAATAATTTTTTTGACTAGAGTTAATATTACTCTAAAACAGTTTCAATTTGCCTACTCAGATACTAAGTATATTTTATGCCTTTATATGGTAGTCAAATACTCGACTTTTCACACAAAAAGATGGAAAGTTTTTATTGTACATGGAGAAAAGCTGTCAGAAAAGTGTGGAATATCTCACCCTAACCCACAGTAGATACCTAAATTATATATGTTCTGACTTAAGCATTGAAGCCCAGTTATTGAAACGTTTTTTTAAAATTCATGCATGTTATTGTAAATAGTAAGAATCAGATTACCAATTTATGTGGACAACTGGCTATACATGGCAGCCAGTTAGCAGCAAGCAATAATTTAAACGTTTTATCATACAGATATAATATTTGTAAATATAGTTCAGCTAATGTTAATTTGAAATATATGATACTGAATGTAAAAATTGTAATCAAGAAACTGAAGAAACAACTGGTATTATCCGTGACATGATACAATTCAGAGACGCAGAAATACACAACTGCATCAAACAAGACGTTATTGAAATTATCAATTACTTATGTATAAATTAATTTAATATACATGTATATTTCTTTTTTATTTGTTCATTTGTGTACTATATTTTGTACGAAATAAATATATTATAATTATTGTTTCAAAGAGTAATGACAACTGCTAGAATTAATGAATTCAATAAGAAATGTGATGCTTCATTTCAAATTTATACTCTAAAAAATAGAAATTTACGCCCCAGAGATGTAAACAGGGAATTAGATTGGGTTTTATATTTACATAACTCACATTTCTGTCTCATAAGAAGAAATGAAAAAAGTTTAGGTATTAAAGAAATAAAAGATAATTATGGACAGGTATGGAAAACATGTAAAGATGTTAATACCGTAACACAACTATCACCTTTGAAACTAAACGTATTTTCAAGTATGAGTGATGATATTTTATTCGCTTGGGATTGTGAAACATATTCAGAAAGTGAAACGAGTAAAGCAATTCCTTATTCCTGTACGTTGATTAATTTAGAAAAACTAATAAAAAAGTTAGATGATCGAAAGTATCTTTCCAAATCTAAATCCTACTGATAATGTTCCATAATATAGTAGAAGTATTTGTAGGAACAGATTTTACAGATCAAATGTTAAAATATTTCGGTCAATATGATAGAAGAGATTAACATTGATTTCTCATAACGGTAGTGTTTCTTAAGAAAGACGATAGCATTGTTATTAAAAAGAGTGACAAAGGTTCATGTTGTGTGATTTTGAATAGGGAGAATTACGTTTCAGAAGCAGACAATCAACTGAATAATCCTAAACATTATGCCATTTTACCGAAACCAATTTTCAAAGAAACTGCTAACATGATTAACAATATTCTTGCCGATTTAACCAAAACTAGATATCTCAAACAGAAACAATATGACTATCTGTATGCCAAACCTATTTGTCGCGAGAGACATTTGTACACTTTGCCTAAGAATCCAATCAAGCAGTGGTTTATCTCGAATAAAATAAAGGCAGCCCGATTATATCTGACTGTAGTAGTGAGTCGTATGCAGTGTCAGAATACATTGATCATTTCTTACTACCTCTAGCATGTCAACATCGCGCCTACCTTAAAGACACAACCGTTTGCCCATTGCTGTCCCTGACGTTTGTAAATATG
>NW_008710827.1:0-1530 GCF_000327385.1 Lottia gigantea | reverse complement strand
CAATTTCGGTGATATCCAACCACCAATTTATCTCCAGCGACATGACATTGTTAAATGAAAAATAAAGAAGAACACATTGTATTGGATAGAGTAATACTTGTTGTTTTTGTGAGCATTGCACGACGATTTGGTGCGTGTTTGACTCCCCTTTTCAATTGAAATGGTGTCGAGGGTTCTCCAAGATAAAACACTTGAGGGAATTTGTTAGGCAGAAAAGGTAGGTAAACGACCTTTATTCTGGCACTGTCTGAAATAGATATCATATCGATTCAAAAGACTTAATAGAATAAAATAAAGCGAGTATGACAGGAAAACAGTCCCGAAAGATAAAATTGTCAATTACAAAAGATATCTACAGAGCCTACATCCCAGTTTTCATGTCTGACTCTCTTGAGAACCACAAGGGATTTGCTTCTACCATAAAGACGGAGTATGTTCTCGTGTTAACTCACACACTGGTAAAGTTATCATAAGGGGTTCACAACTTTCGACCTGTGTAAAAGTCAATACTTCCCTCTTATGTTAGGTTGGAATACTATCTTTTTGTGGCAGTGGAATAGCTCAGTAGGTAGTGAGTTAGATTGTCGTCTTCTAGACGATTAGGTACGGTGGGTTCGAATCATTTTCAAGGCAAGAAAAATACTGATACCTGTGCCTGTGCTTCCGAGAAACGGCTCGGTGTCGGCTTTAACCCCCCAATACTCAACCCATGCTAAGTAGCAACCTCTCTATGGACTGTCATGTCTTTGGTCAAAATTTGTTTTTAGAGATTTGATCTGACTGATGTTATGAGGAAGGTCTCTTTAATGTACGAGACAAATTCTAATAAATTAAATGATTGTCAGCCTGCGCTCCTAAGTTCATGTCAATATTGAACTTAGTGATGTATTAGTCATTTAAAAGATTAATATTAAAAACCGCAAGATCAATGCTCTGTGGAATGAAACAGATCGATGAGCGTGTCCTCTTTATTAATTACGTCCATACCAGGATCACATTATTTTTAAAATTTTCATATAAAGGTCTAGACAGTACTGAACGTCACTAGATACAACAATTACCTAATATATTTGAGAATATATCACGTATGATGTGGGATGGAGGTTGTGAAAGCCGGCACCTGGCCGACTCTTAGAATCACTAGGGTTATTCATGTATACCTAGAACAAAAAGTCAAGCGCCACCAGATTTTGAACCATTGTTTCGCATATGAATGCAATTCACAATCATACTTGATAACGAGATGTATATAATGGGGCCTAATGTCGAAATCAATCGTGTAATCGTGAAAAAATCAACAACAGGAAGTGAATGATCGTGTATTATATTGTCTTTATAGCCCCAAATGCAAAGTATCTGTTTTTCATCAGTCTTTGAATGTCCTGTTGAGGAATTTGCTGCCACTCCTGGTGCAATGCTGCATCCAACTCTGTTACAGTTTGCACAGGAGGGTGTCTACGACGTACGCGACGTCCCAGAATATACTAAATTAAGGTTAGTAGCGCTTAACTTTTTGTTCCACGTATATAA
>NW_008710826.1:0-1531 GCF_000327385.1 Lottia gigantea | reverse complement strand
GAATTATATTGAAATAATGGAATTTATATTGAAATATTGGAAATTCTATTGAAATATTAGAAATTCTATTGAAATTCTATTGAAATATTGGAAATTCTATTGAAATATTGGAAATTATATTGAAATAATGGAATTTATATTGAAATATTGGAAATTCTATTGAAATATTAGAAATTCTATTGAAATTCTATTGAAATATTGGAAATTCTATTGAAATATTGGAAATTATATTGAAATATTAGAAATTATATTGAAATATTGGAAATTCTATTGAAATATTAGAAATTCTATTGAAATTCTATTGAAATATTGGAAATTCTATTGAAATATTGGAAATTCTTTTGGAATATTGGAAATTATATTGGAATATTGGAATTTATATTGAAATATTGGAAATTCTGTTGAAATATTGGAAATTCTATTGAAATATTGGAAATTATATTGGAATATTGGAATTTATATTGAAATATTGGAAATTCTGTTGAAATATTGGAAATTCTATTGAAATATTGGAAATTATATTGGAAATTATATTGAAATATTGGAAATTATATTGAAATATTGGAAATTATATTGAAATATTGGAAATTCTGTTGAAATATTGGAAATTCTATTGAAATATTGGAAATTATATTGAAATATTAGAAATTATATTGAAATATTGGAAATTATATTGAAATATTGGAAATTCTATTGAAATATTGGAAATTCTGTTGAAATATTGGAAATTATATTGAAATATTGGAAATTATATTGGAATATTGGAATTTATATTGAAATATTGGAAATTCTGTTGAAATATTGGAAATTCTATTGAAATATTGGAAATTATATTGGAATATTGGAAATTATATTGAAATATTGGAAATTCTATTGAAATATTGGAAATTATATTGAAATATTGGAAATTATATTGAAATATTGGAAAATATATTGAAATATTGGAAATTATATTGAAATATTAGAAATTTATCTAGATCTTTTGTCGATTAAACTGTAATTAATTTCCATATCATTAAGATTTTTTTTGTACGAAAGCAATATACTCAAGAAAAGGCCAAATTTATTTTTTTGTCATCGTGGAAGTTGTGTATTTTAGAGAAAAAATAAACCACGGAATTCACCTTAGAGTAAAAATAGATTTGGATATTTTTGAATCAACGAATCAAACGAAAAATATTCCAAAAGTACTCGAAATTTGTATACGTTAGCAATGCAGTACAAAATAGCAAACGTAAATGCCAACAAACTAAAAATAAAAGCCATAAAATGGGACTCATATCAATTGCAAATAATTTGCACAAAGATTTTTTTGGCATATTTTTACCAAATAAGGTCAGGTAAACACCGATGACGCAAAACGCTCTATAGAAAATGCAATGTTAACAATTTTATTGACAAAAACCGAATGACGTCAAAACTTTATTTTTATCGAGACCTGTTCGATTACTCAAGCGAGACCGTTAGTCTCTAACGCCCAGACTGTTCCTGATTACAACGAGATTCGACAGGGACTGGATGATAGAGGCTA
>NW_008710825.1:0-1530 GCF_000327385.1 Lottia gigantea | reverse complement strand
TCTGAAATTATTTCTATACACAGTTTTATCACAATAATGATCAGAGAGCACCGCTTTGAAAGCATTTTAACAACATTAATATATCTCAGGATTTATATCAGAAATGATTTTCAATCTATCTGTAAACGTTCTGAAAGAAAACACTTTCATTTTTAGATTTTTAATAATTCATATCGAAAAAGGATTTGGAATTATTCTAAAAGATAACTAATGTATCGGTGATTGGTCATTTGGACACATATGAATATTTTTTTTTATGTATTTATGATATTTTCATTTCAAAAGTTATATGAAATTTTCATTAGAATAATTATGAATTTCTTCATGAAAGTTTCATTTGAGTAGATTTAGATATTTTCATGAAAGGTTAATTTGAATAGATTTAGATATGTTCATGAAAGGTTAATTTGAATTGATTTAGATATGTTCATGAAAGTTTCATTTGAATTGATTTAGATATTTTCATGAAAGGTTAATTTGAATAGATTTAGATATATTCATGAAAGGTTAATTTGAATAGATTTAGATATTTTCATGAAAGGTTAATTTGAATAGATTTAGATATGTTCATGAAAGGTTAATTTGAATTGATTTAGATATGTTCATGAAAGTTTCATTTGAATTGATTTAGATATTTTCATGAAAGGTTAATTTGAATAGATTTAGATATATTCATGAAAGGTTAATTTGAATAGATTTAGATATTTTTATGAAAGGTTAATTTGAATAAATTTAGATATGTTCATGAAAGTTTTATGAGAAAAGTTTTAGATATGTTCATGAAAGGTTAATTTGAATAGTTTTAGATATGTTCATGAAAGGTTAATTTGAATAGATTTAGATATGTTCATGAAAGGTTAATTTGAATTGATTTAGATATGTTCATGAAAGGTTAATTTGAATAGTTTTAGATATGTTCATAAAAGTTTTATGAGAAAAGTTTTAGATATGTTCATGAAAGGTTAATTTGAATTGATTTAGATATGTTCATGAAAGGTTAATTTGAATAGTTTTAGATATGTTCATGAAAGGTTAATTTGAATAGATTTAGATATGTTCATGAAAGGTTAATTTGAATTGATTTAGATATGTTCATGAAAGGTTAATTTGAATAGTTTTAGATATGTTCATGAAAGTTTTATGAGAAAAGTTTTAGATATGTTCATGAAAGGTTAATTTGAATAGATTTAGATATGTTCATGAAAGTTTTATGAGAAAAGTTTTAGATATGTTCATGAAAGGTTAATTTGAATAGATTTAGCTATGTTCATGAAAGTTTTATGAGAAAAGTTTTAGATATGTTCATGAAAGGTTAATTTGAATAGTTTTAGATATGTTCATGAAAGGTTAATTTGAATAGATTTAGATATGTTCATGAAAGGTTAATTTGAATTGATTTAGATATGTTCATGAAAGGTTAATTTGAATAGTTTTAGATATGTTCATGAAAGGTTAATTTGAATAGTTTTAGATATGTTCATGAAAGTTTTTTGAGAAAAGTTTTAGATATGTTCATGAAAGGTTTATTGA
>NW_008710824.1:11735-13604 GCF_000327385.1 Lottia gigantea | reverse complement strand
AACGATTTCACATTTAATGGTAAAACATATTTACAAATCATTCGCCCCTCCATACGCAAACTTTTTCATGGCAGAGTGGGAACGTGAGGTGTTGCCCCTGTCCATTTGATCCACTTCTTTACGGACGCTTTTTGGATGACATTATTGTGGTTTAGACTTATTCTATCAAAGAGTTTTAGGAATTCTTTGAAATTCTCAACAACCACCATCCTTCCATCAAACTAACCGCAAACGTGAGTGACAAAGGCATAGCCTTTCTCGATACCACTGTCTTTAAGGGAGATTCCATAGCAGAAACAAATAAACTGGATATTAAAGTGTATTTCAAAGAAACTGATACTCATCAACTCTTGCACAAGAGCTCCTTTCACCCAAAACATACCTTTTCTGGTATAATTATGTCACAAGTTTTACGATTTCATCAAATTTGCACAAGATCTTCTGATTTCAACCAAGCCTGTACGATTGTTTTCTCAAAACTGAAAGAGCGTGGGTACTCTAAACGATTTTTACGAAACATAAAAAATTCCACCTTAGCACAGATAGCAACTAAAAACAGACTTTATGCCGAAATACCTCAAGGTTTAAGAAGTGTTCCATGTTTGTCCAGTAGATGCAAAACATGTCCCTTTATATCAGAAACTCATTATTTTGTAAGCAACTCTACGAATAAAAGGTTCCCGATCCAGGAACAGCTAACATGTGAACATTCGAATGTAATATATTTAATTTCATGCAAGAAATGCCCCAAACAATATGTAGGAGAAACTAAGAATAATTTATGAACTCGTATTAATGCTCACAGGTCGGATATCAAATTAAAGAAAGACAAGCCTGTTTCTAATCATTTCAATCTCGACGACCATTCAATAGACGATCTCACCCTAATCCCAATTGAGCGCATAGCAATTGACTTGCCCGAAGATGAAACTACCAAATTCCGTCAATTGGATTGAGACATTGAATACAGCAAGACCTATAGGACTAAATATTCATCATAATGTAGGCATAGCACCCTTTGTTGTCCCGTTCAATACAACAAGCAAAAAATAAGAACTTAAATGATAATATTGTTCATAATAAACTAAAAACAATCAGTACATAATAGATACTATACTTCTGATCAGAATCAGAACAGAAGAAAACCCAATATCAAGACCTTTAATCCTAATTTCTAAATAAAGTGTCTGCTCCACCCTAGGCCTGTGCATTTGGGAGAATCAAACCCTCCCTTCCCCAAAAACCAAGAAATTTAAAGTTTTTAACTTGTTCAATAAACTGATAATTAATTTCAATTTAAAAATCTCCTAAATCCTTTCTTTTATGGGCTGTTGTGTTTGACATACATTTGTTTTTCTCATTTAAAATCATGACAATTAAAGAACGCCAGTTTAAGACTGAATCGGCATCTTCTTGCAATTTAAGTAACAGTTTTACCAGAGGTATAAATAGTAGTATCATCCGCAAAAAGATCACAGAGTTTATATGTAAGGGTAAATCATTGTTAACACATTAAACAACCAGTACTAGACTACGATAAAAATAGATAAATATACAACGATATAAGAAATAAAAACAATAAAAAAAATTTATTAAAACTATACACTGAAATGTAGAGAGAAGTGTCCCTTAACTTTTCTGTAAATTTTAACTAAAAAATCCAGCTATTAGTTTTTTAACACGAAAACTATTTAATACGTTTACGTTGATTTTATATTTTTTGGTAGGTGCAAGAATACTACTGTGTGGATTTACGCAAAATAAACGCGAAATATGTCTCCTATTTATTCGGCAGGTTTCTTCCTGAGGCCGAACACCAGACGTGTACATCAAAACTTATTACACTGCTTTTTAATTAACCCTTGTACA
>NW_008710824.1:8907-10593 GCF_000327385.1 Lottia gigantea | reverse complement strand
AACATTAATCAGGTAATCAAAAAAGAAAAAATATACTTACATCTTCTATATTCAAATGCCAGAAGAGAGATGAGCAGCAACTTGAACATTGTGACCTGATAGATTAATATCTGTAAATTATATAGCTATGCGGAAGTTTAAAACATAATATAATACGCAATGATTGCTAAATATACTAGTGTAAGTGTTTGATAGTCACAGGTTGTCATTCGTTGGACCAATCGTACCCTAGTCTCATCTTAGTAAAAGCAATAGACTGAGACTAGAAAAGACTAGACCATGGACTGTCTGTACATATCGTTTCACTTCTTAAAATTTTAAGGGGATTAAAGAATTTCAAGCAAAGTGTGTTGATATTGTAATGCTAAAGCCAAGAATCCATGTTCCCAAGCTGGAATTTTGCCAGTTTGCTTGTATCAGGTGCCGAAAATATGGAACTTAAATATTCGCGCCTCTTGCCGAGAATGTGACCTGTTCACCTCTTATCTCAATATCAGCCCGATATCAAACCAATCAAATGACGTTATTCTAATATCGAGGGCTTACTGCCAGAATCTGTTATGTCCGAATATGTCGTTTTGAGAAAAATGGACTTACACAAGTTTAAAAAGATTGTATAAGATCAGGAAGTAATAATACCTTAATGTAATTTAGAATCTAAGGAGATATATCGGTTAATTTTGAGTATATTTAATATTGATGTAATAAGTTGAAGAATGATGCAAATATTGACACATAATCATTTCTAGCGGAAGGTGATAAAGAAAAAACATGGACATAACGTATTTAATTGTTTATCAAATCTTTAACAAACACAACTAATGTGAATGAAAATAAAAGTCAATAACACCTTTTGTGTTTAAATTTTGATTATATCACTTTTATGAATAAAAAACGCAAATAGTCAAATTCTTAGACATGAATTACATTTTACATGTAAGCACTATGTTCAACAATCATCATCTGAATCTTCTGCTGGAGATGGTAAGCGATCCTTAGATCTTCCAAAAAAGGAACGGGTTTTGAAATTTCCATATTTTCAATTTTCTATTTTGACCTTTATTGACTCTTGTTAACCTATATCTTTTGACCTGTATGATGTAGAAGCTTTAAATTTGGGATACTACATAACATTCAGAATATCAATTAACCTATGCAAAAGAAATTGAGGTGGGCGTAGCACATCCGGGTTAAATTACTCATTATTGACAATTTTGGCAAGGGACATAACTCGCAACGTATACATTTGTTCAAAATGGAACTTTGCATACAATTACTTCATCCGTTGAGTCACGTTGTCTTAGAAGTTCGATTGTTTCGGCTTTATAGTTCAAAAAAAGGAACAGGTTTTGAAAATTCAAAATTTTCAATTTTTGACCTTGACCTTTTTTGAACCTGATTTTTGTAGGATCAAAGGTCATTCACATTGGCTATCTATTTATACTTTTATATATGCTGTCCTATCTCAACTTCCGGTTTTATAGCCGTATATATTTAAAAATTTTGATGACTTGTATCTCGTAACCTTGACCTTTGTTGACCGTCTCCCTTTCAATGTCAAATGTCATTGACCTTGGCTATCTTCTGATACTTTCATTTGTGAGGTCTGTCTACTTCCGTTATAACAATCTTCCAAAGAATTCTTCTCAACTTTAGACTGCTCTTGCGCGTGATGTAATTATCGTA
>NW_008710824.1:2570-3621 GCF_000327385.1 Lottia gigantea | reverse complement strand
ATATCTGAACGATTTAACCAGCAGCCAATTTACTATATTTCCATCTACGTCACGTTTCCTGTTCTTCATTAGCTGTTGGGCAACATCTTGAAAATTGTAAATGTCGTTATATTTTAGATTAACAACATTGTAAGGTCTTTTACGTCTGGCTTTTTTCAAGACTGAAACCCAATCTAGCATCGTGAAAAGATCCAGGTTGCGTTTTTGAGATTCTATTGCAGAATGCATGCTATCGCTTTCCATGTAGCTGTGCCCACTCTCTAGAAAATTGTGGGAAATGACTTCTAAAGGAGTGGACTGCACTGCATGTACAAACATTGCTGCTACATTTTGATTCCGGTTTTGACCTCCGCATGTATCTGAAAAAAGTGATACCTCTCCAAGTCTAATATTACTCGGTAGATCTGATAACCAATTGTAAATAGCGGTTCCAATCTTCCACGCCCAGCTTGAACTTGGTTCCAGCAGTAGCAAAATGCATCGTTAGGTTTGGCTGCATTATAAATACATAGATTGTATAGACTAAGCTTTCTACTGTAATAGAGGAGGGATGCATTGGTATTTGGTAGGTGAAGAACGCTTTGAAGATCAAAAGAAGCAGAGATGAAATTTGAATCTTTTGTAGCTCTTAATTTATCTGAAGACTTTGCAGCTTGAGCTTCTTTACTGCGTTGGAGATGAGCCTGGTATTCCTCCTCAAAATTGACGTTATCAATGCCTGTTAAGATTTCATGTTTTGAACATTTCATGCATTGGTCTTTTTTGGGGTGAAAGAAGGAAAGGTTGTATTCAGTACAAAATAATCTTCTGTATGTTAATTCTTCTACAGGATTTGTTTTTGGTGGTACTAATTGATCACAATACAATTTATACAACTGGTACATCTTACTTATACTCAGATCTTGGTTTAAGTATTGGCGATGGGTATCACTTCTGGTGTAGTGTGATTCAATCTTCGGAAAACTTTCTATATGCTTACGAACTAAATCTAATCGTTCCTCGCTAGTCTTGTTACTCGGTGTATGATGACCCCTTTTACCTTCACCAACAA
>NW_008710824.1:0-2520 GCF_000327385.1 Lottia gigantea | reverse complement strand
TTCACATCATTGTTAGCGTTATTTATCACCTAAATATATATTTTTGCATTTTTCATCTTGCTTTATATATCCCCAAACCCAGTTTGACTTATTTGCATAATTTGATCCCCACATTTTCACGCTAGCATACACAGTTTCCTCCTGTTACATCCGCTGTACATTCCCTTTCTAACCTCAAGTTATTTTCATTATGCTCCCTAACTACAACAACCACTGACAAGAAGCCAGACAGAGAAACACTAATCGTCAACCAAACCAGTATCACGTACCCTACAACGGCCCTGTCTTCCATCGACCTCTACCACCTACCTTAATATGATTAACAATATTCTTGCCGATTTAGTAAAAACCAGTTAAAAATCAATAAAATCCCTAAAGGCCATTCGATTATATCTGACTGTGGTAGTAAGTCGTATGCAGTGTCAGAATACATTGATCATTTCTTACTACCTCTAGCATGTCAACATCGCGCCTACCTTAAAGACACAACCGATTTTGTCAATAAAATAAAACATCTTCGAGTTCCCTCTAATGCTATTTTAATTTCTATCGACGTTTCTTCTATGTATACCAATATCGATAACACTACTGGTTTAACTACTCATCAACTCTTGCACAAGAGCTCCTTTCACCCAAAACATACCTTTTCTGGTATAATTAAGTCACAAGTTTTACGATTTCATCAAATTTGCACAAGATCTTCTGATTTCAACCAAGCCTGTACGATTGTTTTCTCAAAACTGAAAGAGCGTGGGTACTCTAAACGATTTTTACGAAACATAAAAAATTCCACCTTAGCACAGATAGCAACTAAAAACAGACTTTATGCCGAAATACCTCAAGGTTTAAGAAGTGTTCCATGTTTGTCCAGTAGAGGCAAAACATGTCCCTTTATATCAGAAACTCATTATTTTGTAAGCAACTCTACGAATAAAAGGTTCCCGATCCAGGAACAGCTAACATGTGAACATTCGAATGTAATATATTTAATTTCATGCAAGAAATGCCCCAAACAATATGTAGGAGAAACTAAGAATAATTTATGAACTCGTATTAATGCTCACAGGTCGGATATCAAATTAAAGAAAGACAAGCCTGTTTCTAATCATTTCAATCTCGACGACCATTCAATAGACGATCTCACCCTAATCCCAATTGAGCGCATAGCAATTGACTTGCCCGAAGATGAAACTACCAAATTCCGTCAATTGGATTGAGACATTGAATACAGCAAGACCTATAGGACTAAATATTCATCATAATGTAGGCATAGCACCCTTTGTTGTCCCGTTCAATACAACAAGCAAAAAATAAGAACTTAAATGATAATATTGTTCATAATAAACTAAAAACAATCAGTACATAATAGATACTATACTTCTGATCAGAATCAGAACAGAAGAAAACCCAATATCAAGACCTTTAATCCTAATTTCTAAATAAAGTGTCTGCTCCACCCTAGGCCTGTGCATTTGGGAGAATCAAACCCTCCCTTCCCCAAAAACCAAGAAATTTAAAGTTTTTAACTTGTTCAATAAACTGATAATTAATTTCAATTTAAAAATCTCCTAAATCCTTTCTTTTATGGGCTGTTGTGTTTGACATACATTTGTTTTTCTCATTTAAAATCATGACAATTAAAGAACGCCAGTTTAAGACTGAATCGGCATCTTCTTGCAATTTAAGTAACAGTTTTACCAGAGGTATAAATAGTAGTATCATCCGCAAAAAGATCACAGAGTTTATATGTAAGGGTAAATCATTGTTAACACATTAAACAACCAGTACTAGACTACGATAAAAATAGATAAATATACAACGATATAAGAAATAAAAACAATAAAAAAAATTTTATTAAAACTATACACTAAAATGTAGAGAGAAGTGTCCCTTAACTTTTCTGTAAATTTTAACTAAAAAATCCAGCTATTAGTTTTTTAACACGAAAACTATTTAATACGTTTACGTTGATGTTATATTTTTTGGTAGGTGCAAGAATACTACTGTGTGGATTTACGCAAAATAAACGCGAAATATGTCTCCTATTTATTCGGCAGGTTTCTTCCTGAGGCCGAACACCAGACGTGTACATCAAAACTTATTACACTGCTTTTTAATTAACCCTTGTACAACTGAGTTTGATACATGTAAATAGCATAATATTTATAATATTTTCAGGTATAATTTATTACTTTTTGTGGCGATAAAAATTTTGCATATTGCCCCTTTAAGCAAGATTCTGTCAACTGTTATATATTTATTATTTAAATATGACATGTCAAATGAACGATTAAATGACGTAAACGTATAGTGAATGATATCGTGTATAGATACATCATTGTTAACCTGTGAATGTGAATAGGTTATTCTATTATGCTAAAAGCTATGCTCTAGCAATCTCGGTGAATGGAACATGACTTAGAATGATCTAGTTAGAGGTCGATTTTAATAATTTAATTTAAATTAAAATTATAAGACACATTTTCCCATTGACCATATTCACAATGTCAAACTTTGTCT
>NW_008710823.1:0-1529 GCF_000327385.1 Lottia gigantea | reverse complement strand
TGATCTTGCTACAGTCAAATTAACAAAAGCTTATCAGTCAACTCAAGTCATTGACAAACAAAAGAAAGCCGATTTACTTAAATTATGTGACTTTATACCTCGCGATTGTCGTCATTTTTACAATGGCCTTTTAACAGATTGTTGATCATCCTCAAGTTAAAATTAGGATTTTTGTCCTTATGCCGAGATTTTAATTTGTAATGCATAATACTTAAAAACTCAAAAGTCAACCTAATTGATTTATAAATAATTCATTTTCTTGTTTATGTTTACTCGTTTACGGCACTTTTTTGTTTATACTAGTAATTGATGACCTAAAACAATTATCAATGGATTTCTTGATGTTACAGAAAGTTTGAAATAAATTGTTATCACTCTTTACACTAAATTTATCTATTAATAAATTGATTCATTTCAACAAAAATGGCTAATATTCTCCCTTACTGTGTGTAAACTGACACTTACAATTTTTTTGCACTAAAATGGTGTGTGAAATCTGTTGGAGCAAAAACATCGTATCTGACTTTTGGCTGGTTGCCAATATGTATCCAATCTCAAATTTTCCTCAAAAACACATTTAATACGAACTTATTTTTATTATCAACTTTCAAGAGCGTGGATGAAATACGCGAATTGTTATGTACAAATCAACATTAAAATCGTTTTATCTCAATTCACATTGTAAGTCACTTACAATGTTTTTGCTCTAACCCAGCGATATATTGTTATCATTGTAAAATACAGTTGTTTCTTTCTTAATAAGAACTGAAGTTTTAATACTCCTTTAATACTTACATTCACAATAGTTAGAAAAGTTACAATAACTCCCAAATATGGATGAGCCTGTTCAACTGATATATTAGACTGAAAAAAATAACCAAATTCATCATTTCATTCAAGCTCTCTTGACAAACTTTCCCTCATAGCTCACTGCATTACATTTCTGATCTTCATTTGCCCAAAAATGTGAAAATATCAATGATCCTTAAAACCTGACTCTCACAACAGACTTTAGTCATGATACAATGTTTCGCAACAAAAGTCGTTTGTATTATCTAAAAAAATTTTCGTTTACTTGAAACTAGTTTCTATCTGAACAAATGTTTCGTGTCTGTTGTGTGCGTTAAGTAAATGCATTTTAGAATTTTCCGTCTTCGACCAATCAAAATATAATATCTTATCACATGAAATAACATTGTATTTGAACCTTGTGGTCATGTGAGATTAAAGTCAAGTGACAAAGCGGCATACACATTTCTTTTGAACGTTGTCCATTGTGTGCGGCTACAGAATACTTGAAAACGTAACAATGTTTTTTGGTTTTCAACAACAAAAATCTGTCTGGGTGGGTGGAATTGATGTAGAATTGATTAGGTCAGTTTCAAAAGTATATGACCTGGATTCTAAGAGTCTGCCCAATAATAAATAATCGTTTTAGCTGTTATTATTTCTTTACATATTGGGGGGACACCTCCATTTTTGTTCAATTCTGAAGTCTTTATCCTGGCCTGAAGAAGCATTGCAAATGC
>NW_008710822.1:0-1531 GCF_000327385.1 Lottia gigantea | reverse complement strand
TTTAGATGAATTATATCTGTAAGTTATTTCTAACCTAGACCACTGTCTTTAAGATGAAATTATATCTGTAAGTTATTTCTAACCTAGACCACTGTCTTTAAGATGAAATTATATCTGTAAGTTATTTCTAACCTATACCACTGTCTTTAAGATGAGATTATATCTGTGAGTTATTTCTAACCTAAACCACTGTCTTTAAGATGAAATTATATCTGTAAGTTATTTCTAACCTAGATCACTGTCTTTAAGATGAAATTATATCTGTGAGTTATTTCTAACCTAGACCACTGTCTTTAAGATGAAATTATATCTGTAAGTTATTTCTAACCTAGACCACTGTCTTTAAGATGAGATTATATCTGTAAGTTATTTCTAACCTAGATCACTGTCTTTAAGATGAGATTATATCTGTGAGTTATTTCTAACCTAGACCACTGTCTTTAAGATGAGATTATATCTGTAAGTTATTTCTAACCTATACCACTGTCTTTAAGATGAGATTATATCTGTAAGTTATTTCTAACCTATACCACTGTCTTTAAGATGAGATTATATCTGTAAGTTATTTCTAACCTAGACCACTGTCTTTAAGATGAGATTATATCTGTAAGTTATTTCTAACCTATACCACTGTCTTTAAGATGAAATTATATCTGTAAGTTATTTCTAATCTAGATCACTGTCTTTAAGATGAAATTATATCTGTAAGTTATTTATAACCTAGACCACTGTCTTTAAGATGAAATTATATCTGTAAGTTATTTCTAACCTAGACCACTGTCTTTAAGATGAAATTATATCTGTAAGTTATTTCTAACCTAGATCACTGTCTTTAAGATGAAATTATATCTGTAAGTTATTTCTAACCTAGACCACTGTCTTTAAGATGAAATTATATCTGTAAGTTATTTCTAACCTAGACCACTGTCTTTAAGATGAAATTATATCTGTAAGTTATTTCTAACCTAGACCACTGTCTTTAAGATGAGATTATATCTGTAAGTTATTTCTAACCTAGACCACTGTCTTTAAGATGAAATTATATCTGTAAGTTATTTCTAACCTAGACCACTGTCTTTAAGATGAAATTATATCTGTAAGTTATTTCTAACCTAGACCACTGTCTTTAAGATGAAATTATATCTGTAAGTTATTTCTAACCTAGACCACTGTCTTTAAGATGAAATTATATCTGTAAGTTATTTCTAACCTAGACCACTGTCTTTAAGATGAAATTATATCTGTAAGTTATTTCTAACCTAGACCACTGTCTTTAAGATGAAATTATATCTGTAAGTTATTTCTAACCTAGACCACTGTCTTTAAGATGAGATTATATCTGTAAGTTATTTCTAACCTAGACCACTGTCTTTAAGATGAAATTATATCTGTAAGTTATTTCTAACCTAGACCACTGTCTTTAAGATGAAATTATATCTGTAAGTTATTTCTAACCTAGACCACTGTCTTTAAGATGAAATTATATCTGTAAGTTATTTCTAACCTAGACCACTGTCTTTAAGATGAAATT
>NW_008710821.1:7724-12106 GCF_000327385.1 Lottia gigantea | reverse complement strand
TACTCATGTAGGTAGCAATCTTTTACCTTCTTGATCTTTTCTTTTTTAACTAAAATCTTTTCAGATCAGTATCTGATCTGTATCATTGACAATGGGATATCCAGTCAAAATCTGCTGACAGGCACTATTGTACCATATAGATTAGATACTAATAGTTTGTAAGAAGGGTTTTTATGTTAATTTAAGTTCACCCTAGGAGTTTTATTCTCAACAATTAGTGTAGATAAAATTCAGATTTAGATATTCAGACTAGTGGTATTTTCAAATTGATGTATTTCAGACTAGAAGTAGACAGTTTGTATTTTCAAATTGATGTATTTCAGACTAGAAGTAGACAGTTTGTATTTTCAATTTGATGTATTTCAGACTAGAAGTAGACAGTTTGTATTTTCAATTTGATGTATTTCAGACTAGAAGTAGACAGTTTGTATTTTCAAATTGATGTATTTCAGACTAGAAGTAGACAGTTTGTATTTTCAATTTGATGTATTTCAGACTGGAAGAAGACAGTTTGTATTTTCAAATTGATGTATTTCAGACTAGAAGTAGACAGTTTGTATTTTCAAATTGATGTATTTCAGACTAGAAGTAGACAGTTTGTATTTTCAAATTGATGTATATCAGACTAGAAGTAGACAGTTTGTATTTTCAATTTGATGTATTTCAGACTAGAAGTAGACAGTTTGTATTTTCAATTTGATGTATTTCAGACTAGAAGTAGACAGTTTGTATTTTCAAATTGATGTATTTCAGACTAGAAGTAGACAGTTTGTATTTTCAATTTGATGTATTTCAGACTAGAAGTAGACAGTTTGTATTTTCAATTTGATGTATTTCAGACTAGAAGAAGACAGTTTGTATTTTCAATTTGATGTATTTCAGACTAGAAGTAGACAGTTTGTATTTTCAATTTGATGTATTTCAGACTAGAAGTAGACAGTTTGTATTTTCAATTTGATGTATTTCAGACTAGAAGTAGACAGTTTGTATTTTCAATTTGATGTATTTCAGACTAGAAGTAGACAGTTTGTATTTTCAATTTGATGTATTTCAGACTAAAAGTAGACAGTTTGTATTTTCAATTTGATGTATTTCAAACTAGAAATAGACAGTTTGTATTTTCAAATTGATGTATTTCAGACTAGAAGAAGACAGTTTGTATTTTCAAATTGATGTATTTCAGACTAGAAGTAGACAGTTTGTATTTTCAATTTGATGTATTTCAGACTAGAAATAGACAGTTTGTATTTTCAATTTGATGTATTTCAGACTAGAAGAAGACAGTTTGTATTTTCAATTTGATGTATTTCAGACTAGAAGTAGACAGTTTGTATTTTCAATTTGATGTATTTCAGACTAGAAGTAGACAGTTTGTATTTTCAATTTGATGTATTTCAGACTAGACGTAGACAGTTTGTATTTTCAATTTGATGTATTTCAGACTAGAAGTAGACAGTTTGTATTTTCAATTTGATGTATTTCAGACTAGAAGTAGACAGTTTGTATTTTCAATTTGATGTATTTCAGACTAGAAGTAGACAGTTTGTATTTTCAATTTGATGTATTTCAGACTAGAAGTAGACAGTTTGTATTTTCAATTTGATGTATTTCAGACTAGAAGAAGATAGTGTTATAACGGATTGTAGTATTAAAACACTGGAACCAGATGAAGTTTTAGATTTTGATTTCTGTAGTACCAATGTCCTGAATAAAATTATAATGAAGGCAAGTTATCTTGAAGAACTGTTAACTTTGAATTGTATAAGAGAATTCTTGATTTTACATTCTGAGTGGCTTCTGACCTGATCAGATCTATGTACTATATAGTATTATAGAGTGGTATTTACTGATAAATATTGATAACTTCTGGCAAATACAAATATGATAATATTATTAATATTTCAATTAAATTAATTGTTCTAGACTTGATTTGGTTTAATTGTTTATTATTTAATGTAATTGTTTATTATTTAATGTAATTGTTTATTATTTAATGTAATTGTTTATTATTTAATGTAAATGTTTATTATTTAATGTAATTGTTTATTATTTAATGTAATTGTTTATTATTTAATGTAAATGTTTATTATTTAATGTAATTGTTTATTATTTAATGTAATTGTTTATTATTTAATGTAATTGTTTATTATTTAATGTAAATGTTTATTATTTAATGTAATTGTTTATTATTTAATGTAATTGTTTATTATTTAATGTAATTGTTTATTATTTAATGTAAATGTTTATTATTTAATGTAATTGTTTATTATTTAATGTAATTGTTTATTATTTAATGTAATTGTTTATTTTTTAATGTAATTGTTTATTATTTAATGTAATTGTTTATTAGTTAGTGTAATTGTTTATTATTTAATGTAAATGTTTATTTTTTAATGTAATTGTTTATTATTTAATGTAATTGTTTATTATTTAATATAAATGTTTATTATTTAATGTAAATGTTTATTATTTAATGTAATTGTTTATTATTTAATGTAAATGTTTATTATTTAATGTAAATTTTTCAGTCAGAATGTTTAAAAGAGGTATTTAGTGAGTTAGATATGACTAGTGAAATTTTACAGATAATGATGTCACCAGATACTCCTTATTTTCAACTCTCTACGTTCGGCAATGCTGGCAGTACACAGGTAAAATTAGGGGCTAGGGCTAAGTTTTTCAGGGTACAATATTTTCAACTCTCTACGTTCGGCAATGCTGGCAGTACCCAGGTAAAATTAGGGGCTAGGGCTAAGTTTTTCAGGGTACAATATTTGTCTTATTTTCAACTCTCTACGTTCGGCAATGCTGGCAGTACACAGGTAAAATTAGGGGCTAGGGCTAAGTTTTTCAGGGTACAATATTTGTCTTATTTTCAACTCTCTACGTTCGGCAATGCTGGAAGCACACGGGTAAAGTTCAGGCTTGTTTTCATTCCATTTAACAACTTTTTTATAATATTTGTTTTTGTCTGTTTATTTGTAGTCTGATTTCTCTAAAGATTCTGATATGGTGGAATCATTCCAGTGTACCAAAACACAAACTAACAGGTCAGTGATTGGAATTAATTTAAAAGGGATTGTAAAGAGATTTTAAACTTGATACTGTTTGATAAATAATAGAGTAGTAATATCTTTTAGATCCTCATTTGATATTGATTAAGGGTCAGTCCAAATAATTTTAAAACTTGTAAGTTATATTTACTTTTACTATCTAAAGAGTTTATTAGAAATATGCACTAAAGAAAAAAAAAATTTGGTTTTTGTCAATAATAAATTTCCCATACCTGAAGATCCCAGCCATTAGTTCTCCCTCCCTAGATTAAATCATTATTAAACCATAGTTTGTTTAACTTTCAGATATAAGATATCATTATTAAAACCTAGTTTGTTTAACTTTCAGATATAAGATATCATTATTAAAACCTAGTTTGTTTAACTTTCAGATATAAGATATCATTATTAAAACCTAGTTTGTTTAACTTTCAGATATAAGATATCATTATTAAAACCTAGTTTGTATAACTTTCAGATATAAGATATCATTATTAAAACCTAGTTTGTACAACTTTCAGATATAAGATATCATTATTAAAACCTAGTTTGTACAACATTCAGATATAAGATATCATTATTAAAACCTAGTTTGTATAACTTTCAGATATAAGATATCATTATTAAAACCTAGTTTGTACAACTTTCAGATGTAAGATATCATTATTAAAACCTAGTTTGTACAACTTTCAGATATAAGATATCATTATTAAAACCTAGTTTGTATAACTTTCAGATATAAGATATCATTATTAAAACCTAGTTTGTTTAACTTTCAGATATAAGATATCATTATTAAAACCTAGTTTGTTTAACTTTCAGATGTAAGATATCATTATTAAAACCTAGTTTGTTTAACTTTCAGATATAAGATATCATTATTAAAACCTAGTTTGTATAACTTTCAGATATAAGATATCATTATTAAAACCTAGTTTGTTTAACTTTCAGATATAAGATATCATTATTAAAACCTAGTTTGTTTAACTTTCAGATATAAGATATCATTATTAAAACCTAGTTTGTTTAACTTTCAGATGTAAGATATCATTATTAAAACCTAGTTTGTTTAACTTTCAGATATTAGATATCATTATTAAAACCTAGTTTGTATAACTTTCAGATGTAAGATATCATTATTAAAACCTAGTTTGTTTAACTTTCAGATATAAGATATCATTATTAAAACCTACAGTGAAAGCTCTAGCCCAATCTAGTCGTATTTCAATACGAACTGACAATAGAGGATTTCTCTCTCTACAATATATGATCAAAAATGAAGATGGTCAAGTCTGTTTTGTTGAGTTTTATGTGAGTATATCTTGGTTT
>NW_008710821.1:0-7120 GCF_000327385.1 Lottia gigantea | reverse complement strand
CACTACTATACAATTATTACTCCCGATTTGTCATGTTTTTGATTAATAGAATTGTTTTTATTGTTAATATTTTGTTGTTGAAAATATAAATAATGTTTATTCCTATTTGAAGTTTCTATTTTATCTGTTTTTGATTAAACATGGTGTGTTTTTGTTCTTCGGTTTGAAACTGTGAACCATCCATGATCAGTAATAAATCATGAATAATCAGGAGCTTTATCCAATAACCTTTTCCATATCTTTCAAGGCCTCTCAAGGTCGTTTGATGGCAGGCATTGGAATTGAAGGCATATTAAATAGATTTTTCTAATTATATAACAGAAGAGAAGAATCAAAACGTCATTATGGCGTCCATTATGTCATAAAAAAAAAACTATTTGTCAATGAACAATGTTAACGTTTCTATTCAGGTCGAATGTGTCTATTAATAAATATCTTTGGTCGAATAAGCAGTGACCTTGGTCGATTCGTCTGGCAGAATTTCATTAGAACCACTCCGCGACGCATTATAGTCCAAGAGATTTATTGAAAGTTGGAAACAACTTATTTTGAAATTTTATAATTGCATTGTTTTCAAAGCGCAAAGAAAACAACACAATGTTACTTCATTTTGAAAATAAGATGTCACACTGAAAAAAATTAGGACGATAACCTTTTATTCTTACGCGAAGGTCAACGTCTTCTAGTTCTCATTTCCGTTTTCGGTCAAATCCCCCAAACAAGAAAATGACTTTCGTAACTACGCTTTATAATTCCGTTTTACGGAGAACATCTACATTTATTCTTGCTATGGTTGTTACAGCCTACGCTTTTGATAGAGTCGTAGACGAAGGAGGCGAGGCAATATGGCGATACCACAATAGAGGAGTAAGTAAAAAGACTGCGAAAATAATGGTGTCTATGATTTCCCAACTTCACTTTCAGTCGATGTCGTTCACTTGACATGTTTTTCGATCTGAATATACCAATAAGTTGTATATAGATTTTAAAGGAAACTTTAACAGATTATCTTGATAAATAATGATGATATTTCCTCACTTATTTAGTCTAACCGTGGACTTTTTACTATGTAATCACAGTCTAGCATAGGTTCCTATTCTTAATGAATTGTAACAAATCGCAGATGGCCTTGTTGACAGACAATCAATACACTGATGCCCTGAGAGTGCCTATCAAATTGTTGATGGTTTTGTAGGCGACTTACGGTCTTGCGCACAATTTTGAAATAATTACATCACTTGTATTTATATTTTAAAGTGATACTACGTCTTAAACTAAACATAAAATTTAATTCTCAACAATGGTCAATATGAGTATTTATTCATCAGTTACCTTACCTGGTGTTACAAAGTTATAACAGAATCCCTGTAAAATCTAGAAAATTGGAAAATTCATAAAACTAAGTAATCATTGAAAAACGCTCAATCGTGATATTAAGCCTTTTTCTATAGTTTATTGCATATTTATGGATAATAACTAAGTTTTTTTGATTTATCCTATTATATAGGGATACTGTAATGTTATTTATGACACCAGGTATATCTACTGATGAATATATGCTATTATTGGCCAAGTTGAAAATTCTTAAATTTTATGTTCATTCTAAGAGGTAGTATTCCTTTAATATCTCAGCTAATAGAAAATATCTGTATAAATTTATAAATCTGGTCTTCTACAGGTAAACTATATAAAATCAAATCATTAAGTTTGCACACATCAAGAATTCATGAGTTTTGAGGGAATATTAATAGAGAGAAAAGCCAAAGGCCCACAATGAGAATTTTACGTTGTCAATTTATAATTCATTTTTATCTTCTTTTTTCATTTCAGAAATTATATATAGATAATAAAGATAAATTTGCTAACCAAGGTGGTGATTAAACCAAGGTGATTATTAAACCAGGGTGATTTTTAGGCTGAGATGTTGAATTATTACCTGGATGGCAAAAAAAACATTTAAAAAAAAACCTTTTTAACATAACAGATTGGAAAGTGTGAAAATTAAAATATTTAAAAATGTAGAATATTGTTCATATTAAAATCATTATAAAACTTTGTTTCAGACTTTATCTAACCTCAACTGATACATTGACTTCATTGGGTACTTTCTTATGACACAATGATTGGATTGAATAACAGCGAATATAGCCAATGAGAGAGAGCCATATTATTAATCCAATAAGCTGTTGTGAACCAAAGACATAACACAGAATGCTGTAATCTATTCAGATTATCTGTTTACATCCATTATTTACCCCAGGGAATATTTTTATTGATTAAAAGATGTTAACAATACTAGCAACCAATATACCACTGTATCTTATGTTAATATAGAAAGTAGCATACGTTTGTTCAAATTTTGATAAGATTAAATTAATAAATTGTGCCTCTGTTACATAATCGTTTAAACAACATTCGAAGTTTTTAGGAACTTCTTCACTCTTAACACTCCTTTTTAATTAATAGATTTCTAACCAGGTAGGTACACGACTATAAACCAATCAAAATGATCCTTTTATACGAGAGTCATCGGCCCTTTAATAAGAGGATTGAATGTCACAGTGAACATTGTAGAAATATGAAGCATATTAGTCTTGAACGAGTAGAGAATACTTAAAGTCACAATTTAGTTGAACCGATTTTGATACATTGGCGTCCTTTCTCTGACACACTCTAGAGAAATTTTCGAATAATGATGGTTAGCTTCGCATTATGACAGTGCAGACGACGTTAGAGCATTGTGACGTCATAGTAACATTCTCTTATTATGGATAAAACAACGAAACAACCCTATGGAATTTACAAGACTTCAAGATTTTCCGAATGATTCTAGGTGATATTTTGACAAGATTATGGTGAAGAATTGATTTATAAAAAGGTAGTCAAATTCCTGCTCGGCAATTCTTGCGATTGTTGCAAAGGTAGGCTAGTATTTTCAATCAATCAAAACGTGTCATGCAAAAACCCAATTCCAAAAAGTCATGTTTCGCCATCTCACAATTCCTAATTTTTTGTTTTTTTATCAAGAATCAGGTTGGTCGTTTAACATGACACCCTAAAGCTAAGATTCCATGTATGCATCATGCGGATCCGTCATGCCTCATGCGTTAAAAATCAAAATGTTTGGTTTAAGAGGGTATGATTCCATGCGGAAGCGGTATCCGTCAAATGGTCTCCGAAATCCGTAAAAAAAAAAAATCGCCGCGTATAGCGATTTTTGACGCACCCGGACGCCTTTACGCGCGGAGATCTCCCAAATGTGATGTATTTTGTGGGGATTTCCTGTCTTTTTTATGCACCAAAGCATCCATCTGTCTAGAAGTCCGTGCGTCAAAAGAAAGATAACGCATACGTTTAACGCACATATGGAATCATATTTGACGCATGACGGATCCGCAAGGTCCATTTATGTCCGCATGAAGCATCCGCATGACGCGTATATGGAATCTTAGCTTTAGTTGGTTAAAAATACTGGCTACCTTTAGGACAGGCTTTTGGTAGAAAACTTGTTAGATTACAATGTAGACTCAAAATATAAAAAACCAAAAAGATATTGTAATAAAGGGTATAGAAAGGAAAAACATTTTTAATCAATAGTCATAATTTTATGGGACTAAGTAATAAACTAGTTGTTTCGACGTGTTTCTCTCCATCGCTTCAGGCGCCATTTTTTTTTGTTAAACTTGGATAACCACATCAACATATGTCCTCGAGTATCAACAAGCTGATACTATCTAGGCCCTATAATTGATCTTTCTCGGATTATCCATAATCTTAAATAAGCCAACAGGATGAAAGTCTGATGACCTTGAATATTTCATCTTTGTACATTAATCTACCCCTGTAGCCTACCATAGGAGCCTGTAGCCTACCATAGGAGCCTGTAGCCTACCATAGGAGCCTGTAGTCTCCTCAGCTGATATTTTCCATTTCCTCTATTTTTCTGTATTCCTTAAAGGTATCCTTAGGGGCAGTTATGGAGCCAAATTCCTGCATCCTCAGATATTTCCCCTTTACTCTTTTATTAAGATTTGAAATAAATATTCAGTTGATTGTCTGAATTACCTCCCTTGATACAAGGATAGCTAAAGCAAGACTAGCTCTTAAAATGGACATCAAAAAAATTCATTTTCAAAAACGTCGATAAAATATGTTATTTACATCTAAGTATCCATTTGATCAAAATAAATTTGTTTTGAAAGGTTTAATTTAAAACTGAGTGTTCTAATTATTAATTAAACAGTTTGGCCCCAATTTTGATGTTGCAACGTTTAGCAAAACGTAGGCGACATATTGCTCTAAAATTAGGCGTTTATTTGGCTTAACTCCACAGTAGTTTGTTTACACCTCCCAAAATACACAACGAACTAAAGTTGACGTTAGCATTAAGTTAAATCTTTCAGTAAGACAAGGGACACATTTATCTTGCTTTTTGGTATTTCGGTCTAGGAAGAAAACCCCCAAAATTCCTCTGTAATTTTTGTCAGGTTATACATTCATTTACATTTTTAAATTTTTTTTATCATAATAATAATAATTCGACTATTAAAAATAACAGTAAATAAATAAATGTAAAACAAAATGATACACGGTATGTATATATTGGGATATTTTATACCATAACAATTTATATATTGGGATATTTTATACCATAACACTTTATATATTGGGATATTTTATACCATAACAATTTATATATTGAGATATTTTATACCATAACAATTTATATATTGGGATATTTTATACCATAACAATTTATATATTGGGATATTTTATACCATAACAATTTATATATTGAGATATTTTATAACTTAACAATTTATATATTGAGATATTTTATAACATAACAATTTATATATTGAGATATTTTATACCATAACAATTTATATATTGAGATATTTTATACCATAACAATTTATATATTGAGATATTTTATAACATAACAATTTATATATTGGGATATTTTATAACATAACAATTTATATATTGAGATATTTTATACCATAACAATTTATATATTGAGATATTTTGTACCATAACAATTTATATATTGAGATATTTTATACCATAACAATTTATATATTGAGATATTTTATAACTTAACAATTTATATATTGAGATATTTTATAACATAAGAATCTATATATTGGGATATTTTATACCATAACAATTTATATATTGGGATATTTTGTAACATAACACTTTATATATTGAGATATTTTATACCATAACACTTTATATATTGAGATATTTTATACCATAACACTTTATATATTGGGATATTTTATATCATAACAATTTATATATTGAGATATTTTATACCATAACAATTTATATATTGGGATATTTTATACCATAACACTTTATATATTGGGATATTTTATACCATAACAATTTATATATTGAGATATTTTATACCATAACAATTTATATATTGGGATATTTTATACCATAACAATTTATATATTGGGATATTTTATACCATAACAATTTATATATTGAGATATTTTATACCATAACAATTTATATATTGAGATATTTTATACCATAACAATTTATATATTGAGATATTTTATACCATAACAATTTATATATTGAGATATTTTATACCATAACAATTTATATATTGGGATATTTTATAACATAACAATTTATATATTGAGATATTTTATAACATAACAATTTATATATTGAGATATTTTATACCATAACAATTTATATATTGAGATATTTTATAACATAACAATTTATATATTGAGATATTTTATACCATAACAATTTATATATTGAGATATTTTATACCATAACAATTTATATATTGGGATATTTTATAACATAACAATTTATATATTGAGATATTTTATACCATAACAATTTATATATTGAGATATTTTATACCATAACAATTTATATATTGAGATATTTTATACCATAACAATTTATATATTGAGATATTTTATAACATAACAATTTATATATTGGGATATTTTGTAACATAACACTTTATATATTGAGATATTTTATACCATAACAATTTATATATTGGGATATTTTATACCATAACAATTTATATATTGGGATATTTTGTACCATAACAATCTTCTTTCTTATATTATAATATATAGAATACAACAATCTTCTTTCTTATATTATAATATATAGAATACAACAATCTTCTTTCTTATATTATAATATATAGAATACAACAATCTTCTTTCTTATATTATAATATATAGAATACTACAATCGTCTTTCTTATTTTAAAATATACAGAATACAATAATCTTCTTTCTTATATTATAATATATAGAATACAACAATCTTCTTTCTTATATTAAAATATATAGAATACTATAATCTTCTTTCTTATATTACAATATATAAAATACAACAATCTTCTTTCTTATATTAAAATATATGGAATACAACACTCTTCTTTCTTATATTATAATATATAGAATACAACAATCTTCTTTCTTATATTATAATATATAGAATACAACAATCTTCTTTCTTATATTAAAATATATATAATATAACAATTATTCTTTCTTATATTAAAATATACAGAATACAATAATCTTCTTTCTTATATTATAATATATAGAATACAACAATCTTCTTTCTTATATTAAAAAATATATAATATAACAATTATTCTTTCTTATATTAAAATATACAGAATACAATAATCTTCTTTCTTATATTATAATATATAGAATACAACAATCTTCTTTCTTATATTATGATATATAGAATACAACAATCTTCTTTCTTATAATAAAATATATAGAATACAACAATCTTCTTTCTTATATTATAATGTATAGAATACAACAATCTTCTTTCTTATATTATAATATATAGAATACAACAATCTTCTTTCTTATAATAAAATATATAGAATACAACAACAATCTTTTTTCTTATAATAAAATATATAGAATACAACAACAATCTTTTTTCTTATATTAAAATGTATATAATATAACAATTATTCTTTCTTATATTATAATATATAGAATACAACAATCTTCTTTCTTATATTATAATATATAGAATACAACAACAATCTTTTTTCTTATATTAAAATGTATATAATATAACAATTATCTTCTAT
>NW_008710820.1:0-1532 GCF_000327385.1 Lottia gigantea | reverse complement strand
TTTTAGATGACCAAGTTGTTGAATTGCTTGTAAATGAAACAAACAAGTATGCTAAGGAGAAAAGCGATCACCATTTCAAAACATCATACGATGAAATTCATCTGTTTATTGCAATTTTGTATATTTCTGGGTATGCTCCATTACCACGTCGCAATATGTACTGGGAGCTTAAAGCTGATGTGCAAAATGAGGCTGTATCAGAAGCAATGTCCAGAAACCGGTTCAATAATATCATGAAATATCTACATCTTGCCGATAATAATAATTTAAAACAGAACGATAAGTTTGCCAAAGTTAGACCGCTCATTGATCTTGTTAATGAAAGATGTGTCAAATATTACCCCCTGAAGCAGCACATGTCAATAGATGAGAGCATGATATCTTATTTTGGCAGACATGGAGCCAAGCAATGCATTCGAAACAAACCAAGAAAAGCGATCACCATTTCAAAACATCATACGATGAAATTCATCTGTTTATTGCAATTTTGTATATTTCTGGGTATGCTCCATTACCACGTCGCAATATGTACTGGGAGCTTAAAGCTGATGTGCAAAATGAGGCTGTATCAGAAGCAATGTCCAGAAACCGGTTCAATAATATCATGAAATATCTACATCTTGCCGATAATAATAATTTAAAACAGAACGATAAGTTTGCCAAAGTTAGACCGCTCATTGATCTTGTTAATGAAAGATGTGTCAAATATTACCCCCTGAAGCAGCACATGTCAATAGATGAGAGCATGATATCTTATTTTGGCAGACATGGAGCCAAGCAATGCATTCGAAACAAACCAATTCGTTTTGGCTATAAATCTTGGGTTCTATCCACTACTGATGGTTACATGATTCAATTAGATCCCTACCAGGGCGCAAGTGCAGGCTATGACAAAACAAATGGGTTGGGTTATTCCGTAGTCACTAATCTCCTGAGTTGTTTGCCAAATGGCTTGCCAATCAGAGTTACATTTGATAACTTCTTTACAACCATAAAGTTATTGTCTGATTTGGCTGATGCTGGAATAGGTGCTACTGGTACCATACGGTCTTCAAAAGTGTCCTATTACACCTACTCAAGATCTTGGAAAACAACCTAGGGGAAGTTTTGACTACAGGTACGACGACAAAAATGGTGTTTTATTGGTCAACTGGAACGATAATAATGTTGTAACCTTGGCATCAAATACCGACCATGTCTTTCCGACAGAAAAAGCTAGGCGTTTTTCTGCTATAGAAAAAGCTCACATTCTTGTTGATCAGCCCGCGCTTGTCAAAGTTTACAACAATACCATGGGTGGAGTTGACCGAATGGATCAAAACATTGGGTACTATAGGATCGACATGAGAACTAAAAAGTGGTGGTGGCCACTATTTGCATTCCTTTTAGATACCATGGCCCAAAATGCTTGGCTTCTGTACCGAAAATGTCATAATATAGATCAATTGAAATTCAAGAGAGAAATCGTTGATGTATATTTAAGGAGATATACAGCAGCTCGCCATATTGGTCGACCACCTTCAACACATGCT
>NW_008710819.1:0-1532 GCF_000327385.1 Lottia gigantea | reverse complement strand
CCCCCCCCCCCCCCACCCCCCCCCCCCCCCCCATTGGCTACGGGCCTGGATTAGCCTGAAAATCCTGGCTCACAAATGCACAAAATAGCTAATCTACCTAATCGAATTGTGCGATAAAAACCACTGATGTCCGCGAAAGAAAATTTTCAATGAATAACTGGATATATAGATGTAATTTTACTTCAACCAATCAAAACTACAAGATAGGCCTAGATCTTTACAGACTCCTGACTTATTCTTGTTCGCGATTAGCCTACACAAACACAAGCATCATGCCCACAGATCAAAATAAAAATTCATATGCAGAAATATTATTACAATACGACTAATGAAAAAAACTTCAGAACCACCCATATTACTGTTTTGCCACTTTTAGACTAGGATAAATATTACGATAAATAAATATTATTTAGATTCTACTAGGTGTAGTAGCTCGGAATTTCTGCTTTTAATTCAAGTTTGTAATTACTAACAATAGGCAATGTTTGTCGACATCAAAATCACCCTTACCACCGTTTTGCCACTTTTAAACGAACAAATATGAAGATAAATGAATATTTTTAAATTCAACGAGGTGTTCATCTTACACCTTGACTGCGATGGACTTTTGTCTTGTTTCGCTAAAGTTTGTGAACGCAGCAACTTTATTGGATTGTATACTGATGAATACAGCAAATCTGAGCCTCCGACAGAAAGACTCTAAATAAGAGTACTCGCTAAATCGAGGGCTCTGATTGGCTGTCGAAAATTCTATCAAATCGCTGACCGTCAAACAAGAAATACGTAATAAATTGGCCATATAGTGAAGATGGTAATCTGCACAATCCGAAATAACAATCATATTGAGAGTATAGTTTTTGTTCTGGAAGAAGAAACTAAATCTGTTTTAAATCTATTTCTTTTTTATTTCTGAATGTAACATAGAGATGATGGTTAGTGTTTGAAAATGGACCCTAGATGTTTTGGACGGCAAAGCGTATGGAAGGATTTCATTATGGGTTTTGGACATGGATTCTAGAGTTATTATGTTCAGATTTCTATGTTACAAATTTTAATTGCTTGTATAACTATTAAATTAGAAAATGTTATATATTTTTTTTAACTAGTTTATGCCCATAAATGAAATATTGAATAGTTGTCTATTTTTTTCACACACAATATAAAATAGTGGTACAGACTCCCTGTTGTTCTGGTGATACCCGGATTTTGCGTAGGAAATATGCATAGGTTTCTCCTTACTATTGACGCAGATCGAGTTGTAGATGGGACATGGGCAGTTGCGACGCCAGGGGGAACATCCCCTCCTTTAGAAATTTGTTTGCACCTCCAACTGTACCCCACTTTATTTTAAACAAAAATCGAAAATTAGATTTTTATACGTTTTTGTCTCAAAACACGTGTCAAAATCAATATATTAAAAGCAGAAATTCCGAGATACTACACCTAGTAGAATCCAAAGAATATTCATTTATCGTACTATTTCTTCTAGCCTAAAAGTGGAAAAACGGGATTAACAGTAGTTTTGATGTCGA
>NW_008710818.1:0-1534 GCF_000327385.1 Lottia gigantea | reverse complement strand
TAATGTATTGAATTTGATATCGTCTATTTTACTTCAGCAAAATATAGTCAGATCTATAGGCCTTGTTAAAAATATACATTCGAACACAGGCTGAAACAAGGATATGTCTTAAGTCCTACTCTATTTAATATATATATATATATATGAACGACTTACAAATATATTTAACTTAATCTTCTTCTTTCTCAGTATTGCATGATAACCATGTTTCCCATTGATTTTTTATCTAGATGCTTTTAAGTGAAGCATGACAGATGCAAGGAAATTTTTCGATGTATTTCTTCATAATCATGATGCTGTTACACCGGAGATCTTTACAATGACCAAGGTATTATGAACTTTGTCTTGTTCCTTGACTTCAATAGCCATTGTTCTTGTATCACATAATGCAGTGATTTGATTGGGTTATATGCCAATCAAAGCCCTCGACAGAAAAACTGTACAATATGGCTTATAATTTACAGACTTTCTTTTGAGGTTCCTGATTGGCGGTTTTCGCTAGCATACAATCCAATCAAATCACTGCATTCAAATACTTTCTTGAATAGTGGCTATTGTTGTCGAGGAATAACATGATGTACTAGGTCTTGAAGAACCAGCTGAGGTATTCGGCAGACGGAAATCCAAAACACGACCTCCCAAAAGTGCTGGTAGATGACAATCCAACCCACTACCGAACTATCGCAATCCCACAGTACTTGTAAATTACATCCAACCTACTGCTTATATTGGTATAGAATGAGGCTACTCCAATGCGAAAGCCATGTGGTAGCCTTCTGGTGCAGGAGCACTAATGCGATTATAGCAGGACATTTTAAACACTATTAGTCAAAAAAGTTACTTCAACTTTCAAATGTATAAAATCTTCTTTTCCAGAATTCTGCATCAAATACCAGAAAATAGAGGCTAAAATAATTTGCATATTTGAAGAAAACTTGTCAGACAAGGTGATATACATCCACTGGAAGCTTTGATTATAAATAGGAATACTTGGCAGTACAGTAACAATCACAAGTACTAAAGCCACTCGTGGCACAGAGTGGGACTTTGCAAATGTAGCAAATTGCAAAAGACCCCGAAAAAATCATCCTTCCACGATAATTAGATCAAGCGCAAGAACAGTCTAAAGTTGAGAAATTTTCATTTTTTAGAAGATTCTAATACCGGAAGTAGACGTCAGACCTTACAAATGAAAGTATCAGCATATATCCAAGGTCAATGACCTTTGATCTTGAAAAGGAGAAGGCCTAAAAAGGTCAAGATCAAGAGATATACGCCATTAAAATTTCAAATTGCTAACGACTATCAAACCAGAAGTTGACTTAGGACAGCAAATATAAAAGTATAAATAGATAGCCAATGCCAATGACGTTTGATCCTACAAAGGTCAAGGTCAAAAATTGAAAATTTTGAATTTCCAAAACCTGTTCCTTTTTTTGAACTATGAAGCGGAAACAACCAAAATTCTAAGACAAAGTGGCTCAAAATATGAGGTAATTGTGTAAAAACATTTGAACAAATGTATACTTGCGAG
>NW_008710817.1:0-1531 GCF_000327385.1 Lottia gigantea | reverse complement strand
ATGTATTATATTGGGTTGTTATTGTAATATATATTATTATTTTTTACCAGTAGAGTTGGAACACGAGGTAGTATAGCAGGCTATGCTAGAGTTAGTTTATAGTATTATATTGGGTTGTTATTGTAATATATATTATAATTTTTTACCAGTCGAGTTGGTACATGGGGTAGTATAGCAGGCTATGCTAGAGTTAGTTTATAATATATATTGGGTTGTTATTGTAATATATATTATTATTTTTTACCAGTCGAGTTGGAACACGAGGTAGTATAGCAAGCTATGCTAGAGTTAGTTTATAATATATATTGGGTTGTTATTGTAATATATATTATTATTTTTTACCAGTCGAGTTGGTACATGAGGTAGTATAGCAGGCTATGCTAGAGTTAGTTTATAATATATATTGGGTTGTTATTGTAATATATATTATTATTTTTTACCAGTCGAGTTGGAACACGAGGTAGTATAGCAGGCTATGTTAGAGTTAGTTTATAATATATATTGGGTTGTTATTGTAATATATATTATTATTTTTTACCAGTCGAGTTGGAACACGAGGTAGTATAGCAGGCTATGCTAGAATTAGTTTATAATATATATTGGGTTGTTATTGTAATATATATTATTATTTTTTACCAGTCGAGTTGGAACACGAGGTAGTATAGCAGGCTATGCTAGAGTTAGTTTATAATATATATTGGGTTGTTATTGTAATATATATTATTATTTTTTACCAGTCGAGTTGGAACACGAGGTAGTATAGCAGGCTATGCTAGAATTAGTTTATAATATATATTGGGTTGTTATTGTAATATATATTATAATTTTTTACCAGTCGAGTTGGAACACGAGGTAGTATAGCAGGCTATGCTAGAGTTAGTTTATAGTATATATTGGGTTGTTATTGTAATATATATTATTATTTTTTACCAGTCGAGTTGGAACACGAGGTAGTATAGCAGGCTATGCTAGAGTTAGTTTATAATATATATTGAGTTTGTTATTGTAATATATATTATAATTTTTTACCAGTAGAGTTGGAACACGGGGTAGTATAGCAGGCTATGCTAGAGTTAGTTTATAATATATATTGAGTTTGTTATTGTAATATATATTATACTTTTTTACCAGTAGAGTTGGAACACGAGGTAGTATAGCAGGCTATGCTAGAGTTAGTTTATAATATATATTGAGTTTGTTATTGTAATATATATTATAATTTTTTACCAGTAGAGTTGGAACACGAGGTAGTATAGCAGGCTATGCTAGAGTTAGTTTATAGTATTATATTGGGTTGTTATTGTAATATATATTATTATTTTTTACCAGTAGAGTTGGAACACGAGGTAGTATAGCAGGCTATGCTAGAGTTAGTTTATAGTATTATATTGGGTTGTTATTGTAATATATATTATAATTTTTTACCAGTCGAGTTGGTACATGGGGTAGTATAGCAGGCTATGCTAGAGTTAGTTTATAATATATATTGGGTTGTTATTGTAATATATATTATTATTTTTTACCAGTCGAG
>NW_008710816.1:12961-13853 GCF_000327385.1 Lottia gigantea | reverse complement strand
CAAAGATCAGCCAAATTTTGTTGACCTACATAAATTACACCGGAAGTTATTCAACCGGAAGTAGATTTGAAGTTCAGTCGCTTTCCTGTTGAAAATCGGAAATGACGTACAAAATTTGACTGTATCATATTATTAACATTAGTGAAGTCTATTTGCATTTAAAATTTCAGATCAATCGATGCAAAAGCAAAAAAGTTGCAAAAAAATCGAAATATTTGACCGAAAAAAGTGAGCGACGAATTTTCGAATTTCGTTATTTTTCAAGTGCTATCAGGTCAGAAATTACAGGTAGATTTTAAAAATGAAAACCCGAAGAAAATCAATGCAAAAATGCGCCTTCTAGAGCCGATTCTCGACTTTTTGCACATGTTGAACTGTGGCACTTCCGGTTTTGCAAAAATGTTCCAATTTATATTTATGCACATCGTCACCTATATAGAAGGTCTATGAAATTTGAAACGTTGCTGCAACTACTGCAGTCTAAGCTCGGGAAGGTGTGGACGAAACGAAAAAAAAAAAAAAAAAAAAAAAAAAAAAAAAAAAAAAAAAAAAGAATGGACATTTCAATAACAAACAGGGACTTTGCTGAGAGCAAAGTCCCACAATTACTGGTACTATCAGATTCTGAATCTTAACAAAGAAAAAACAAGTTGCAGTGACAATGAATATGAATTTAATGTTAACTTATTCAGATATCTATCATGATAACCAGACATACCGGTAATGTTGATTTATTGATGACAATTAGGCTCAGTCTACTAAAACACCAGAAGAATTACATGGATTTTTGCACAAAGCACCCCATAATGGAAATCTAGCAGTTGTCACCCTAGACATACTTTTACATCGATACCGTTTAGTGATGTACTCAGAATAAGAAAAAATGTATCAA
>NW_008710816.1:10842-12911 GCF_000327385.1 Lottia gigantea | reverse complement strand
TAACTCCGATAATAAGGAGTTAAACAAAATTATGTTACCATGTCAACAGGTTATGAATGTCACACTAGGTCATAAAGTTAGTGTATAATCTACTGTTTAGAATGGTGCAGTTAATATATTCTTACATCTGGAAAATTTCCAAACATTTACAGTCTATTCCCATTCTTTATTACCAAATATAAATGCACAGGACATAAACTCAGAAGCTGACAGGTCTGTGTCAAACAGGTCCAGTCTAAAATGTTACTGTTTTGGGTAATTAATTTTGATATATTATGAAGTAATCATGTTTAAAATTGTTAATATTGGTCACAGTTAATTTATTAAGTTATGAAAACATTTGAACATATAATGAGGCTGGATTGTTCATGCTAATTACCATATTACCCTATTTTGTAAGGCTGTTAACACAATCATAAAAACTATTTTATTTTGTTTATTGTGGCACAGTTATTATCTATGTAGACAATTCCAGTCAATCTCCATTCTCTATAAATTTACTATTAAAATCCTGCTAAAATTTAAAATTTCGATTATTTGGATATTGTGACATAATTCTTTGTATCTACTTGAGCAATCATTCTGTAGTGAGCATTTTAAACTATTTTGAACATATCAGCAGAGGAGCTGAAAACCTTGCTCTCAGAATGTCAAGAAGAAAAGAAGAAATCTTCTATAACCACACTAGGGCAAGTCAGAAAAAAGAAGAAATTGGAGAATTAGTTTTGAAAATTGACATTGCTTTTGATCAAATGATAGATGATGATGATTTTGAAACTTCAGAAGCTTGGTTGGTTTGATGTTCTATCTCAGGTCACAACATTACATGTGTTCTGAAGACTAAATTAAACACACATGAGTTAATGTTTTTTCATCTAGAGAAGATGTTTCATATGTTATAAGTTCAGATAGACTAGACAAGAATAGAAGATTATTGTGTTATACAATATTAATAGATACACCTTCTAACATTTCATACTAAAAATAAACCTGACCTTCACAACTCAGTTTATTACAGGGCGGCCTGCTTTTTTTGTTATGATTTCTCTAAGCATATGTAGATGAAATGGCATATGTTAAGGCATTTTTTATACACCCACATGAAATATGCTATTGACACTCAATTGTCCTACTCTTTTGATTTTGGAATATTTAGGCATGTCTAAGGAAAAGTTTAATTTTTGATTTTGGAACAGCTTCATTCCATAGTGATTACACTGAAATAGTCTATTTTTATGCACCCACATTGAAATGTGGTGATTCCAATGTGAAGATAAAGGAAATACATGCAGTTAGAAAGGAATCAGTTAGGTTAGTGAGGTTTAAGACATTCACAATTTTCACTCATATGCAAGACAAGAAATTTGGTTCCTAAATGGTTACAGTTGAAAGTTAAGCCTCTTTGTGACAAAACAGAAGTGGAAAATGGACTTCAGTATTACTGAAAACTTCAAGAGATCTAAGAGTTAAGCAAGAAACCTCTTTAGAAACAAAATGACTAATATTGATAAGAATTTAGAAAGAAGAAGTCTATCTGATGTACACACAACAGAATATTGACATCACTGACACCAACAGAAAATCAATGCCATCACATTGTGAAGACAACCGGACTATTTCATAGAAAGAGAAATGTGCCAGAAGGTTTAAATTGATTAATTCTATAAAAGTATAAATCTTCATTCTGAGTTCAAGTACAACTAGAGCCACTCGTGGCACAGAGTGGGACTTTGCAAATGTTGCAAAATGCAAAAGACCCTGAAAAAATCAACCTTCGACGATAATTAGATCAAGCGCAAGAACAGTGTAAAGTTGATAAATTTTCATTTTTTAGAAGATTCTAATACCGGAAGTGGACGTCAGACCTCACAAATGAAAGTATCAGCAGATAGCCAAGGTCAATGACCTTTGATCCTGTAAAGGAGAAGGTCTAAAAAGGTCAAGATCAAGAGATATACGCCATTAAAATTTCAAATTGCTAACAACTATAAAACCGGAAGTTGACATAGGACAGCAAATATAAAAGTATAAATAGATAGCCAATGCCAATGACGTTTGATCCTACAAAG
>NW_008710816.1:8557-9669 GCF_000327385.1 Lottia gigantea | reverse complement strand
GTTCTACATCAAATAGATCATAAGATATACATACACCAAGCTCAAAAAGACGCAAATATTGTAAAAAAAAACCTCAAATTTGAAAAAATCACCAATTTCAATTTTGCTTTAAAATAACGATTGTTATATATCTATGTAAAATGCATGAGAAGCACATTAGGAAACCGAAAAAATTAACCCTCTAGGTTAAGTAGGTCACGTGCTAGAGCAGACCAAAGTTGCGAATTTGGCTTTTTACGGATAGCTATAAAACCGGAAGTACATGTCGGAGGTCAAAGGTCAAAGTATCAAATGATAGCCAAGGTCAATGACCTTTGACCCTATGAAGGTCAAGGTCATCAAAGGTCAAGGTCACATGGTGTGATCGTTTAAAGCTTTAAAAATTTTCAACCAGAAGTTGCAAAAAAGCAAAAGCGAAATTCAAAATTCGGCTCCCAATGTTTTTTGCGCAATCGATTACAGAATACATTCACATCAAATTTGAGCATATCAACTTTTACCCTGAGGCCCCATTTTGAGTTTTACAAAAGTGTGTTTTTTCAATATGGCGGCCAAAGTATCACTTCCGGTCTGGATTTTATTTTAAAATCGGCCATAAAATTTTATTTCCCAAAGATCAGCCAAATTTTGTTGACCTACATAAATTACACCGGAAGTTATTCAACCGGAAGTAGATTTGAAGTTCAGTCGCTTTCCTGTTGAAAATCGGAAATGACGTACAAAATTTGACTGTATCATATTATTAACATTAGTGAAGTCTATTTGCATTTAAAATTTCAGATCAATCGATGCAAAAGCAAAAAAGTTGCAAAAAAATCGAAATATTTGACCGAAAAAAGTGAGCGACGAATTTTCGAATTTCGTTATTTTTCAAGTGCTATCAGGTCAGAAATTACAGGTAGATTTTAAAAATGAAAACCCGAAGAAAATCAATGCAAAAA
Source organism: Lottia gigantea (assembly GCF_000327385.1). Lineage (NCBI taxonomy): Eukaryota > Metazoa > Mollusca > Gastropoda > Lottiidae > Lottia > Lottia gigantea. The sequence goes on along the minus strand of NW_008710816.1, from coordinate 8,728 downwards.
TGCGCCTTCTAGAGCCGATTCTCGACTTTTTGCACATGTTGAACTGTGGCACTTCCGGTTTTGCAAAAATGTTCCAATTTATATTTATGCACATCGTCACCTATATAGAAGGTCTATGAAATTTGAAACGTTGCTGCAACTACTGCAGTCTAAGCTCGGGAAGGTGTGGAC
>NW_008710816.1:1520-7346 GCF_000327385.1 Lottia gigantea | reverse complement strand
TTGGCTAATCTACCTACATACTTTCTGCTAAGGTATCACATTTCTTTACCTCTCACTCATCTGATCTCAAATTCTTTACTTGTTGTATTATGTACAAGGTCAGAGAGATATTAGTTGGATTGTAGATAGCATTGGGTAGCTGCCAACTTGAACTTCTAACCAACCAACTAACAAAAATAATTCATGTTGAATAAATTTTTTCTATTTTTTTTAAGGTAGCTTTACTTTGGGTCTCGCTCGCAATTTCTTATATCATCAAAAGACAGATTCTATGTTATACGCTTTTGATGGGTTAAACATAGTGTCATAAGAATGGGACTGAGGCATGTGGTAGTCAACTTGTTAAATAACAATAGAACTGAAAAAAACTTCAACATTGTTATCTAAATGCAGTACGTTTTATATCCATCAATTACTGACACTTTTCATAGCTCTGTCAGTGACCCTGATGTGATGATCGGGGGGGTTCAAGTTAGCACATGCCAAGTCTAAGAGGTTTTCAGGTCTTTCAAAATTTTATGCAAACCCTACTTATTATACCATTCGTTATTCAATACAGAAGCACATCTTGGTCATTACAAGATTAATCTCAAACTGTTTTTGCAATTGATTTCTTAGTCTGTGATTTCATAATACATTATCCTTTTTTACTTTAATTCATCTTATTCAGAAGTAAAAATCATTCATCATAATCAGGGCCAGTTAAATCTGATTTTATTGTTATTTTCTAATTGGGCAAATCGATTTACGTTCACCCACAAAACATTGTTTAAAAATTCTCTTTATATCTTGATATTGTCTGACGTTGGGTATTAAAGGATGGTATTTGATGTCAAGTTTTATTATTTAATACACATGAAAATATGGTCAAATATTGTCGTTGCCCCTGTCTAGCAGTCCATCAATGGGCATTGGAATCGATAAGATCGTGGTCAAGCTCGAATTGGAGGGTTTTCTGATGGACAGATTTTGAGTTATTGCCCTTGACTTAGTAAAGTGGTGTCCAGATTTGTTTGTGGCTACCATATCCAAGCGATTTTGATGAAACTTGTTGTGAGCATTGGAATTCATAAGATCTCTGTCAAACTTGAATTTAGCTATTTAGCTATATGAACAGACATTGAGTTAGTGCCCTTGACTTAAAAATTGTTTGTGGGCACAATAGAAGCTACAATTTTAATTGGTTTTGATGAAACGTGATGTGAGCATTGAAATCGATAAGATCTTGGTGATGATTTTCCGAAGAACAATTTTTTGTGTTATTACCCTTGACTGTGTTAAAACATGTAAAAATTTGTTTTTGAGCGTTATGGAAACTACAATTTTCAACCGATTTTGATGAAACTTGGGGTGAGCATTGAAATTGTAAAGATTTTGACTTATTGCTTTTGACTTAAAGTTGATTAGTTTTCTAAGTATTGAATAGAAACTTAACAGATTAAATATGGTTCATGTTGCTCTTTATTGAGTCTAACAAAGCTGCTGTGTGGACGTATGTTTACTTTGTCTAGTAAGCTATCTTACGTTCGAAGAACGCACTGCATTGTTTTGCAAATGACTTTTAACTTTGAATAGATCTGTCACGTGACCTAATTAACATACAACAAAATTTCTTATATATTCTTAGAGTTCATGATCTCTCCTTTTTGGTGCTATATCACACTTGATATTTTGATCAAAATTGCGCTTTTTAAAAATTGAAAATTTAGTACTGACTTCTATAGTAACTGTGCGTAAATTCACAGTGTCTATAATCTACCAACGGTAGATCTCACGATCTAATGATTGTAAACACTTGAAATTTTGAACATTATTTAACAATGTACTCCTCATCACAGACGACATAAAATTTTTGAAGTGGGCGTGGCACATCCTGTGTACCTGAAATATTTGCAAAACTCCCAAAGTTTGCAATTGTCACCTAAAAATTTTGCATGAAAATAATTCACTACTGAAGACAATTTGTGATAAGATTACAGTTGTTTGCGTTCTTTACTTTAAAAAAGGGAATAGGTTTAACAATTTAAAAAAAATTAATTTTTGGACTTTAACATAAATGACCTTGACCTTTGCATGGTCAAAGGTCATTGACTTAGGTTGACCATTCTTACTTTGATCTTGATGTCCGATATATAGTTCCGGTTTTGCAGACTTCAGAAAACAGCAATTTTCGAAACTTCAAAGGCTCATGTTACTTTTATTTGACCTTTGTTGACTTTTTGACCAGAAGAAAAGTTATTGTGCTTGGCAAGATATATTCAAATATATCTTCATTTGTATTGTGCAGTGTTTATTATCAGTTTTACAGCGATTATAAAAATCGACTTTTTACTACTGAATGTTAACGCATTTTACTACCCAATGTTATCAAATGAATGCGTCTTTTCTGTTGAGTGGTTTATCAAATTTGGATTACTGAATGCTAACATTCTTTTTTTCCACTATGACTTTAAAATGCAATGTTTCACCGCTGTGTCAGGTCATGCACGCACTGCATCGGACCCGTCCACGGATCTAGTTTGTTTTTGTAATGTAGTGTATGTTGAAATGTAAAATAAAAGTAACGGTTATAATAATTAATACCAAAAATTTGTGATTTTGAAAAACCGTTACAGCTGGATAGAATAGTGTCTTGTCATCCACAAAACATCGTTTAAAAAAAATGTCTATAAAATAAAAAATAAATAAATAAATCAACAGCCATGCACACTTCCATGACAATGAACATGTTATACAAAGAACACTTCTCAGAGTTTCTTGCTTGCAGTTGGTGAATCACTTTTTCATCTTCCTTGAATCTCCCAGCAACTAAATATCATATTTTTCTGCTTTAACCCATCTGTGGACAAATTTGGGTTCCCCTTTCAGTATGAATTTTCCAATTACATGTATCAAGGTCTACAGAACATATTTCACCATACTGCAAATTCCTTACATTAAACCAAGTACTATAATTAATTTACCTGTGCTTAAATTTCACTCTTAATCCAGTCTAAATTTGGATTATCTGCCCAAATCTTAAGCACAGTGTTATATGTGGAGTGGGATATGAGGGTAAGAATATGACCACTGGATACAATTCCCTACTATTTTGTAGATTTGATTACCTAAACCAATGTAACTGTTGTAAAGTCTTGGTGTATTGGGCTCTTCTAAATTTTTATGATTCCCTCTAAATTTGCTGCCATCTTAAATTTTGTAGACCAAATTCAAATGTGTATTGTTGATTGTGAATGAAAACGTATGTTGAAAACAGATGCATGCCAAATATATGATTTCAAATTACTGGCAATAATGAAACTTGGGATGTTGATTTTGCTGTTTTGATATCCGAATGAATTTAGCAACATCAGAAAGATATATTTTGATACCAAATACAACTACTGGTATATCTCATATGGTATGTTTCATCACAATCTCAACTGCACTTCTTATATGCATTATAGCAGAATTTCACTTCAGGTTCCGGTTTAGCCAAGACTCTTACTGAAAAATGAATCAAAAATGATTTCTATGCAAATTTTTATACGCCCACGTGAAATGGGGTGTTCAATACAGATGACACACAAATCATTTCAAAAAATTTTTTGTACTGGTCCATTTTAGTTGATCCAAATAATGTAGGTACTCTATAGCACAACATATTCAAAATGCATTCAAAACATAATCTGCTATGGAAAAGATAGCGTGCCCACTGGCAGGTTTGATGTTGAAATATTTGGCAGTACAGCAACTATTACCAGTATGAAATATTCAACCTTCAGCCATACACTTCTTTTGAACTTTTTTGGACGATACTGAATAATATTATCAAGTTTTGTCAAAATCCATCAAAAATTGAGCCTTCTAGAGTTTTTGCAGTCTAAAATTTGAACAAACTTTCAAGAACAAAGGCAATAACTCATATTAAGAATTTCACTATTTTTCTGATTTTCAATAGGGTTCATCCTTGGGTGATAACAAGAACTCACACCAAGTTTCGACAAAATCCATCCAGAATTGTGCCATCTAGAGTCTTTATGCGCTCAAAGTTGAACACATTTTTTAAGACCAAGGACAATAACTCATACAAAATATTTTTCTATTCTTCTGTTTTTTGTTAGGGTTCATCCTTGGGTGATAACAAGCACTCACACCAAGTTTTGTCAAAATCTGTCAAGAATTGTTCCTTGTGGAGCCCAAATTCCCAACCTGGGTTGTTTTAACCCCCTGGGGTGAAGGAAAAAAATTGTTTTGAAATATCTTGGAAGAGAGTACCTCACATCATCACATGCTGAAAATGTGAATGAAACAAATTTTTGGGGGTGTGAAAGGTCCAGGTGATTGCTCCTGGGGTATGAAGGCTGAGAAAAGTTGGGATCTCTGTCCTAGAGTGTTTATGAGCAAGGCCAGACATGTGTGATGCCAACATGCGAACCCCATTTCATGTGTTCATTAAAATAGAAGACACACAAACCATTTCACAAAGTTATTTACTGGTCCATTTTTAGTTGATCCAAATAATGTGGATACTCTATAGCACAACACATGGATAAACATTCAAAAAATAATCTGCTAGAGAAAAAACTAAGTAGTCCTAAAGTCCAACATGTTTCAAGAGCACAAAGGCTCCCTAACTCAGGGACAGACACACATGAAATGTCAGTTGAAATTCAATGAAGTTCATTTTCCTTAGCTTAGGCTATTGAAAGATCATCATGCTGTTCTTCTCTAACCCCCCGAAATGTCGCTGCTATCCACTTCAGTTTAATACCTTATTCAGCACAATCTGTGACTACAATACTATCATTATCATGTTACTGCGGTCTGGTGGAAGATTGGTTAATAATTTTTTAGGGGGAGCTGCATTATTTCCGATGAACTCTTTCTGGAATTGCAGAAACCACAGGCATATGACAAGCAATTGGAATGTCCCAAATAGAAGTCAAAGGTGTCCCCGATACTCAAAAAAAATGCTAGAAACCCTCCTTATAATCCCTTTAAGTTTAATTTATTATTGAAAATGAGTGGCCTTTTATATCGTTTGCAGATGTAGCTTACTTTCAGTTGAGAATCAATTAGTAACATAGTTGGATTTTCAACATATTGTCACGGACAATAAGAACATGACTAGTTTTCATGTTTTTTTGCATGCTTATAACTGAAACATAGTTCACAACACAAGGAAAATTAATTTCTGATTCTTAAATATGAAATTTCTGCACAACGAGAAGTTATTGTTGTGTTGCCATTAATCAAGGTATTTTTTGTTATCATTATATTAGATTTTCATTTTTGTAATGTTCTACAGATACATTCTGCTTTATAGTGCTGAGATAGCATTTTGGTCTCCCATTTATATACGCCCACAGGAAATGAGGGTCATATATTAATGTCACCCATGTCCGTCCACAATTGCTTCTAAACACATTAGAAGACACAATTCTTTACTGATTATGACGAAACATGGTATGAGTGTTTGTTATTTTGTTATATCTAACGCGTTCACCTTTTAGCATATAACAACCTAGAAGGTACAATTCTTGACAGATTTTGACGAATACTTGGTGTGAATGTTTGTTATCACTCAAGGATGAACCCTATTGAAAATCAGAAAAATTGAAAAAATGTTTAGTATGAGTTATTGTCCTTGTTCTTGAAAAGCTTTCAATATTTACCTGGTAAACACTCTAGAGGGCACAATTTTTGACGGATTCTGACAAAATTTGGTGAATTTGTTCATTATCACCCATGGATGAACCCTATTGAAGATCAAAAAATGTTTTATTGGTGTTATTGAACTTGTTCTTGTTAACACTCAATTTTTAGCTTGTAAACATTAAAAGG
>NW_008710816.1:0-1470 GCF_000327385.1 Lottia gigantea | reverse complement strand
TAAATCAATGGATAACAAAACATCTTATCAGGTGGTGGTAACTCAAAGTCTAGATTATCCAGTAGTCAAAAAATCATAAAGATGTTCAGGTGATTTCTCTTTGCTCTTAAATGTAATAAAATGACTTTGGCATTTTGACAATCATGCTATTACATTACTTTTTTTTAAAACAATCAGATCAGTGTTTGATCTCATTCAAATCTCAATTATATTCTAAGCATAAGTTTTTATCTATTATTCAACATGTAATATGTTCAATGTGTTATTTTTCAGTTTGTTTGACATAATGGGGGTTGGTGATGACATTGCACCACGTTTTACACAGAAGCCATCATTAAAACAAGAAGATAATGGACAACGTTTAGTTTTTCACTGTACACTAGAAGCCTCACCCAAACCAGATATACAATGGTTTCAAGGTACCACTCCAATAACCGGATCAAATCGGATAAAAATGCGTGTCGATCCAGCTGGTGGTGGACAAAGTTTCAATGTGCAAATGGAAATAGTAAATGTGACACAAAATGATGCTGGAACATATAAAGTGGTTGCTAAAAATAGACTTGGTGAAGTTTCTGCTTCCATAAACCTCAATTTTAGTGGTAAGATATCTTATATATATGTCTAATAAATTTTGTCAATCTTATTGACATATCTTTCAAAACATGTTCACATTTTGACATTGATTTTCATATTTTACATATTCAATTCACAAGAATATCGAATTTTGAAAATTTATAGCACACATTTTTGAGTCGAATTTTGAAAATTTGCCTGATTGATTTGAAATTTCTGGTGTTAAAGCAGATCACAGCAGTCAAAAATTTTGCTTCACTTTAACAAAATCAAGGTGCAAATTTCAGGTTGACCCACTTCCGGTGTAATGTATGAATGTCATTGAAATTTATACTATGAGAAACTATTAATATTTTGTATGTCCAGTTTTATGGATGTCACCCAAGGTTGAGTGTGCATCTTTAAAGTGTTAGATGCACTTTCGGATTCATAATGCTGAGTTCCTGAGCTATCCATTGATATACAGCATGTCTATGAAACGTGCATATTTAAAAATTCTATTTGATTTACATATTCATGTTGGTTAATTAAAAGGGAATGCCCTTGTCAGAATAAATAAAATTACTGAGTTTGACATGTCGGTTAAATAATCGTATCCTTTTTCTGTCAGATATGCACTATGTCCAGTGTTTGCGTATAACAATGTTCTGGGTAGATTAAAAGGTGTCATGCAGTAAGTTAAACTTACTGAAATACCCCAGAACCACACCCACGGCTTAATTGACCCACTTTCTTATTTCTTATCCGAATTTCATCAAACTCGAGTATTCGATTTGTGATTTTCAGAAAAATATGGAATTTGTGCAGTGAGCATGCGTATAACCAACTTTCGTATTTCTCATCCAGATTTCACCAAATATGATATCTATCAATTTTGTGATATAGCTATCTTCT
>NW_008710815.1:0-1534 GCF_000327385.1 Lottia gigantea | reverse complement strand
ATTATAACATTGATAGTCTTTAACTTCATTTAATATGATATTGATAGTCTTATACTTTACTTAATATAACATTGATAGTCTTTTACTTACTTAATATATCATTGATAGTCTTTAACTTTATTTAATATAATATTGATAGTCTTATACTTTACTTAATATAACATTGATAGTCTTATACTTTACTTAATATAATATTGATAGTCTTTTACTTACTTAATATAACATTGTTAGTCTTATACTTTACTTAATATAACATTGTTAGTCTTATACTTTACTTAATATAACATGTATAGTCTTTTACTTTACTTAATATAACATTGATAGTCTTTTACCTGACTTTATATATCATTGATAGTCTTTAACTTTATTTAATATAACATTGATAGTCTTATACTTTACTTAATATAATATTGATAGTCTTTTACTTTACTTAATATAATATTGATAGTCTTTTACTTACTTAATATAACATTGATAGTCTTTTACTTTACTTAATATGATATTGATCGTCTTTTACTTAATATTACATTGATAGTCTTTAACTTCATTTAATATAATATTGATAGTCTTATACTTTACTTAATATAACATGGATAGTCTTTTACTTGACTTTATATATCATTGATAGTTTTAACTTTATTTAATATAACATTGATAGTCTTATACTTTACTTAATATAACATTTATAATCTTTTACTTTACTTAATATAATATTGAGAGTCTTTTACTTACTTAATATAACATTGATAGTCTTTAACTTCATTTAATATAACATTGTTAGTCTTATACTTTACTTAATATAACATTGATAGTCTTTAACTTCATTTAATATGATATTGATAGTCTTTTACTTGACTTTATATATCATTGATAGTTTTTAACCCTCCCTTCCCCGAAATCTGAATAGTAATCACTACAGAAAAACATTATCTACGTGTGAACTGTTATAAAACGAAATATTAAATTTTGTCTTTCTGTAACCAAAACAGTGAAATATAGATATATATATATATGTACCTCGTATTCCGATTACAAAATCTATACTACATTAACATTAAAATTACTTGATTGGCTGCGTCAAGTAGAGTAGAGACGAACTGGATGAAAAAGACAAGACCTTATAATGGTCAAAGTGAAATTGTCTCTTACATTTGGACCTATCTTGCGTACAAAGACATTACTCATATTAAAGACTTCCTTAATATATAAATGGAATGAGAAAGCCTTATAAAGTATATTATAGTGACGAGGGTCGAAAAATTCATCACAACTAATGGAATATTAGTAGCTTAATCTTCAGGCTATTTACCTTGGAATCAAATAACCATATCATATTGTAACATTGAGGGCAGTTTCATACTCCAGTCACTAGTGCTTATGACCCATATAATTAATTTGGTTTCGCAATGACGCAACAGACGGTTCACTGTTATTCTTAAATCAGTTTAAGCTTTGGGCCTCTTGCCATTTTAACGCGATGTCAATTTCCATTACGTCGTTCAACAAACTATTTTGTCGCTTAACAAACTATTTT
>NW_008710814.1:10720-13763 GCF_000327385.1 Lottia gigantea | reverse complement strand
AAGACACAAAGATCGACGTTTTTCATAATTTGACCTTGGTTAATATCAACATTGATAATTATATTTTACAAATATCTGTAAAAAAAGTATTACGGATAGCTGGTTCAGCTTTATCATCTGGAAAAAAAATATTTTATGCTGCTTCATTTTATTAACATTTTCGACTAAAGCATTTGGAAAAGAGATATCATATAATGGAGTTGTGTCCCTTACCCCGAGACACCTTTATCCACCTTAGTATCCAATACTAATACACTCATTATTACTTTCCGTACTATTGAGTGGGGTTAATGGAAAGTAGTATTTTTTTTTCAAGTGAAAGAGCTAACTGGAATCCGGCCTCCAGCCATTCGTCAATTTCGTAATTTGGGATTGTATCGGGAACCTACAATACATTTTTTTGTGAAATTTGTCCTCTCTTATGTCAGTTTTATAGGTCACTTAGTCGGTGACAAACCGGTTTCGATTAGCGTCTGGCGAACGTTATTCTAGGTTATTTTATTCACTGACACATGGAGATTGTTAGAGAAGAAAAATGTACTCTCTCTCTCTGTGTCTCTCTCTGTGTCTCTCTCTGTGTCTCTGTCTCTGTCTCTGTCTCTCTGTCTCTCTCTCTCTCTCTTTCACTCCACGGTAATCTGAAACCCCAGTGAGCTTATAATAATAATGAAGTATATTGAGGTATATGAAATCCTAATTTACAGGTGTTATTACGTTAAACGGGCCTAACAATCGTTATTTAAGGGCTTGATATTGAGGCGTTTTGGTCGGGGACTGTGTTACATCTCGATTTCCATAAAGTAACCGGTGTTTCATTACTACCCTTTAAATTACTCGAGAGCAGACGACATTATATATTGATTTTACTGTATTGTAGAGCTTGTCAGCTCATAAATATTCATGATTCAACGAAATCAATGGCGAATTCTAGGAAAAAGCTACCAAGGATTACCATATATGGTATTTTTCACTCAAGCGATGAGAAATCACCAAGCCATATCGTGTTGGACCAGTTAAACGCTAGCTGGGGTTATTATATGTCGTCTAACAAAAGACACAGGATGAACAATTCTATAATACCCAGTTATACTTGTAGTGAGTCATTCGAACAGTTGTGACTGGAGAGAACGGACATATCATATTATTTTTTTTTAACAATTAACTTTCACCATGGATGACGAAGTAGCCGCTTTGGTTATTGACAATGGATCTGGTATGTGTAAAGCAGGTTTTGCTGGAGACGATGCCCCTCGAGCTGTTTTCCCCTCAATTGTTGGAAGACCCAGACATCAGGTAAATTGAAATTTTATAAATTTTTGAAATATTTTTGGTGTGATGTACTAACATTTTAAAATTATGAAGGGGAACATTGTGGGCCAAAAACTGAAACGATATTTGAATTTTGTTAAAAGTGACTACACGATTGTTGCCTAGTTTAAATTCTTTGGGTGTTGTCTTGAGCATTGGAGGCGTAGGCCTATCTCTTACATATCTTAGAATTGCAGAGAGCATGTAGATGATACAAAATAATAAAACCAAATGGTTAAACCGACCAATGACGTTTTGTTTTGTTGCGGTCACCATCAATTAAAATCTTGGAGATACAATGATCTACTAAATTTATTGCCTGACTAATGTTCTATGACAAGAATGTAAAATATTCTAGAACATGGAAGTAGAACAAAAAAAAAATCAATTGCGCTTTGGTGAACACGCGGAATGTGTACACGTGATCGGCAATATCTGACCGGTTTGCTTTTACCAGCTCTAAACAAATTGCTGTTTGTTAACTTATTTTAATTATAATTTACCTTTGAATTAATTGCCAGTAAAGAACAATTTAAAAAGCTTTTTATCTATGTCTTAAATGCAACATCATTTTCTTTCTTAGTCCTTAATTTTGTTATCTTTGTATTTTCCAGGGTGTTATGGTTGGTATGGGACAGAAAGACAGCTATGTAGGAGATGAAGCTCAATCTAAGAGAGGTATCCTCACCTTAAAATACCCAATTGAACATGGTATTGTTACCAACTGGGATGATATGGAGAAAATCTGGCATCACACTTTCTACAATGAACTTCGAGTTGCCCCAGAAGAACACCCTGTCCTCCTTACAGAGGCTCCACTCAATCCTAAAGCCAACAGAGAAAAGATGACCCAAATTATGTTTGAAACCTTCAATTCACCAGCTATGTATGTAGCTATCCAAGCTGTATTGTCCCTATATGCCTCTGGTCGTACCACTGGTATCGTCATGGATTCTGGAGATGGTGTTAGTCACACAGTACCTATTTATGAAGGTTATGCTCTTCCTCATGCCATCATCCGTTTGGATTTGGCTGGTCGAGATTTGACCGACTACTTGATGAAAATTTTGACAGAAAGAGGTTACTCCTTCACCACAACAGCTGAAAGAGAAATCGTCAGAGACATCAAAGAAAAATTATGTTATGTTGCTTTGGATTTCGAACAGGAAATGCAAACTGCTGCATCTTCATCATCCTTGGAAAAATCATACGAACTACCCGATGGTCAAGTCATCACTATTGGTAACGAACGATTCCGATGCCCAGAAGCCATGTTCCAACCATCTTTCTTGGGTATGGAATCTGCTGGTATCCATGAAACCACCTACAACTCCATCATGAAATGTGATGTTGATATCAGAAAAGATTTGTATGCCAACACTGTATTATCTGGAGGATCTACCATGTACCCAGGTATTGCTGACAGAATGCAGAAAGAAATCACAGCCTTAGCCCCACCAACCATGAAAATTAAAATCATCGCTCCACCTGAGAGAAAATACTCTGTATGGATTGGTGGTTCTATCTTGGCTTCTCTCTCAACCTTCCAACAGATGTGGATCTCCAAACAGGAATATGATGAATCTGGTCCAGCAATCGTCCACAGAAAATGTTTCTAAAATAATTATCAGTATTTTTCTGAGAAGGATTGAGCATCAGATCTGAAAAAAACTATTCTTGGTGAAATGTTTCAAAAAAAGGTGTAAGGTTTCATTGCATATAATTCCAGAGTGTT
>NW_008710814.1:3733-9039 GCF_000327385.1 Lottia gigantea | reverse complement strand
CAAATTTTTCATTGAACTTGTCTTGTCTTGTTTTATGGATTTATGTATTTTGTATTACGGTTCTGATCGTTTGTACTTGGTATTTATTTTATTCCAGATTTTACCATAAAACTATAGTGTTGATTTCCCTAACAGGTCCAAATAATAAATACAAAGAAAATAAATGCGGGGCAACAGATTAAAATATTTTGCTTCATGTGAAACAAATGGTCATTCCGGATTTTATCAGAAACCTTTAGTTTCGTTTTACAAGTCGTTTTTGTGCAGTTGGGCACGATGCGGCAAGTTGGGCAATGCGGCAAAACGAACCCACCGCGAATAACTTATCATGATGAGTGACTTTCGCCCGAGGATATTGATAAGTAAACCATTATTTATGAGTTGCCATATTTTACCCCTGGCATTAAGTTGTAACAACCGTATCATCCGAGTTTCAAACTGTCAATGGTATCTGTGCCTCAAGGCCCGGCCTGCCACATAACATTTACCCTCTGGCCTCTGACCTGACACGTGATACCAATTGTCGAAATTGTGTAAGCCACACAACAAATATTTTACCTATTGACATGAGATAAAAATTGTCCTTAATAAAAGCTGAATCATCAAGTTTTTGTTCAAGACCGAATATACTTCTACTATTTATATTAATTCGTAACATTTTTCAGTGGAAAACGAGAAAACGACAATGTTCACAATTTGAAGCTATTACGAATTATAAAGGTCGAAGTTATCTTCTGTAGGGCCTATTGATATCTTTAATTAGAGGTTGAAAAATAAAATGAAATGTTTTAAAATCTCTTTTGGTGGAATTTACTAAGTTTTTAAAGGTTTAAAAGTCATACTAAATAAATTGTCTCCTGAACTAATCTTCCTTGCTGTACAGATATATCTTGTGTTTTAGAATAAAGTGGTTCCTGCTGTTTTTGTCTTTTATAATAACCCCAAGTTTTTACAGTTTTCTCAGTTTCTACAGTAAAAGCCACTTTTGAGCATTCCTTTGACTTGCTGCTTAATACAAGACTGATGATGACGACATGTGTATATTGTGTTGAAACGTTATGTGCCTAACCTTATTAAAGAAGTGTGTTATATTCCATAATATTGTCTAGTGTCTTATATGTGCTCCTCACTTCTATATATATGTCATTCAAATCTTACACATGATCATTGTTTCAAGATGAACCAATCAGCGATGAGTTTTGTTATAGAAATTGACACATGTGAATATTAAGCAGCCAGCTTAAATCACTCATGCGGTTAGGGTTTCTAGGAAAAAGCTAGTTAGATTTCCTTATTCGGTGTTAATCATTCATGTTATACGGTGAATATATAATAAAGTAGTTTCTCTGTCGCTCATTCGACCTCAAGCCACTCAGAGAGACAACACATTACTTTTATACCTTGTAACGTTCTTAAACCAGTAATCATGGAAGATGATGTAGCAGCACTCGTTATTGATAATGGATCTGGTATGTGTAAAGCAGGTTTTGCTGGAGACGATGCCCCTCGAGCTGTTTTCCCCTCCATTGTCGGAAGACCCAGACATCAGGTAATTTGAATTTTATATTTATGTTATATTTAGCCGGTTAAAAAATTATGTGATATATCTTGTCAAGTTGAATTTATAACATGTAATATTTACAACCCTCAGATTTACTAGCATAGTTTGAATATGCATTTCGTAGTTGAAGCTGACAATTTTCTATCAATAATTTATCAGTTTGAGCTACTTATTGCATTGAGTACAATATAGGGCTATTCTTTTGCAATGACAATGAATTCACTAATTAAACCTTTTGAAAAAAATGGTGACAATCCTTTTCGAGCGTCACGCATTCCAGAATTGTGTCACGTTGTATGACCCCCACGACCTTGATAATCGTATAAGTAATTATGGTGACTGACTTCAGACGAGACAGTGATTCATACACTTGGTATTGATTGCCGACGAAAACTATGTAAATGGTTAATATAACCACTTCGTACAGTCTTCATAAAATGAATTGGAGTTTTGTTTTCTTTGCCCACTATCACGTGTCTTCAATGTGCCGGTTGTCACGTGACAAGTTAGTCCGGACGTGTTTCGCCTATTCAATAGTTACAAGGAAGCAATTTGGGCTGTAACTTGATGATTAGTCAGTCGGGGTCAAAACTTCCTGATACAGAATAGTTCACTTCCGTTACACTCGACATAAATTTCTAATGACTTTAATCATAAAAAATTTCCGACGTTAAACTAATGATTCCATTTCTTATTTTTCTAGGGTGTTATGGTTGGTATGGGACAGAAAGACAGCTATGTAGGAGATGAAGCTCAATCTAAGAGAGGTATCCTCACCTTAAAATACCCAATTGAACATGGTATTGTTACCAACTGGGATGATATGGAGAAAATCTGGCATCACACTTTCTACAATGAACTTCGAGTCGCCCCAGAAGAACACCCTGTCCTCCTCACAGAGGCTCCACTCAATCCCAAAGCCAACAGAGAAAAGATGACTCAAATTATGTTTGAAACCTTCAATTCACCAGCTATGTATGTAGCTATCCAAGCTGTATTGTCCCTATATGCCTCTGGTCGTACCACTGGTATCGTTATGGATTCTGGAGATGGTGTGAGTCACACAGTACCAATCTACGAAGGTTATGCTCTTCCTCATGCCATTATGAGATTAGATTTGGCTGGTCGAGATTTGACCGACTACTTGATGAAAATTTTGACAGAAAGAGGTTACTCATTCACCACAACAGCTGAAAGAGAAATCGTCAGAGACATCAAAGAAAAATTATGTTATGTTGCTTTGGATTTTGAACAGGAAATGCAGACAGCCTCGTCGTCGTCGTCATTAGAAAAATCATACGAACTACCCGATGGTCAAGTCATCACCATTGGTAACGAACGATTCCGATGCCCAGAAGCCATGTTTCAACCATCTTTCTTGGGTATGGAATCTTCTGGTATCCATGAAACCTCCTACAACTCCATCATGAAATGTGATGTTGATATCAGAAAAGACTTGTATGCCAACACTGTATTATCTGGAGGATCTACCATGTACCCAGGTATTGCTGACAGAATGCAGAAAGAAATCACAGCCTTAGCCCCACCAACCATGAAAATTAAAATCATCGCTCCCCCTGAAAGAAAATACTCTGTATGGATTGGTGGTTCTATCTTGGCTTCTCTCTCAACCTTCCAACAGATGTGGATCTCCAAACAGGAATATGATGAATCTGGTCCAGCAATCGTCCACAGAAAATGTTTCTAAACTAATTATCAGTATTTTTCTGAGAAGGATTGAGCATCAGATCTGAAAAAAACTATTCTTGGTGAAATGTTTCAAAAAAGGTGTAAGTTTTCATTACACATAATTCCAGAGTGTTCCTAAGGCTTTTAGAACTTTCTAATAAAAAAAAATAACAGTTATGAAGTCGTTTCGAAAATCAATCACGCTGTAATTGGATACCCTAAACAAGGGTGTCCTAACGAATCATACTTGTGCACATACTAAACTATTATATATTTTTTTAAATTTGTTAATGTTAATAATAAAATATGAAAAAAAATCCCAATACTTTGTGTCTCAAGAAAGTTGCTTCGTGGTCAACGAATTGATCAATTTTAATGATCGAAATATCTTTAACATACTAAACTTTCCGGGCCTTTGACAATTTGTTTGGCTTACAATTCCCTTTCAGTTTGCCGACTCTGCCAAAGAGTCTCAACTGCACTGCAGAGTACGACATTGAGCACAGTTAATACCCATTGATTAATCTACATGAAAATGACAATTTTGGACAAGTCATGACTGATCTAGACTTGTCTCTGCCACAACCAGCCTCGTTTTTCAAATAATACTGATATTAACTGCATGGTGACTATGAAAACCGAACTATTACTAAACTTGCCAATGATCCACACATTTGTATTTGCTTATGAATGAAAAGCATTTTGGAATTAAGTTTTGCACTGCGTAGAGGTTTCAAAAAGAGTAGACACGTTCCCTAATTATTCAATGAGGTTTTTAAAACCGCTCTGCCTCGTACAAAGTAATTTATAGAACTGTTTTGATTCGGTTACTGGCCTGAACTCATCAAATTTTACTTATATGACATACTAGCCCTGGAACAGTGGCTCTGACTGTATCTTTTGACTTCCGATAGTTTCGGTAAACCTTCATCTGAGATACCTTGACTAGAAAAAAGTTTACCTTTCCAAAGCCAACACAAGTCTATTTAAAGATGGACACTACAAGTTTTCAAAGCCTCTATTTACATAGCCAATTATATTCTCTGGCAGCTCTGTGGTCATCATCAGAGAGCACTGTAGACGATAATCTTATGGTTAATAGTAAGTTAAAATAATATAGGTCGGTTCGCTACTTTTCAAGTTCACAAAACGAAAACCAAAACCGTCTCCTTAACGAATCTGTAATTGTCGCTGAAAGGGCACTTTACATCGGCTTATTTTTCTCGTAGTGACAATTATTTCGACAATGCTAGGTGAAATGGCGTAGGCGTTGATTTATATTTCATTCAAATAACTGTAAACACTCCATGCTTCCTTCGTAAATCGGCTTACACCGTTGTACGAGGACAAGGTAAGCGAGTTGCAAATGCAATAGACAAAAGGGAATGGGCTAAACTGATTTAGATGAGTGATGAGAATATATTTTACATGTTTTACGTGGTTCTGATAGGCGAGTGAAAGTTATGATTATCTTTTATTCCAAAACATCATGTTGTTAGTGGATGATATGGTCAATTTTTATATTCATTATTTCACAAGATTAAGAACCCCACCCAAATAACCGGTGGGTTCGTTTTGCCGCATTGCCCAACTTGCCGCATCGTGCCCAACTGCACAAAAACGACTTGTAAAACGAAACTAAAGGCTTCTGATAAAATTTGGAATGACCATTTGTTTCACATGAAACGAAATAATTTAATCTGTTGTCCCGCATCGATTTTCTTTTTTATTTATAATTTGGACCTGTTAGGGAAATCGAAAATATAATTTTATGGTAAAATCTGGAATAAAATAAATACCAAGTACAAACGATCAGAACCGTGTAGGGACCAAAACACTCATCCTACAGATAAAGTTCAAAACGTTTATTCAATGACAAAGTTTTCGATTTACAGCTTCAATATCATACATCTTACAACATCTACAGCTTACATTATCATTTCTGAAACAATACAAAAAGTACATCTTTAATTCTCTGATAAAA
The DNA here is from genome assembly GCF_000327385.1 of Lottia gigantea. NCBI lineage: Eukaryota > Metazoa > Mollusca > Gastropoda > Lottiidae > Lottia > Lottia gigantea. The sequence goes on along the minus strand of NW_008710814.1, from coordinate 3,805 downwards.
CTTCAAATTTGCTTACAAAATTTACTTAAACGAAAATAACTGAAGTCTGGGCGGGGCTAAATATCAATAAAG
>NW_008710814.1:0-794 GCF_000327385.1 Lottia gigantea | reverse complement strand
GATTTTCTTTTTATGTATTAGTCACAGAAAAGAAGTTAATGTAATAGTTATAAGGTGTCCTACATAGTTCATATTTTTTAATGTATTGTTAACGTTTTTATCATTTGAAATTTAAAATGCGTTTCTTCGTCATTTCTACATTGTACTGTAGCCACGTTATGGCACGCCAAATCAAGGTGGGGCCATCTCCATATATGTTCATGTCACATGATCAATGTTTCAAGATGAACCAATCAGCGATGAGTTTTGTTATAGAAATTGACATATGTGAATATTAAGCAGCCGGCTTAAATCACTCATGCGGTTAGGGTTTCTAGGAAAAAGCTAGTAAGATTTCCTTATATGGTATTAATCATTCGCCCAATGTTATACGGTGAATATATAATGAAGTAGTTTCTATGTTGGTCATTCGACCTCAAGCCACTCGCAGAGACAACACATTACTTTTATACCTTGTAACGTTCTTAAACCAGTAATCATGGAAGATGATGTAGCAGCACTCGTTATTGATAATGGATCTGGTATGTGTAAAGCAGGTTTTGCTGGAGACGATGCCCCTCGAGCTGTTTTCCCCTCCATTGTCGGAAGACCCAGACATCAGGTAATTTGAATTTTATATTTATGTTATATTTAGCCGGTTAAAAAATTATGTGATATATCTTGTCAAGTTGAATTTATAACATGTAATATTTACAACCCTCAGATTTGCATTTCGTAGTTGAAGCTGACAATTTTCTATCAATAATTTATCAGTTTGAGCTACTTATTGCATTGAGTACAATATAGGGCTATCT
>NW_008710813.1:7326-9711 GCF_000327385.1 Lottia gigantea | reverse complement strand
CCACAGTTCAACATGTGCAAATAGTCGAAAATCGGCTCTAGAAGGCGTATTTTTGCATCGATTTTCTTCGGGTTTTCATTTTTACAATCTACCTGTAATTTCTGACCTGATTGCACTTGAAAAATTACGAAATTCGAAAATTCGTCGCTCACTTTTTTCGATCAAATTTTTCAATTTTTTTGCAACTTTTTTGCTTTTGCATCGATTGATCTGACATTTAATATGCAAAGGGACATCACTAAAGCAAATAATATGTAGTTGTCAAATATTTAACTTTACTTCCGGTTTTAAACAGGGAATCAATTGAAAGTACAATCCACTTCCGGTCGAATAACTTCCGGTGTAATTGAAATAGGTCAACGAAATTTATGCTGATCGTAAGTAAATGCTAATACAAAAAAACGAAGAAAATAAAATCCAGACTGGAAGTCATACTTTGGCCGCCATATTGAAAAAACACACTTTTGTAAAACTCAAAATGGGGCCTCAGGGTAAATGTTGATATGCTCAAATTTGATGTGAATGTATTCTGCAATCGATTGCGCAAAAAACATTGGGAGCCGAATTTTGAATTTCGCTTTTGCTTTTTTGGAACTTCCGGTTGAAATTTTTTCATGCTTTAAACGATCACACCATGTGACCTTGACCTTTGATGACCTTGACCTTCATAGGGTCAAAGGTCATTGACCTTGGCTATCATTTGATACTTTGACCTTTGACCTCCGACATGTACTTCCGGTTTTATAGCTATCCGTAAAAAGCCAAATTCGCAACTTTGGACTGCTCTAGCTCGTGACCTAATTAACCTAGAGGGTTAATTTTTTCGGTTTTCTAATGTGCTTCTCATGCACTTTACATAGATATAGAACAATTGCTTTTTTAAAGCAAAATTGAAATTCGTGATTTTTTCAAATTTGAGTTTAGTTTTACCATATTTGTGTCTTTTTGATCTTCGTGTATGTATATCTTATGACCTATTCTATGTAGAACCTTGGTATTTGGAATATAACTAGACACTTTGAATATGAATTCACCTATGACAAAAAAACTTATGTGGGCGTGGCGCATCCGGGTTGAATTACTAATTGTTTACATTTTGGGGCTGGGGCATAACTCGCATAGGATGCGTTTGTTCAAAAAGAGACTTTGCACACAATTACCTCGTCCTTTTGGCCAGTTTGTGTTTACAGCTCAGTTGTTTCAGCCTTATAGTTCCAAAAAAGGAACGTGTTTTAATATTTGGATTTTTTCATTTTTCGATTTTGACCTTTGTTGACGTTTGTTGACCTATATCTTTTGACCTATATTATGTAGGAGCTTTACATTTCGAACATAACGTAACATTCTGAATATCAATTAACCTATGCAAAAAAAATTGAGGTGGGCGTGGCACTTCCGGGTTAAATTTCTCATTATTGACATTTTTGGCCAGGGGCATAACTCGCAAAGTATACATTTATTCAAAATGGAACTTTGCACACTATTACCTCATATATTGAGCCACTTTGTCTGAGAATTTCAATTGTTTTTGCTTCATAGTTCAAAAAAAGGAACAGGTTTTGGAAATTCAAAATTTTCAATTTTTGACCTTGACCTTTGTTGACCTTGACCTTTGTAGGATCAAACGTCATTGGCATTGGCTATCTATTTATACTTTTATATTTGCTGTCCTAAGTCAATTTCCGGTTTTATAGTCGTTAGCAATTTGAAATTTTAATGGCGTATATCTCTTGATCTTGACTTTTTCAGACCTTCTCCTTTACAGGATCAAAGGTCATTGACCTTGGCTATCTGCTGATACTTTCATTTGTGAGGTCTGACGTCCACTTCCGGTATTAGAATCTTCTAAAAAATGAAAATTTATCAACTTTACACTGTTCTTGCGCTTGATCTAATTATCGTGGAAGGTTGATTTTTTCGGGGTCTTTTGCATTTTGCTACATTTGCAAAGTCCCACTCTGTGCCACGAGTGGCTCTAGTTGTGGGACTTTGCTTTCAGCAAAGTCCCAGTTTGTTATCGAAATGTCCATTCTTTTTTTTTTTTTTTTTTTTTTTTTTTTTTCGAAATTTACACACCTTCCTGAGCTTAGACTACAATAGTTGCAGCAACCATTCAACATTCACGAACCTTAGATATAGGCGACGATGTGCATAAATATATTTTGGATCTTTTTTGCAAAACCGGAAGTGCCACAGTTCAATAGGTGCAAGAATAGTTAATCGGCTCTAGAAGTCGTATTTTTCGGTCGATTTTCTTTGGGTTTGCTTTTTTGGAATCTACTGGCAAAATCTGAAAGAATAGCAGTTTCAAAATTTCAAAATTCGAAAATTTGTCGCAGACATTTTTTTTGCCAAATTTTGCATTTTTTTCATTTTTTTTGCTTT
>NW_008710813.1:3985-5083 GCF_000327385.1 Lottia gigantea | reverse complement strand
TGAGCCACGTTGTCTTAGAAGTTCGATTGTTTCAGCTTTATAGTTCAAAAAAAGGAACAGGTTTTGAAAATTCAAAATTTTCAATTTTTGACCTTGACCTTTTTTGACCCTGATTTTTGTAGGATCAAAGGTCATTCAAATTGGTTGTCTATTTATACTTTTATATTTGCTGTCCTATCTCAACTTCCGGTTTTATAGCCGTATATATTTAAAAATTTTGATGACTTGTATCTCGTAACCTTGACCTTTGTTGACCCTCTCCCTTTCAATGTTAAATGTCATTGACCTTGGCTATCTTCTGATACTTTCATTTGTGAGGTCTGTCTACTTCCGTTATACCAATCTTCCAAAGAATTCTTCTCAACTTTAGACTGCTCTTGCGCGTGATGTAATTATCGTAGAAGGTTGATTTTTTCAGAGTCTTTTGCAATTTGCTATATTGGCAAAGTCCCATTCTGTGCCACGTGTGGCTCTAGTTTTTTTTTTTTTTTCGAAATTTACACACCTTCCTGTGCTTAGACTGCAATAGTTGCAGCAACCATTCAACATTCCTAGACCTTCTGTAGTGGCAACGTGTTGCATAATTATAAATTGGAACATTTTTGCAAAACCGGAAATGCCACAGTCCAATATGTGCAAAAAGTAGAAAATCGGACCTAAAAGTCGCATTTTCCGGTCGATTTTCTTCGGGTTTTTCTTTCTGGAATCTATGTGTAATTTCTGATATAATAGCACTTAAACAACTTCGAAATTCGAAAATTTGTCGCACACTTTTTTCGGCCGAATTTTGCAATTTTTTAACAAAAAAAAAAACTTTTTAGCTTTTTGTCTGATTAATCTAAAAAAATTTGAGCAAAGACAATTCATGAACGTGAACAAAATTGTATAGTCAAATTTTTTACTTTACTTCCGGTTTAAACGGGAATACGATTCTCACTTCCGGTTGAACTACTTCCGGTGTAATTAATTTAGCGCGACGAAACTTATATGAATCGATAGCCAAAGTTATGACAAAAAAACGAAGAATATAAAATCCGGTCCGAAGGTAATACTTTGGTCGCCATTTTGATTTTTCTGAAATGCGTCAGAATCTATTCA
>NW_008710813.1:1893-3451 GCF_000327385.1 Lottia gigantea | reverse complement strand
ATAACTTGCATAGTCTACATTTGTTCAATAAGGGACCTTGCACACAAATACCTCATCTCTTTGGCAAGTTTGTGTTTAAAGAACAGTTGTTTCAGATTTATAGTTCAAAAAAAAGGAACGGGTTTTGGAATTTCCATATTTTCATTTTTTGACATTGACCTTTAATAACCTTAACGTTTGTAGGGTCAATGGTCATTAACCTTGGTTATCTATTTATACTTTCATATTTGATGTCGGACGTAAGCTTCCGGTTTTGTAGTCGTATGCATTTTGAAAGTTTGATGAGTGATATCTCGTGACCTTGACCTTTGGTGACCTTGACCTTTACAGGCTCAAAGGTCATTGACCTTGGCTATCATTTGATAATTTGACATTTGACCTCCGACATGTACTTCCGGTTTTATAGCTGTCCGAAAAAAACAAATTCGTAACTTTGGACTGCTGTAGCACGTGACATAATTAACTTAGAGGATTAATTTTTTCGGTTTCCTAATGTGCTTCTCACGCACCTTACATTGATATATAACAATTGTTTTTTTACAGCAAAATTGAAATTCGTCATTTTTTTTCAAATTTGAGGTTTTTTTTTACAATATTTGTGTCTCTTTGAACTTGGTGTATGTATATCTTATGACCTATTTGATGTAGAACCTTGAAATTTGGAATACATCTAGACACTTTGAATATGAATTCACCTATGACAAATAAACTTATGTGGGCGTGGCACATCCGGGTTGAATTACTAATTGTTTACATTTTGGGGCTGGGGCATAACTCGCATAGGATGCGTTTGTTCAAAAAGAGACTTTGCACACCATTACCTCATCCTTTTGGCTAGTTTGTGTTAACAGCTCAGTTGTTTCAGCTTTATAGTTTCAAAAAAGGAACGGGTTTTAACATTTGGATATTTTCATTTTTCGATTTTGACCTTTGTTGACTTTTGTTGACCTATATCTTTTGACCTCTATTATGTAGGAACTTGACATTTGGAATATAACGTAACATTCGGAATATTAATTAACCTATTCAAAAAAAATTGAGGTGGGCGTGGCACTTCCGGGTTAAATTTCTCATTATTGACATTTTTGGCCAGGGGTATAACTCGCAAAGTATACATTTATTCAAAATGGAACTTTGCACACTATTACCTCAAATTTTGAGCCATTTTGTCTTAGAATTTCAATTGTTTTTGCTTCATAGTTCAAAAAAAGGAACAGGTTTTGGAAATTGAAAATTTTCCATTTTTGACCTTGACCTTTGTTGACCTTGACCTCTGTAGGATCAAACGTCATTGGCATTGGCTATCTATTTAAACTTTTATATTTGCTGTCCTATGTCAACTTCCGGTTTTATAGTTGTTAGCAATTTGAAATTTTAATGGCGTATATCTCTTGATCTTGACCTTTTTAGACCTTCTCCTTTACAGGATCAAAGGTCATTGACCTTGGCTATCTGCTGATACTTTCATTTGTGAGGTCTGACGTCCACTTCCGGTATTACAATCTCCAAAAAATGAAAATTTATCAACTTTACACTGTTCTTGCGCTTGATCTAATTA
>NW_008710813.1:763-1843 GCF_000327385.1 Lottia gigantea | reverse complement strand
GTGAATGTATTCTGCAATCGATTGCGCAAAAAATATTGGGAGCCGAATTTTGAATTTCGCTTTTGCTTTTTTGCAACTTCCGGTTGAAATTTTTTAAAGCTTTAAACGATCACACCATGTGACCTTGGCCTTTGATGACCTTGACCTTCATAGGATCAAAGGTCATTGACCTTGGCTATCATTTGATACTTTGACCTTTGATCTCCGACATGTACTTCCGGTTTTATAGCTATCCGTAAAAAGCCAAATTCGCAACTTTGGACTGCTCTAGCACGTGACCTACTTAACCTAGAGGGTTAATTTTTTCGGTTTCCTAATGTGCTTCTCATGGCCTTTACATAGATATATAACAATCGTTCTTTTAAAGCAAAATTGAAATTCGTGATTTTTTCAAATTTGAGGTTTTTTTTACAATATTTGCGTCTTTTTGAGCTTGGTGTATGTATATCTTATGATCTATTTGATGTAGAACCTTGATATTTGGAACACAACTAGACACTTTGAATATGAATTCACCTATGACAAAAAAACTTATGTGGGCGTGGCACATCCGGGTTGAATTACTAATTGTTTACATTTTGGGGCTGGGGCATAACTCGCATAGGATGCGTTTGTTCAAAAAGAGACTTTGCACACAATTACCTCATCCTTTTGGCCAGTTTGTGTTAACAGCTCAGTTGTTTCAGCTTTATAGTTTAAAAAAAGGAACGGGTTTTAACATTTGGATATTTTCATTTTTCGATTTTGACCTTTGTTGACGTTTGTTGACACATATCTTTTGACCTCTATTATGTAGGAACTTGACATTTAGAATATAAGGTAACATTTTAAATATCAATTAACCTATTCAAAAAAAATTGAGGTGGGCGTGGCACTTCCGGGTTAAATTTCTCATTATTGAAATTTTTGGCCAGGGGCATAACTCGCAAAGTATACATTTATTCAAAATGGAACTTTGCACACTATTACCTCATATATTGAGCCACTTTGTCTGAGAATTTCAATTGTTTTTGCTTCATAGTTCAAAAAAAGGAACAGGTTTTGGAAATTCAAAATTTTCAATTTTTGACCTTGACCTTT
>NW_008710813.1:0-713 GCF_000327385.1 Lottia gigantea | reverse complement strand
CGTAACCTTGACCTTTGTTGACCCTCTCCCTTTCAATGTTAAATGTCGTTGACCTTGGCTATCTTCTGATACTTTCATTTGTGAGGTCTGTCTACTTCCGTTATAACAATCTTCCAAAGAATTCTTCTCAACTTTAGACTGCTCTTGCGCGTGATGTAATTATCGTAGAAGGTTGATTTTTTCAGAGTCTTTTGCAATTTGCTACATTTGCAAAGTCCCACTCTGTGCCACGTGTGGCTCTAGTTTTTTTTTTTTTTCGAAATTTACACACCTTCCTGAGCTTAGACTACAATAGTTGCAGCAACCATTCAACATTCACGAACCTTAGATATAGGCGACGATGTGCTTAAATATATTTTGGATCTTTTTTGCAAAACCGGAAGTGCCACAGTTCAATATGTGCAAGAATAGTTAATCGGCTCTAGAAGTCGTATTTTTCGGTCGATTTTCTTTGGGTTTGCTTTTTTGGAATCTACTGGCAAAATCTGAAAGAATAGCAGTTTCAAAATTTCAAAATTCGAAAATTTGTCGCAGACATTTTTTTTGCCAAATTTTGAGTTTTTTTCATTTTTTTTGCTTTTTGTCTGATTAATCTGAAAAAAATTGAGCAAAGACAGTTTAAGAAAGTAAGCAAAATGGTACAGTAAAAGTTTCAATTTCACTTCCGGTTTAAACAGGAAATCGATGTTCACTTCCGGTTGAATATCTTCCGG
>NW_008710812.1:0-1535 GCF_000327385.1 Lottia gigantea | reverse complement strand
ACTTGTCTTCTACCAACAACTACCTAGTCTGTGATATCACTTAGCTGGAAGCGGATGTTAACTTGTCTTCTACCAACAACTACCTAGTCTGTGATATCAGTTAGCTGGAAGCAGATGTTAACTTGTCATTTACCAACAAATACCTAGTCTGTGATATCAGTTAGCTAGAAGTGGACGTTAACTTGTCATCTACCAACAACTACCTAGTCTGTGATATCAGTTAGCTGGAAGTGGATGTTAACTTGTCATCGACCAACAACTACCTAGTCTGTGATATCAGTTAGCTAGAAGTGGACGTTAACTTGTCATCTACCAACAAATACCTAGTCTGTGATATCAGTTAGCTGGAAGCAGATGTTAACTTGTCATTTACCAATGTAACAGTAGATACAAGGGGGTACCATTTTCTTATGTGTAAGGCTTAGTAGTGAGGACAGTCAAGTGGTTGAAGGGAGGTAACTCTGTTTAGTAAAAGTTACAAGTGCCTGTGTTTCAAAAGGTGACTAATGCCTGTGTGCAAGGGCAAGTCACTCTTATGACAGGAAGTTCTCTTCCATGTGCTCCTCAATGTTGATAAAGCCTATGAAATACCTAAGTTTTGTTTCCCTCCTCCCACAGGTATTATTTTGCTATAAAAGGCCAATTATGTTGCTGTCAATCTATAAGACATGGGTTTACTACACTATGTCAGTGTTTTAGGCCTTTGCCTCTGAAAATCTTGTATTTTCTATTAGTATCACACACGTTGGATGGCCCGGTGCGGTAGGCCACTCCACGTGGTAATAGGCAACCCTTATTCATTGCGCCTTTGCATTGTTCTCTCATGTAATATAAGTTTACACAAGTTGATGTTCGTAAGACATGTTGTATATTAGTTTGTAGACTCTTATGACAGGAAGTTCTCTTCCATGTGCTCCTCAATGTTGATAAAGCCTATGAAATACCTAAGTTTTGTTTCTCTCCTCCCACAGATGATCCTGTAGAAGGTAGTACGACATTGTTTGTCTGTAGCTGTAGAAAGGGGTGTTGGTTCCAGTTGCACCATGTTATAGTGCCAGTATATGAACCCTTTCCTTGTGCTCTCCAGAAGTGTCTACCAGGCTTAGTTGTGCTACATCGTATAATCCTGAGGTCCACCGTTGTACCGTCTTTAAAGCTGAACTTTAGGCTTAACTGAGTTACCCAGTGTTGTCATTATTTCTCATTCTCTGTGTGTCAGTCATCGCATTGGCTAATCTGGTTGTTTTACTACTCACACTTCTCTGTTTTCACCTTCTTGGTGCAGAGAGGTGTAACACATGCTCCTCGTCTAGGCCTAGGTTTAGATAGCCAGTGCGTGGAAAGAAACCCTCTCACAAAGTTTCCATATCTATTATATCCAGTTTTTAGACCTGAACATAACACGATTTGCAAAACCCCTGAAATCATCGAATGTACTTACATCGCATAGAAAAGAGTTGTCGTGGGGAGTCCAGTCGGATCGTTTGACCTTTACTTCCCCTTCTCTACGTCTCCTTTTATCCTTAGGGAACCTG
>NW_008710811.1:10183-12379 GCF_000327385.1 Lottia gigantea | reverse complement strand
CTCATAAAACTATCATATGGATTCTGAAATTAGAAAGAGAAGACAACCACTTAGCCTAGATCAGTTCGCAAATAAATTTGATTTATGAAGCGCTTTTTCACATTGATGAATGTCAAATCTGTGAAATTTGAAAAGCATCAAGAAATCTGCCCCAAAACTGCTTATCCCTTAACATAATTCATCAAAATAATAAATAAAGCAAGTTAGATTCTGAAACCTTTTAGCAGCTTCTTTATCTATCCATCTGGGAAATTTCTTAACTTCCTTAATTCTTAAGTTTTACATCCTACTTTTCTGCATCATTTTGGCAGCGCCATGCAGGGTGCAATAAGGGAAATATGGCTGTGAAATTTGGCCAGGACATCGGCCTAAGCCTGCTCTTTTTGATTTCCAACTGTCGAGGGATTTTTAACATGCAAAGCCTGTAGCACACAGGGCCTTGGTTTATTGTCCCATCCAAACGACTTGATGCTTTTTCCATGTCAGTCCCTAATCACTGCATCACTGACATGGGGGAAACCGGGTTGAAAAATCCGAAGTTATTATCTCTTTAAATTAAATACATAAACGATGAAGTTCTGACTAACTAAAAGACTCTTACCAATTCATATTTTTCATCTGTCTCACAAGTGTCCTTTTCTAGCACCCGAAACATCTTGAAATTCAATTGTGATCAATTCTAGTGTTGCATGGAGAATTAGGAATTGTTCAATTCATTCTTAGATAAATTTGTTACATCATTTTATGCATTTCCTAAAAAATATTTCAAAGAATACTATCTGAAAACTGATTTTAGATTTTGATCTTTAATTGACATGGGGGAAGGCCTAATGTTAGTCCAGTGACTTTATCAGAGTTTAGCAATGTATTCTATGGTTTTAAAAATCAATTTCAAGCTTAAGATAAATGACCACTGCTACTAAACTAACTGGTGCAAGATTGAGAGTATGCTGTGAATCACCCTAAAGGTGTAGGTCTACTGAACTAGCTGCCATTGCTTGGTCCAGTCAAGCCATATCCTTGTTTGTTAGTACCAGATCTAAATTTGAGAGAAATACTCTTTTTTTGTAAATATGAGGGGATGGTTTTGAGTGAGATAAGTATGATAGTCACAAATCATAAAAGTCGGATTATAGCCATATGCTATTAGTAGGCCTCTTTTATCAGTATAATTTGAGCCACTGTAAATTCTACTGTTATTACTAGTAGTTCTACATAATGATTAAGTCATTATTGTAATGTATGTAGTATGCACCATCTGTTATGGACTAGAGTTATAATACCCAGTATATAATAGCCTGTCTTATAGGTCTAACTTAAACCATTTTAATATCATACTGAGTACTGACTGCAAGAAGGGGATAAAATCTATGCATACTACTTACTAGACCTATGCCCTATATTTTTTTTTATATCATTCAGTCTATAATGCAGATTGCAGTATCAATTCGACTAGATTTCAAAGGTTAAGATATTCTAAAATAGAAGCTTTACATTTGATTTATAGTATAACATTAATTGTGTAATTGGTTTTCATATAGTGATTTTCAAAGACGTTTTAGTTGTCAAAATCTGAATTGTTTTGATCGTTACAATCAAAAGAGTGCACCTGTTGTTGAGCCTATACACAGCAAAAGACGCTACAATGTAAATGCGCAGTTAGTATAGTCCATTGATATATTCTTTATATTTAATGGCAAATATATAGTTGAAGTACATTTGTATGCTGTGAATGCTACTAAAGCATGTAAATGAATCCCAAAGTGTTAAAAAAATGATTCTTTCAGCCGTATGTCAAATTATGAGAATCTTGCGCGTATTAATACATTTATATGTATCCAAGGTTCTGTTCGGCAGATGAAAATCAAAATTTTTTTAAACTAAGTCATTATCACATTATCATTATACGTGAAATTTTGTATAACTAGCTTCAAAATTAAATATTTACAGTTATTTATTTTTTATGTCAAAGATTCTTCTGCGGCGTATGAAAACAAACCCTTACTTCCGGTCTTTCACTTGCCATCTTTGGGAAAAGCAGGGGCGTCCAAAATGGTAAGCAGTAATAATTGTGGAAATACGGCCTGTATTATGAAAAATATGGAAAAATCACTTTCAATCTAAACCACCAAGATGTGTATTTAGGTGTTAAGCCAGGGATTTGGAATAGATGATTAGATAATGTCCAGATAGAGG
>NW_008710811.1:3208-4412 GCF_000327385.1 Lottia gigantea | reverse complement strand
TGACCTATGATTGAAAGACTGTCATATTACAATTAGGGCCCAGGCTACCGAGCAAATCAAAACCAAAAAAATAACAAAATATTTCTTTCATTTCTATCTTGATTCTTAGACGATGAACCAGTATCATAAATTTTTACAGCTATACATCTTGGGCTAATGTGAAAAATAAAAAATAGATTTTCTGCCTCATTTCGTAAGAATAATATTCTTTATTTTGGCCATATTTTTACAAGGCTTACTTGGACCACGTGTTGATCACGTGACAGATTGACGTCATCTTTCTAGACCAATAGTATGTCTGAGATAGTACCACGTGATCTTTTGTACCACGTGATCTCGCCTTAACGTTGCTTAGCACCAAGGCAAGATGGACGCTCTTCGAAGATAAATGTCAAATCTTCTTGGAATTTGATCTTATGTCGGGAAATATGGATATTTATACAACAATTCCTTTGAATAATGGTCGGGAACTGTAAGTGATTGTTTTTGTTAAAGTTTTTTTTCAAGTTTGTATTTCGTTAACAAAATTTAACGCTTGGTCTCTCCACCCCGGTCTGATCATCACCTCCTCACTCAACTTTCATCATATCAATTATCAGTCAACATCAGTCTTTCTAAGTTTCTCAACTCGGCTTGTTTCGAGTTTCTCAGCTGCCTGGAATGGAACTTGGTTTGGGCTGAAAGTGTAAGAGTAAAGCCCAAGAAAACCTCCAGTTCAGCTGAGATTGCAGTGTCTTCATACAAATCCAAAAGAATGAACGTTTTGATAAGGTTTGATAATTAATGAGTTAACCGGGTTTCAAATTTTCAACTTTTTATGGAGAGGACCCGGCGGCCCAGCTCCTGTTCTAGAAAACGCGCTCATTTTGTAGCCCGTAAACGCTCCAGAAGGCACAATTCTTGACGGATTTTAACGAAGCTTGCCGTTAGTGTTTATCACCCATGGACGAATCCTATTAGAAATCAAAAAAATATTTCTTATTCTTGAAAACGCATTCAATTTATAGCTCATAAACACTAAAAGTCCAGATTCTTGCCCGATTTTGAGAAAACTTTTCAGTATTAGCCTACCTTAGAAAATTCAAAAGAAGTTTCAAAAAAATAAAAATTCAAGAGAAGTTTTTAACTGTATGTGGAATATTTCATACTGGTGATATAGGTTTCACAGGCTGGACAAGATATTATCGAATATTCTAAAGTAAGG
>NW_008710811.1:0-1788 GCF_000327385.1 Lottia gigantea | reverse complement strand
GGAAACTTGGTTGTAAAAGTATCTTGACCTATGATTGAAAGACTCTTATTTTACTATTAGGGCCCAGACTACCGAGCAAATCAAAACCAAAAAGATAACAAAATACACTTTCTGACTGATTTCGTAAGAATAATATTCTCTATTTTGACCGTATTTTTACAAGGCTTACAGGATCGCGTACTGATCACGTGACAGATTGACGTCATCTTTCTCGACCAATAGTATGCCTGAGATAGTACCACGTGATCTTTTGTACCACGTGATCTCGCCTTAACGTTGCTTAGCACCAAGGCAAGATGGACGCTCTTCGAAGATAAATGTCAAATCTTCGCGGAATTTGCTCTTATGTCGGGAAATATGGATATTTATACAACAATTCCTTTGAATAATGGTCGGGAACTGTAAGTGATTGTTTTTGTTAAATTTTTTCTTCAAGATTGTATTTCGTTAACAAAATTTAACGCTTGGCCTTTCCACTCCTGTCCGATCATCACCTCACTCAACTCGGCTTGTTTCGAATTTCTCATCTGCCTGGAATGGAACTTGGTTTGAGCTGAAAGTGTAAGAGTAAAGTCCAAGGAAACCTTCAGTTGATCTGAGATTACAGTGTTTTCATACAAATTCAAAAGAATGAACGTTTTGATAAGGTTTGACAATTAAATATTAATGAGTTAACCGGGTTTCAAATTTTCAACTTTTTATGGGGGAGGACCCGGCGCCCCAGCTCATTTAACTCCTGTCGCTTCGAGTCCGCACCGTCCGCACCACCTCGGCATACAATCCGACCCCCAGTCCCAATTTATTTCTGGCGACGTGGCTGGTTGCATGTGTAGACGCTTTTGAAGTTTTTTGCTACGAGTGTAGGCTCAATTTGTAGCTCTAAATGCACAATATTTTACGGATTTTGATGAAACACAATGTGAGTCTTTGTAATCTCCCAAGCATGAACCCCATTGAAAATCAGAAATATTGAAAAATATTTAGAATGAGTTATTGCCCTTGTAGAAAACGCGCTCATTTTGTAGCCCGTAAACACTCCAGAAGGCACAATTCTTGACGGATTTTGACGAAGCTTGCCGTTAGTGTTTATCGCCCATGGACGAATCCTATTAGAAATCAAAAAAATATTTCTTGTTCTTGAAAACGCATTCAATTTATAGCTCATAAACACTAAAAGTCACGATTCTTGCCCGATTTTGAGAAAACTTTTCAGTATTAGCCTACCTTAGAAAATTCAAAAGAAGTTTCAAAAAAATAAAAATTCAAAAGAAGTTTTTAACTGTATGTGGAATATTTCATACTGGTGAAATAGGTTTCACAGGCTGGAGAAGATATAATCGAATATTCTAAAGTCAGGCCCTCCCCCCCGAAAATTTTGACAACCAACCAATTTCATTACTGCAACTAAACACCATACACTATTGCCTCTCCAGATAATCAAGTCCGGCTACATCTAAAATGTCTCTGTGTCCGACACGGCACACAATTCGGTAAGTCAAGTCTACTCCTCTATTGTATTGTGGTACCGGCACTGTATGTGTCGAACATCCCGTAATACTATCTTGATGGACTCATTAATGGATCTGCTTTATAAAGATATCCTAACAGGTCTGCCAAATTTGGCTTTTGTTCTGGTGATAATTCTCAAAAGCTGGCGATCCAAAATTGTAACCCCCTTGGAATCAAAATAGACTTTCCCACCCTTCTCTGNCACACTTGCATGCACTTCTAGAATGATGTCAACTCCGACAGTTGTATTTGCATGCTCTTTGTAACCCCAGTTCCAGG
>NW_008710810.1:0-1536 GCF_000327385.1 Lottia gigantea | reverse complement strand
CAGTACAATGTGATTATCTTTGCTGTAGAAGGTGTTAAATTATAGATAACAGGAACTGCTTCAGGATATTCAAATATTTCTGTCTTTTCCTGTTACAATAAACAATGTATTGTAGTATTTAATATACAAAATAAGATTCTACCAATGCTTTATGAAATATTGCTACCATTCAAATATAAACAACTTTAAATAAGATGAAAATGATCATTAGTATGTGTCTCCTAAACAAGTGGGGTGACTTTAGTTCAGTTAATCGGTAGAATTGTTTACTATCAGAGGGTCGGTACTAGTGCTGGGTATTGTCAATCATGTCACATGATAGATATATGGGGTAATGGGATAAAAAGTAACATTTTATCTTCAAAGTTTCTATACATATTAATTCATAACGTGATAACTGTGATATTTGGTACTATATTTGTTAGAAGTAATTGGTGTCCACTGTCTTAAAAAAGTTTCTAACAATTTCAGTAAAAAAAATCTACATTTTTTTTATAGAATAAATGACACCACCAAGTATCAATACACAACGTCGCAATACGATACGATACGCGTAACATGGCAAGTCATATCGGGATAAATCGATTCACCGATATATTGTGCCAGCACTAGTCGGTACTTCAGCACTGGGTTTGCCATCTTAACATCCCTTTTAGAGAATCCAAATAGCAATAACAATAGTTTTGAGTTAGATCTGAACCAAAAGAAAGATTTACAAGGACAACTAAGGTTCAAAACAGTCAACAGGAATAATCAGGAAGATGCATTTTTCAGACTTTCACACAACAACTGAAATTGGAACCGACAACCACCATTTGTTTGATGTAAGAAAGAAAATGACATTATGCAAAGATTCCAACGCTGTAACCATCTGTGGTAGGTCTACAGCCAGTCCCTAATTCTGAATACAAGAAAATGTTTGATGCCATTTGAAGTATTTCAGTCTTTCTCATAGGCAGTAAAAATGTGAAATATAAAGTGATACAAGTAGGTTTACTCCCTAAGGGTCACATTCGTATTATCTTTATATAATTATATCTACATGGTAAATATATAGCATCTGTCATATTATCATAATCTAAACATAACACAATTATTATAAGTTTTATATTAAATTAGCAGACATGTTATTGTGATATTTTGATATTTTCACAGCTGCAATTACCAAACTTTTTGTCTTAAGTTGCAGAACAAAACAGGATATGAAACTAAGCATTAACATGATAAAAAATCTGTCCATGTACTGAAAATGAAATCTATAACAGCATAAACATGTATCTCAAAAGACCTCAAGTCATTCCAAAGCCAAAACAAATATGATACAAAATTTTTCATAAAAATGGTACCAAACAGACCTATATCATTGCATTTAATTAGCCTCCAGATTGTCATGAGTATTGTACCTATCTACATGATTGGTGGGGGATATTTTTTCAAAATATTAAAGGAAGTTAACAAGATAATTTTAGTCAGGTATATGTAGTATATGTGGTTATTTGCTTCAGAATTTCTGTTTCTAAATGATATATAACTGAT
>NW_008710809.1:38446-39470 GCF_000327385.1 Lottia gigantea | reverse complement strand
ACAACACAAGCTGCAGAAGAATGTGGCAAAGACACACCAACTGATATTTACTACGTTTTCGACCCAGCATCCCTTGGTTTGGACATCACCGGATGGGTTACCCAATTCATCAGCTACACCCTTGAAGTACGAGAATTCAAATTCATGCAAATGGGAGTCATCAGTGGCTCATGTCCAATCGATTCTGGATTCAGTTTGAATACATATTCTTCCAACAAAAAGATCAGAAACCACTTGGCCAGATACGACTCCTCCAGACTTCCAGCCCTCATCGGCTCAGTTCCCGAAGAATTCAACCAAGCAAGATCTGGTGCCCGAAAGGTTGCTGTTATCTTTATTGGTGGTAAGGTCGATGCCATGGCTGTTATCGAACAAGCTGAAGCTGCCCATGCCGCTGGCATTGATATCTTCTTTGCTGGTCACGAAACTGCTGATAGAAACCTTCTTAATGCTTTGGAAGAAATTGGATTCGGGCAACGACTCTTCCTTAACGGATACAGCGCCAGAGGTCAAGCCGCTCAATTCGTTGAGGCTTTATGCAGTAAGTAGATATTAAAATTTTGTTCACTGTAAAATAGTCCGAAAACGTTTATTGCTGCAACAGTACCTGTTGATAAATTGTACCACCCCGCTCAATTGATTCCATAAATATTAAATAGGAAATTCCTACATATAACATGAGTTCTCTTCCTCCTAGAGGCATGATGGTAACATTAAATAACGGACACAATTGTATGGTATACTACTCCTTAGTTTAACTAAGAAGTAATACACCATAAAATTGTGTCCGTTATTTAATTTGATCTCTACCCCTAAATGCCGCCAATGGATTCTGATGGTAACAGTATCCTAACAGAAGGCGTTTGTGAACTCCCGACTTTAACATTCGACAAGATCTCACGAGACTAAAAAGATAACTGTTGCTTTATAATGGGATATTTAAATGATTCTTTTTTGAATTTTTAGGCAACTATTAAGAAGTTGATGCTGATGACGATACTGCGGATTGGATACTGAAGATGAA
>NW_008710809.1:36070-37425 GCF_000327385.1 Lottia gigantea | reverse complement strand
TCTGTTATAAATCAGAAATATGCTGACGTATTTTAAAGATTTAAAAAAAAATTTCTGGGCTCCAACACATTCCTATTCGCTTTCAGACGCCTAAAATTCCTATAGTATCAAAATTAACTGAGAAAATATCAATTTAAGTTGATAATAATTTTATTCAGTATTGTGGATAATGAGTCTACTAAAAACTAACATTATCATTCAAATGAATTGGAGATGTGTTCATCAAGTGCAAGGAACTAACAATGGACAAGAATTGGGCAGTATGTTTTTAGGGTTCTTAAGATCTTGTTTCCTATTCTGTGATCCAACAACTTGAAGTCACCTGTGTGGGCGAAAATGGGTTAACCACTGTGAATAATTCTGCATATGATATTTAAATAATTACTCTCCCACTCTCATAAACTCAATCCTCATTTGGATTTCTTTAACAAGTACAAATTCAAATCTGAATTTGGTCCATTTCAATAATTAGTCCTAGTCAAAGTTGACCTTTTCAATAAAACTAATATGGCTGCAAAGGAATACAATAATTGCACAATTAGCGTACCACAAACTTCTCATATTCGGGGGCATTATCATATATGCATACATAAAAAAGGTAAATGAATACAGGAGAATTTGTTAGATATATTCACGCCTCTGCAGGGTAATTAACTAATTAAGTTAGGGTATATATTGAGGATCTGGGATCCATTCATCCTCACAACGGTACCGGAACACACAGATAAACTAACAAAATGATACTCAGGGTAGCTGCTGCACTTCTCTTTATCGGGGTAAGACTATATTTTATTTATTCATATTGGTGCTTTATAACGAACGATATAAAACTTGCCAAAATGAACAAGTGGTGAAGGTGAACAAACCCATGATGAAGAATATATTGTGTCTGATATCGGTGTTGGCTAGGTTTGAGTTACTGTTGTATTTGTCATTTATTTATTTATGTTGGACGAATGTTTATTTAGCAGTTAGTTCTAGTAACAATCTCAATATATCTGATAATAGGGCGTAAATTTCTCCAGCCCTTTCACTGACAAGGAAGGATCATATTGTCTGAATTCGCTAAATCCGGTAACCAATACGTCCACCGGATGCAGAAAAATATGACTTTAAACTCCATATCATTCATATTCGTTCAATAATAAACCTTTTTTTTTATTCCTGCAGGCTATCACAGCCTACGATCTCGAACACACCGAACTCGGTAAATATTTATTTTATTTCATTTTCATCAGAATATTTTATTAGATATGCAAAGATTAAACAAAACGTTTGAATTTGATGGTGTTAGCAAAGAAAAGCTACAATAATTCAGATTTTGTATGATTGCTTGAAGACGCCGGGGATCCTCA
>NW_008710809.1:34782-36020 GCF_000327385.1 Lottia gigantea | reverse complement strand
GAAGATAACATTGCTTGGGGGCAAATTTACGTCATGTTTCTGAAAAGTAATCAACTGTTACCGACATAATGTTGAAGATCTTTATATGCCCCACAAGCAATTCAGTGACGAGAAACTGAAATAATTTACTATATTCTTTTTGTTGCAGGAATGGGTCTTGCCTACATGAGAGATCATCTGTTTAAAAAAGCTCGACCAGGAGTTCCCCATATCTGTATCGTCATTACTGATGGTGAATCACAAGAGCCAGAGAAGACCGCCAAGGAAGCTCTAGGTGCTCGCCAGGCCGGTATTGATATTTTTGCTATTGGTGTCAGTGAGTCCGTCAACAGACAAGAATTGAACAACATTGCTGGAACCCCAGACCGAGTCATCATCGTCAAAACCTACGGTGAATTGGAAGCAATCAAAGACAAACTTTCTGGTCAAACCTGCAAGAGTAAGTATGGCTTTAGTCATCTGTCGACTCATCAGTCTTAGATTGTCCTTTCTAAATACAAAACATCATCATGGTAAAGTTTCAGTTAATGCTGATTTTTTCAAAATTTCAATATTAAAACAATATTAGGTACGTTTCATTCATACAAACATTAATTCGGAAAACGTTTTCTTTGTGATTATCAAGGACACGAACACAGAACGGGTGTAACCTTTGGTGAGGTGAGGTGAAGTTATATTCTATAGTTACTAACAATCTCATGTTAATTTTGACTTTCAGATGTCCCAACCCCAGCACCAACACAAGCTGCAGAAGAATGTGGCAAAGACACACCAACTGATATTTACTACGTTTTCGACCCAGCATCCCTTGGTTTGGACATCACCGGATGGGTTACCCAATTCATCAGCTACACCCTTGAAGTACGAGAATTCAAATTCATGCAAATGGGAGTCATCAGTGGCTCATGTCCAATCGATTCTGGATTCAGTTTGAATACATATTCTTCCAACAAAAAGATCAGAAACCACTTGGCCAGATACGACTCCTCCAGACTTCCAGCCCTCATCGGCTCAGTTCCCGAAGAATTCAACCAAGCAAGATCTGGTGCCCGAAAGGTTGCTGTTATCTTTATTGGTGGTAAGGTCGATGCCATGGCTGTTATCGAACAAGCTGAAGCTGCCCACGCCGCTGGCATTGATATCTTCTTCGCTGGTCACGAAACTGCTGATAGAAACCTTCTTAATGCTTTGGAAGAAATTGGATTCGGGCAACGACTCTTCCTTAACGGATACAGCGC
>NW_008710809.1:26894-28452 GCF_000327385.1 Lottia gigantea | reverse complement strand
ATGGTCAATATGAGTAATATTCATCAGGGAACTTACCTGGTGTCATAAAGTTACAACAGAATCCCAGGAAAATTGGAAAATTCATAAAACTTAGTAATTATTGAAAAACGCTTAATCATAATATTAAGCGTTTTTCAATAGTTAATTGCTTTTTTAATTGTTTTTTGGATTTATCGGATTATATAAGGATCCTGTTATGTTATTTATGACACCAGGTATATCTACTGATGAATATATGGTCTTATTGTCCAAGTTTAAATTCTTCAATTTTAGACGTAGTATTCGTTTAAAGCACATGGGGAACTAGATATAAATTTTAAATTGTGAAAAAGGTCTTATAGAATTGAGACTTGTCACAGCTGAGAAAGCACATTTTTCGATGTCTATAACCAATGAGAACAGGGAGTGGTTGTTTTGTGTCATTAGCACGTTAATTATTGATGATTAATTTTGTACAGTTCAGTACAACAACAACTGTGATACGTTATTTTAGAGGAGATAAGTTGATGACGGGGTCTGATAGCATCGGATATCTCTGATAAAATATTCAAGAAAATACTTGATACTGAGTTTTTAAAACTGATATTGTCTTTATTACCTAAATCATTCATTTACATTGAAGGTCAGGTAATGTACTCAGATCGTATGGGGTTGGATATTGTTCGTAGTTCGTTATTCAAACTTAATCTGGTCCGTAGCTCATATCCAAGTCCAACTATCCCTGTTTTGATGGATTTGAAAGATATTATTCTCTTGTTAAATATCAGTTTGTGTGTGGGGGTTGTTCGCCTGAATATAAAAGTATATAATATTCAGTTGTGATGAATTATAGTATGTTTTGATGGATTGTCTGTTATTACAAATCACAGTCAATTTTATCTACAAAAAAAAGTTAACATTATCTTTTAGTATCGTAAATTGAAGAGGTTTTTGTAGTTTAACGTGATTCCCAAGAGTTAGCTTGGTTGCATTTCTGTCTAATTCCACCTTATGAACTAGATTTTAAATATAATAGCTAGTTTGACGATGCATGCATCTGTAAAGAGATGGCAAATAGTGACAAAGGGACGTTGAGGGCTAGGTTTAATCTTGCTTATGTCAGAATACTCTCTCAGATCATCTTTCAACAACTGCCAGTAACTGTTGACATCCAGAAGAATCTGAGCGAACCGACGACTGAAATATGAGAATTTCACTGTGAATCACCTACCCGTCACTTAAATTGAAAAAGGGTTCATTTATCAGGTATTGCTCAAGAAGCAGATGATTGACTCCTTTCATTTGGTTGTTGTATTGTATACTGTCTGACAGCTATGTGAGAGGTTGCCACAGGAGGCGATTCAGATGACGACTTAAATCAGGTGTTGATGATAACAACAGAATTTTATAGTATCACATGATATAGAAACATCAACATGGAAAGATAACGTTTTATTATACCTGTTTGAACGACAACAATATACAACAATTCATTTCAAACAATTTAATGTCCTTTTCTAGGTGTAATACAAGAACCAATGGTAGTGATACTACGTCTTAGAATGAAAATAAAATTTAT
>NW_008710809.1:0-1252 GCF_000327385.1 Lottia gigantea | reverse complement strand
TCAGATTTCAGAAAAAATTACCCATGTTTTTACTGTCTCAATTTATTTGTATTATAATTGACTCAATCTTTCTTTTGATAATAAATATTGCACAAGTTGTAGTTTCTGTTTTATTTGAGTTTTTTTCAAACAAATTAAAATTCAGCTGCATTATAAAAGTTAAATGGCTGTCTCACTTGAAGAGACTAGATGGCAGTTTATTTTGGTTTATTTATGACCAACATTTCTAAAAAATATGCTGGCGATAAATATTTATTTTCTGTGTTTTTATAAGGAAAAGTGTGTTCTGGAAGAATTTTTCTCATTGTACACTGTCAAATTGTAAATTGTGCAACATCATTTCAATTTTGGATGTAAAATATTGTTTTTAAGATTCCATATTAATGAGTAGGCTACTCAGAATAGTGAAATATATTCCCTGAGTTGTGATTTTTTCCCAGACCAGTTTGATACCAGGTGTCACAATATGATACCAAGTTTAACAAAATATTGTCAATAATTAATTATGAGTAGTATATTTTACTATTATACAGGTCATGTCTGGTTGTATTCAGGCAATATATGATTATAGTGATATGAATATATTGACAAAAGTGCTAGTTTGACTAGTTGGCAAATTTGATAACTGATCTTAAAATTCAGATATTATAAGTAAAGCACATGATCCATTGTATTTTTCAAAGTAATGAATGAGGAACCCTCTGTAGGTAGAAGGTACCATCAGAATAATTTGAATCTATATACTGGTAGTCATAACACAAGTCACATTATGGCTTTTTAGTGGACAGCACTTGCCAATGTAAGCAACACAGAAAACATAGAGAACTGAACATCTAAATCTGTTTTAAAATTAACTAGAGTTGGTATTTGGAAGACCTCCACCAGTGGATAATCAAGACATTAACAAGGTTTAACATTTTGTTGATATTTAAATTGTTTATTAGAACAAAAACATCATTATTATTACAACGTTAGACAGAATTATCCAGTATTAACATCTCAATTATCCAGTCTTACCCTGTCTGACATTTAACTGATTAGTTTCTGAGATCACTTTATCTGAATGCCGAAATAATCTATTGGTCTGAGCAATGCTTGGTTGGACATTCAGAGAAACACAAATTATTCTAAAAAACAGTACTGGCTATTTGGACTTCTAGAAATGAATACTGAGTTCACAAGTCAAAGTCTCAAAAGGCATCAGATGTTCTGCAAAAGTTAGCATGTCCAGCCTAACTAATGACACCTCTGA
>NW_008710808.1:42159-43809 GCF_000327385.1 Lottia gigantea | reverse complement strand
CCCCAACATGTGTCAATCGGCGTATTTCGCAAAGTTAGGTATCGGACCTTCACCCTTGGTATGGCTTAAAAGAGCAGATAATAAGCAACTTTTCCTGGGCTAACTTTTTTCCTATGGGAGATTTTTGAGCTGGGTTTTTTTCTAAATGTCTAGCTTGCCCATGTGTATATGCGTGCAAAATTTCAGCTTTGTAACTTTGTAACTTTTTAAAATAAAAATTTATTTGGATTTGAGCGCTTCTCGTGCAGTCGTCCCTTGTAAGAAAAAATATCCATTTTTTGCCCTAATTGTTTTTAATTAGCTTTTAAGTGATTTACCATGTGCCTGGGCCCTAATTAGAAGAAAAAAACCCAAACATGGGTCAAATCGGCGTATTTCGCAAAGTTAGGTATCGGACCTTCACCCATGGTATGGCTTAAAAGAGCAGATAATAAGAAACTTTTCCTGGGCTAACTTTTTTCCTATGGGAGATTTTTGAGCTGGGTTTTTTTCTAAATGTCTAGCTTGCCTATGTGCATATGCGTGCAAAATTTCTGCTTTGTAACTTTGTAACTTTTTAAATAAAAATTTATTTGGATTTGAGCGCTTCTCGTGCAGTCGTCCCTTGTAAGAAAAAAAAACCCATTTTTTGCCCTAATTGTTTTTAATTAGCTTTTAAGTGATTTACCATGTGCCTGGGCCCTAATTAGAAGGAAAAGTCCCAAACATGGGTCAAATCGGCGTATTTCGCAAAGTTAGGTATCGGACCTTCACCCTTGGTATGGCTTAAAAGAGCAGATAATAAGCAACTTTTCCTGGTTAACTTTTTTCCTATGAGAGATTTTTGAGCTGGGTTTTTTTCTAAATGTCTAGCTTGCCCATGTGCATATGCGTGCAAAATTTCAGCTTTGTACCGTTGTAACTTTTTAAAATAGAAATTTATTTGTATTTGAGCGCTTCCGGTACAGTCGTCCCTTGTAAGAAAAAAAAATCAATTTTTTGCCCTAATTGTTTTTAATTAGCTTTTAAGTGATTTGCCATGTGCCTGGGCCCTAATTAAAAGGAAAAGTCCCAAACATGGGTCAAATCGGCGTATTTCGCAAAGTTAGGTATCGGACCTTCACCCTTGGTATGGCTTAAAAGAGCAGATAATAAGCAACTTTTCCTGGGCTAACTTTTTTCCTATGAGAGATTTTTGAGCTGGGTTTTTTTCTAAATGTCTAGCTTGCCCATGTGTATATGCGTGCAAAATTTCAGTTTTGTAACTTTGTAACTTTTTAAAATAAAAATTTATTTGTATTTGAGCGCTTCTCGTGCAGTCGTCCCTTGTTAGAAAAAAATATCCATTTTTTGCCCTAATTGTTTTTAATTAGCTTTTAAGTGATTTACCATGTGCCTGGGCCCTAATTAGAAGGAAAAGTCCCAAAATACATAGATCGGCATAGAGATATTGAGTAAATTCTCAGTTAGAAGAATTCTTAACGGAATTTTGCGATGTTCGTACATTTCTAGTACTTCTGAAGACTATTTACATATATTCAAGGCTAAAATCAAACCCCCAAAAATGGTGCATCTAATCCTTCAATAGATTCCATGCCCGTGAAAAAAACTCAGCTCACTCAGAATTGATAATGGCCACGGTGCCAGAGGGATTTTGAGGACTATGGCGCC
>NW_008710808.1:10482-11585 GCF_000327385.1 Lottia gigantea | reverse complement strand
TGTCTTCATTTATAAAGCAAAATGAATTAGCAGTGACTCAAAAATAAGTTCAAAAAAAACTTTATTAAGTGTGTCTTTATAATGTAGTACATAAGTGAACAAACCAAAGGTTCTGCACATTCTGTATTTCACCTATATCATAGTGACCTGTGTGGTCCCACTTATATGCAAAGTTTACTGTAGTATGTTATGAGATGTAAATTTTATCAAATGGTTGTTTTGCAGATTAGTATGGAAGATACTTTCCGGAAGAAGCACTGGTTTATTAAATTGAAAATATAATACACATAACATAACTGATTGTAAAACGAAAGAAAAGAGAAATTTTCAAAAATTAATTCTGTCAATACATTATAATATTGTTATTGTGTTTTTTTTCATCTTGTAGAAATATTGTTATTGTAGTGTTATGTATTTGATTAAGAAATATAATAGAAGATATAAATATGAATATTTCAAGATTGATTGTTTTTGTTTTTTTTTTGTGTTGATTGAATGATGAAGCAGATGAATAGCCAGATGTAACAGGTGAAAATTCAGCATTCAACCTCCTATTCGCACTAAAAGACTTTTGCCCTGTCTGTAAACAATCAAGGCCCAAAGTGAGAATAGACGAGGAGGTATCGTGGGATTTTCAATAAGCAGGAATTGGAAGCAAATCGTGTCCACACCATTATTTTGCATATTTAATTGTTCTATTCTATATTTTATGGATAATCCGGCACCGTATTAGTGTATTGACCACCGCATCTTGTCTATTTTCACCTTTGTTCTAAATTATCCTATTAACATCAAATTGATAGTCATCATCCTTGCCTTGATGGAGACCCACATCGTTAAGAATTCTTAACGCTGCCAAACGGATAGAATTTAAAAAAACAAAATGTGTGGGATGATCACTATAGGAGGACCAATCATTTCTGACAATGTATTATACATTTTTCAATTTCTGTCTGCATTATAGGAAAAACTTACAACTAACCTTAATCATACGCATAATACAATTTAAGACAATAAATTAAACATAATGACTTTAATCACTTTTTCACGTATATGGCATTTTGAAAAACAAATGGCTAATTTGTAATTGAATTCGTCTAATG
>NW_008710808.1:8258-9632 GCF_000327385.1 Lottia gigantea | reverse complement strand
TTGTTTTAAAAGCGTTGATTAAAAACTGTTAGGACTAATTGTTAATTAAGCAGTTTGACTTATTTTTGCTGATGGACTTTATAATAGCTCGTTATATTAAGTTGAAATCTTTACAAAACTGTACAATTAGGTGTTTATTTTACTCAAATCCGTACAGTAGTTTTCTAATAGCTTGCAAAAAGCATAACGAAATTACATAACCTTTGGCGTTAAAAAAATTCACGGCTGGATTTAATTAAAACTTTCAGATACGTTATGGGATATATTTCTATAGATTTGGTTTTTGAGCAAAAACATTTTCAACCTGCAAAAAGCGGAATGTCTTTTTAAGTAACAACTATCATGTAACTCATTTATAGGTTAATGATCCCTATACCTCAGAAACCAAGCCTGTCCACCTGTCTTCATAATTGTGTGCATTGAAATTATGACGACAAGCGGCGCTGACTGTTGTTAGCTTATCTGTACAGACTATAGATTCTGATAGTGTAGTGACGTAATGCGAAACTAAAAGTAGTCGGAGATTGTAAATATTGTTTTCTCGTCTTCTTATGCTGTACTGAGATTTTCTGGTTTTATTTTAGTGACAAGACCTCATGGTGGCTAACCCCACAGATCAACAAAGCGATGTGATTTTCCAAATGAGACGTCTGCTGCGGAAGAAAATTTTGAGAGTAGTCTATTCATTAGAAAATTATCGGCGCGACAATTACTGTCTTGTTACTGAAATCAAGACCACCATGTTTTTTTTTTTTGTTTTTTTATATCAATATTTATTTCTAATGTTCAGTCTAATATACAACAATGATCAAGGGATCTGGAAACAAGCATACTGCTTATATAAATCCATTTCCCAAACAAAACTGTACATAAGTACATACAAGATAGACAAACAAACAACCAGACAGATAGATAGATAGATAGATAGATAGATAGATAGTGCAGGTTCAACATCGCCCCCTTAACCCTAATATGCTTTCGGACTTGATAGCGACAGCCCCTCCTGTTGCTGCATAGAGACTTAACCACTAAAGAGTGAATACAATAAGTGGGACTTCGGGTTTATAAGGTTACATGGACTTGTCAAATACACTTGGATATCGATAATGCAATGAAAACAGTTGTTGCTGAAAATAATTCAACCGAACCACATTAAGAACAGCCAGTGTAGGATAAGAAAATAACTCAACTAAACCAGTAAGAGAACAACCAGTATAAGAACAACCAGAATTGTATATGAAAATAACTCAACCAAAACAGTATAGGAACACCAGTATAAGAACAACCAGTATAGGAACACCAGTATAGGATATGAAAATAACTCAGCCAACCAGTATAAGAACAGCCAGTATAGGAACACCAGTATAAGAACAA
>NW_008710808.1:0-1382 GCF_000327385.1 Lottia gigantea | reverse complement strand
TGGAAAAGCTTGTTTTTTAATTAATAAAAAACAAACAAAACTTTGGATTGGTTCTCTTTATTATACATCGATCTTAAAAAATGAGAATGACAAAATTAAAAATTCCGATAACTAGTTCAAATCGAATGAAAACTTAACTTTAAAATCTTAAAAAAAACCATACACATTTAATATTAAGAATAATCATAACTAGGTAAGCTTAAAAACATTTTTTAGTATATCTTACTTCTGGTCTTAAAAATAAAAATTCTGTGTTAATAAATGGAGTTTATAATTTACACCACACATAAGCTGATCATTTAAAAAGAAAAATGTTTCATGCCATGTCAAACCCCATGGCCCCAACAACTATATAGAACATTGTTTCTTCAAACTTTAAATAGTCTGTTATAGTTTTAAGGTCCGAGAATGAGATTGAAGGTGCACACGTATTTACACTTGTTATTGCAGATGATTGGTGTGAAAAGATGATTAATCCACTATTTAAAAGCAATCGAATTAAAATAAGATCAAAAGTTTGTTTCCTTTTCTTTTGTGATATTTTTTTTCTCAATAGTGATCTAACAAAATTTACACAATAAGGAATGTTAGATCACTATCCAAGAAAAATATCAGAAAAAAATAAAGAAACAAAACTGTTTAAAAAAGATTAGGCTAACAGTGCTTTTTTTTTCCATGTGGGAACAAATTGACAAGCTTCATCAATAAATGCAAGACAAGATACAGATGCTTTATTGTATTGAAACCTGACTTGTTAAAGTGTGATATTGGATACTCGAGATCCTTATTAGGTTTTGTAACGCAAATCAGTGGACAGAGGGCATGTGCAATTTGACATGAAATGTCACAAATACATATCATTTATATAACTTACTTTCCACTCGTTTAAAAAATTTGTTGAAATTGTAAATTATTTCTTCTTCCTCAGACTTTTCAATAATATCTTGCGAATAACATGGTATATAGAAGTTCTCTATTTTTTCAGAAGATTCAAAGTTATCAAGGCAAAAATAACTTCTTACTAAAGTCTCATTTGGACGCTTTTTTAACAAATCGAGCACACCATGAATTTTTAAACCTTAAAATATACAAAGCATAATTGTAACAATTGGTTGCCATGGAAGATAGTACAGGATGAATAAACTGTCCACTTAACTCAAATCAATCTTTGGAACAATTCAATCTAATTAAAATTTGATTACATTTCGTTTCGGTTATTTTTTGATTGTCGACTCCATGCTCAAAAAATAACTGAAACGAAATGTAATCTAATTTGAATTAGATTGGGAACAAATTTACAGAAATTGTATTTTGTCAATTTTCAATTCAAAGCAGGCTCACACCTTAAATCATTGCTACATGTCTTCACTATAAAAGGATTG
>NW_008710807.1:1067700-1068882 GCF_000327385.1 Lottia gigantea | reverse complement strand
AACATCGTAAAAACNATTTTTTAAATCATTCCATGTTTCTAAAATAATCAGGTCCAACTTAAGGTACATTCCAGACTGACAGACTTGGGCTAAACGACCGGCAGTGAAATAACATAGGCCCGGACAGCCTGATTTCATCTCGGCAGGGCAGGGACGATAACCTCCCTGTGGGATTTCTCCTTGCCTACCCTCAGGTTTACTTCTATAAAATCACTAGACCCTTAATAAATAGATCTTTAATCCTACCCTAGGTGGACTAAGCGGGCTGTCGGAACATAAAATGTCCAGCCCTAACCACCGGAACAATCGAAAAAAACTTTTAAAATCATTTTATGTTTCTAAAAAAATCAGGTCCAACTTAAGGTACATTCCAGACTGACAGACTTGGGCTAAACGACCGGCAGTGAAATAACATAGGCCCGGACGGCCTGATTTCATCTCGGCAGGGCAGGGACGATAACCTCCCTGTGGGATTTCTCCTTGCCTACCCTCAGGTTCCTATCCACATAATAATACTTCAATTTCATTACCAGCTGCTTTTCAAATCATACCCTAAGTGGACTAAGCGGGCTGTCGGAACATAAAATGTCCAGCCCTAACCACCGGAACAATCGAAAAAAACTTTTAAAATCATTCCATGTTTCCAAAAAAATCAGGTTTAACTTAAGGTACATTCTAGACTGACAGACTTGGGCTAAACGACCGGCAGTGAAATAACATAGGCCCGGACGGCCTGATTTCATCTCGGCAGGGCAGGGACGATAACCTCCCTGTGGGATTTCTCCTTGCCTACCCTCAGGTTCCTATCCACATAATAATACTTCAATTTCATTACCAGCTGCTTTTCAAATCATACCCTAGGTGGACTAAGCGGGCTGTCGGAACATAAAATGTCCAGCCCTAACCACCGGAACAATCGAAAAAAACTTTCAAAATCATTCTATGTTTCCAAAAAAATCAGGACCAACTTAAGGTACATTCCAGACTGACAGACTTGGGCTAAACGACCGGCAGTGAAATAACATAGGCCCGGACAGCCTGATTTCATCTCGGCAGGGCAGGGACGATAACCTCCCTGTGGGATTTCTCCTTGCCTACCAACAGGTTTACTTCTATAAAATCATTAGACCATTAATAAATAGATCTTTAATCCTACCCTAGGTGGACTAAGCGGGCTGTCGG
>NW_008710807.1:1057745-1058570 GCF_000327385.1 Lottia gigantea | reverse complement strand
ATATACTTCATTTCTTACCGCTGCTTTTCAAATCATATCTAGGTGGACTAAGCGGGCTGTCGGAACATAAAATGTCCAGCCCTAACCACCGGAACAATCGAAAAAAACTTTTAAAATCATTCTATGTTTCTAAAAAAATCAGGTCCAACTTAAGGTACATTCCAGACTGACAGACTTGGGCTAAACGACCGGCAGTGATATAACATAGGCCCGGACGGCCTGATTTCATCTCGGCAGGGCAGGGACGATAACCTCCCTGTGGGATTTCTCCTTGCCTACCCTCAGGTTCCTATCCACATAATAATACTTCAATTTCATTACCAGCTGCTTTTCAAATCATACCCTAGGTGGACTAAGCGGGCTGTCGGAACATAAAATGTCCAGCCCCAACCACCGGAACAAAACAGAGATATCCTGAATATAAAATATACCTACCCAATCCAGACATTTTGAACTTTCAATTACTTTCTTTTAAATCATATTCTAGGTGGACTTAGCGGACTGTCGGAACATAAAATGTCCAGCCCTAACCACCGGAACAAAAGAGAGATATCCTGAATATAAAGTATACCTACCTAATCCAGACATTTTGAACTTTCAATTACTTTCTTTTAAATCATATCCTAGGTGGACTTAGCGGACTGTCGGAACATAAAATGTCCAGCCCTAACCACCGGAACAAAAGAGAGATATCCTGAATATAAAGTATACCTACCTAATCCAGACATTTTGAACTTTCAATTACTTTCTTTCAAATCAAACCCTAGGTGGACTTAGCGAACTGTCGGAACATAAAATGTCCAGCCCTAACCACCGGAACAAAAC
>NW_008710807.1:1053689-1056046 GCF_000327385.1 Lottia gigantea | reverse complement strand
TCAGTCTAACAAAAACATGCCAATTATTTATCCATTATAAATGTATCTTCATTTGAAGTCAAGTAAGTTGTTAATTATAAAAACCGCAATGACGAAATTGGACATGAGATTAAATATAACATGCCACAAAATAGTCAAAGCGGTCTTTGCTCCACCATCTCTTCTTTGGTGGATCATCTTATTGGTGGATCATCTTCGTTGGTAGGCGTAATACAATAAAACGGAGCAAAGACCATATTGGAATGAACATCTGTATCAAAATTGAGGTCAATATTTTCAAACCAAACTACAACTTGTATTTGGAAAATAGACCATCAATTTCAGAAACAAATATCATTGCAATATATTTTCTGTAAAAAACAAAAACTGATTAGTTAAAGGAAAAATATGATTAGTGACAAAGTGACATAATAATTAATAACAATAACAAAAATATACAAATCAGTCGACTGACAGACATAGACAATAATAGGCCTACACACAACATAGAACAGATAAACACAAATGACAATTCCACCCACAGATGAGGTGGTAAAACATACACCCACTGGACTGATGGACATAAATGACCACCAACATACTCGACTGTTAAAGTAATATACACCAAGATGACTGACGGACACGAGTGATCACTAACAGACTTGGCAGTAGAAATGATATACACCCACTGGACCAACGGACATGAGTGATCACTAACAGACTTGGCAGTAGAAATGATATACACCCACTGGACTGACGGACATGAGTGACCACCAACAGACTTGGCAGTAGAAATGATTTACACACTCTGGACTAATGGACATGACTGACCACCAACAGACTTGGTAGTTCAAACAATATACACCCAGATGACTGACGGACATGAGTGACCACCAACAGACTTGGTAGTTCAAACAATATACACCCAGATGACTGACGGACATGAGTGACCACCAACAGACTTGGTAGTTCAAACAATATACACCCACATGACTTACGGCCATAAGTGACCACCAACAGACTCAGCTGTTTAAATAATATACACCTCTGGACTAATGGACATGACTGACCACCAACAGACTTGGTAGTTCAAACAATATACACCCAGATGACTGACGGACATGAGTGACCACCAACAGACTTGGTAGTTCAAACAATATACACCCAGATGACTGATGGACATGAGTGACCACCAACAGACTTGGTAGTTCAAACAATATACACCCACATGACTGACGGCCATAAGTGACCACCAACAGACTCAGCTGTTTAAGTAATATACACCCTCATGATTGACGGCCATAAGTGACCACCAACAGATTCAGCTGTTTATATAATATACACCCCTTGGACTGATGGACATGAGAGATTACTAACAGACTCGGCTGTTAAATGATATACTGGTACTCCAATTAACAGCTATCTAACTATCTTAACCATCTTCTGCTCTATTTTACCACAATCTACAAAAATATCAAAATAAGAATTGAGTGGATACAATTATCTTTGACATTTAAACGATATACACCCAATGGAGAGGCAAGGATGGGTCGGTTGGTACCATGAATATAACAGTCCAGTAATTGGAATATAAATACACCTACCAATTTCCACCAAAGTTAACTATATTACCACTATTCATTAACTACCTTCTGCTACACTTCAACTATAATCTACCATATTTCCTACAAAATTATCAGACAAGATATGAGAGAACAAAAATAGGTGGTATTTAAACAATATATACCTAATGGATGGACAAGGAAGGGTTGATTTGAAAAATAAATACACCTACCAATTTTCCATTAAGTTTGTCAAAATTCCACCATATTTTTCCACCATGTTCAACCAATGCTACCATACTTATAACTTTATTTCATTATCCTCCAAAACCTTAAAATAATTGATCAAAATTATAACAGATCATAAACAAATACGGCATTAAAACATATAGTTTATGAATTGATGAGCACACTCTCAACAAGGGACTGTTGCTAGGTTCAATGATTTGATTCCTGCCTACCTATTTAAGAATTTGAATATGTAAAACTACACCTACCACTTTGCACCAAGAGTTGCCATATTTCTACCATATTTCCACCAAGTTCAACATAATTTTCATAACTTTTTACCATACTCTATCAAGAAAAGAAATAAATGAACATAAATTTGCAGGGTGGATAGTTTCTATATAGGATATGTCTGTCTGTCTGTCACCTCGTTCACTAAGATATATTAAAACTACACCTACCAATCTTTATCCAGTGTTGCTATATTTCCACCAATTTTTCACCATATCTAACATTGTTCCAATACTTTTTACCATAATCCATTATACTTTTACTATAATCATAAAACAGGTAA
Organism: Lottia gigantea; assembly: GCF_000327385.1. Taxonomy (NCBI): domain Eukaryota; kingdom Metazoa; phylum Mollusca; class Gastropoda; family Lottiidae; genus Lottia; species Lottia gigantea. The sequence continues at coordinate 1,053,703 of NW_008710807.1, read as the reverse complement.
GTTTATTAAGCAGT